>NW_027256888.1:72029523-72512023 GCF_029215685.1 Pituophis catenifer annectens | reverse complement strand
CAGTTCCCTCTCAGTTCCATCCAACCTCACTGATGCAGTAAATCTATTAATGTAATATATTTATATATTATTATGTTATATATAATAAACAAGAGATCAGGAAATTGCTTTAAAAAAAAGGTTACTAGAGAAGGTACGCCAGAACATAAAATGCACTGATCTCATTTGGACTTTTCATTATCTTCTGTTTTTTTTCCCCAGAATTACTTTGGCAGCCATTGGGATCATGTCCATGATTGTGGGGACTACCTTGGTAGGACAGCTGCCAAATGGACAGTAAGTGGGCTTGCTTTTTGTTCATGAAACGAACAGCACTCCTGGAATATAAGTACAGGTAGTCCTCGACTTACGACCGGAATGTTCTGATGCTAAGCAAAGTGGTTGTTAAGTGAATTGCACCTGATTTTACAGCCTTTTTTTGCCAGATTTTTATTTATTTATTTATTAAATTTATATGCCGCCCCTCTCCGGAGACTCAGGGCGGCTAATTACTTTAAGCAAATTACTGCAATTATTAGGTGATTCTCGTGGTTGTTAAGCAAATTTTTACCTCCCTCATCGACTTTCCTTGTTTGGAAGCACGCAGGGAAGGTTGCAAATGAAAATCACATGACCTCAGGCCACTGCAACCATCGTAAATGCATGCTGATTGCCAAGCACCCAAATTCTGATCACGTGACCATAGGAATTCTGCAACAGTCATGTGCGGACTGATTGTAAGTCACCTTTTTAGAGTCCTTGTAACTTTGAATGGTCACTGAACGAATGGTGGTATGAGCCGCAGTGGCGCAGTGGTTAGAGTGCAGTACTGCAGGCTACTTCTGCTGACTGCCGGCTGCCTGCAATTTGGCAGTTCGAATCTCACCAGGCTCAAGGTTGACGCAGCCTTCCATCCTTCTGAGGTGGGTCAAATGAGGACCTAGATTGTTGGGGGCAATAGGCTGACTCTGTAAACCGCTTAGAGAGGGCTATAAAACACCACGAGGCAAGTATATAAGTCTTAAGTGCTACTGCTATTGTAAGTCAAGATTATCTGTAATGACAACCTTATGACCGTATTGTTTAGTGATGGAATTTCTGATCCAAATTATTCTTGTTAAGGAGGACTTATCTGTATTATTTGATTTCATTTCTTTTCTTTCATTGTTGGCTGGCTGGAGAATCCAATTTCATAGGTCTTAAAAGTTGCTACTTTGGACACTCCTCCCCCCTGTTTTAGGATTCTTTCAGGCCTGGGCTGTCCTTCTAATCCAATAGTAGATACATCTGGGTTCCTCCCTTGTTATTTAGGTGGTAAACTTAATTTGTGGTTTGGAGAATCCGCTGATGAAGAGATTTCTAAACTTGTTCTGCTCGATGTTCTGTTTTGCAGAACCAAAGACTGGCTGAGTGATCTTGTCCATCTCACCTGCTGCCGAATCCTTGTCAGGGCACTCTCGGGAAGCATTCGTTATCACAACAGGTGAGTGGAAGCATGTGGGCGCTGTAATTCACTAAGCTGTCTAGCTCTGTTGTTCAATTAAACCCAACCAATAGATTATGCAAATTGGATTGAATTAGTATAGCCGAAGGATCCTAGTTAAGGTGCTGGCGTAGAAATCACGAGACTGGGAGTCCTGCCTTAGGTATGAGAGCTGGCTGGGTAACTGTGAGCAATCACCAGGAGACCGGGAGTTCTAGTCCCGCCTTAGGCATGAGAGCTGGCTGGGTGACTGTGAGCAATCACCAGGAGACCGGGAGTTCTAGTCCTGCTTTAGGTATGAGAGCTGGCTGGGTGACTGTGGGCAATCACCAGGAGACCGGGAGTTCTAGTCCTGCCTTAGGCATGAGAGTTGGCTGGGTGACTGTGGGCAATCACCAGGAGACCGGGAGTTCTAGTCCCGCCTTAGGCATGAGAGCTGGCTGGGTGACTGTGGGCAATCACCAGGAGACTTGGAGTTCTAGTGCCACATATTAGGCATGAAAGTGCAGCAGTTGGGTGACTTTGGACCAATCGGAAGGAGATTGTGAGTTCTAGGCGTGAAAGCCATCTGGGTGACTGTAGGCCTGTCGCCTTCTTAGTCCAGTTCACCTCACAGGGTGGCTGTTGTGGGGAAGAGGAAGGAATACTACATATGGTCGCTGCCTTAAGTTACTTATAAAGTAATAAAGGTGCGATAAAATAAATCTTAACAATTAAATCCTTTTTCCTTCCCCTATGACCGTGATGGTGAACCTATAGCGTGCGTGCCACAGGTGGCAAGCAGAGCCCTCTCTGTGGGGTACGCCAGCCGTCGCCCCCGTCCTGCTTCACCGCGCATGCGTGGGTGCGTGCGTGGGTGCGCTTGCATTGCATTTTGGGGGTTCGCCCACACGGCCCCACTGTTTTGGGCCTGGAAGGCCTCCTGAACCAACCTGGAAGCCAAAATGGGGCGCGGGGAGTGGGCGTGGGGTGCATGCATCGGGGGGGGGGGCGCACACATTGCATTTTGAGGGTTCGCGCATGCTTTTTTCTTTTAAACAAGCATTAGCAGTGGAATCCTCAAATGTAGAGGAATTATGGGATGGCTGTTTTACGACAATGTTGCGAATCACACATCCTGTCATTGCAGGGAGAACCGACCCCAGAAGGGTGGAATTTGTGTAGCCAATCACACATCTCCGATAGATGTTATAATCTTGACAAATGATGGCTGTTACGCAATGGTATGTCACAATATCTTGAGAATTTTGTCACTGCAAACTTAATAGAACATCGACATCTCTTAATCATTTCCTGGTTTCCAAGAATTTGTGCAGAATTTCTTACCCTGAATTGAGGGGAAAATTGAGGGGAAAAGAGAAATTATGTAAAGGAAATGTAGCAATGATATAAAATATACCACTTTGTGTTTCTACTTGCTGGCCAATTTGGGTAGAAACAGTTGACTCTTTATTTAATTTTATTTAGCAACTGCCAGCATGCTTTGCAAATCGTTCAAACTGCCCTTAATAGATTACAGTTTAATATTTTATACAAAAGAAATCAAAGTGGTAGCATCGTTTGTTAGAGTGTAGAATTTAATTCTCTCTTAAAGCACTATAGGCAAATTCTAGGGATTCTATCATTGAAAGTGATTAATCAATTGAGTTCTATGTGTTCCTTTTAATTGCTCTTGTCTTGGGTAGATACAGTGAGTTTGAGAAATTTTGGGACACCCGTGTGAGGAGAATCCCAATTACCTTTCTGAATTTCAACCCCACCTTTTTGAAAAACCACACATGTGCAGCATAGCCAGAAAAAAATGGTTGTTGCCAAGCAAAGTAATACAGGTGATCCTCGACTTATGACCACAATTACTATAGATAGATAGAAAGACATTACAAAGGGTGATGAGAACAGCACAAAATTATCATGGGCTGTCCCCTGACCTCACTAGATGAAATCACTAGGACTCGATGTCTTAGCAGGGTGAGGAAAGTCCTTAGGGACGATTCACACCCTGGTCAGCACTTCTTTACTCTCCTACCATCAGGCAGGAGATATAGAGACCTAGCCAGTAGAACAAACAGGCTGAAAAATAGCTTCTATCTGTGGGCTGTCAGACTTCTGAATGCAATGTAACACCATAACTACATAGTATGATAGACTTGCAGGGCCAGCACAGTGTGCAATATGTCTACACTGGTGTAATCTATATATATAAAAGCGAAAACCACTCATGCCGTAATCACGAAATCTCCAGAACCGTAAAACCTACAAACTTGAAATTTGCCACATATGTTCCTCTTTGCTTCTAGGTGCTCACTAAGAAAGGATTTTTCAAAATGACCACCAGAGCATTAGTATTTCCTATATTATTATTAATACGCTCTGATGCTAATTAGTTAGACTTCCTACTCCCCCTCCCGACCTGAAAATAACTCTGGAGAGAAGGGGATAGGAGAGGGGAGGCTTCTGTGGGGCAAGGCTGAGGGAGAGAAGGGGATAGGATAGGGGAGGCTTCTGTGGGGCAAGTCTGAGGGACAGAAGGGGATAGGAGAGGGGAGGCTTCTGTGGGGCAAGTCTGAGGGACAGAAGGGGAGAGGAGAGTCCGATGGTAACTACTCATTAATTTTCAAGCTGTAAGTGTCGATTTATCAAGCCTGATCACATAGTTTCATAGCGGAGCACAGGTATTCAGCTAGTATAATACAATGTTATGTTATGCACATATATGTATAAAGGATTGTGTGTCTTGTTAGTATGATCTATTGGGTTAGAGTTTTTTTTTCTTCTTTCACTGATGAGTCATTGAGATATATTCTGTGTTTTGGGGGCTGCACCAGGGGTGAAATGCTACCAGTTTGGGCCAGTTCGCCCGAATCAGTAGTAAAAAAATGCTACTGGTTTGCTGAACCGGTAGTAAAAAAAGTTAAAAAAAAAAAGTTCCGAAGATCAGCTGAGCGACACGTGATCGTCGGAACTTTTTTTTTAACTTTTTAAAGTTAAAGTTGCAACTGTCAGGAATACATGCCAGTTGCCAAGCGTCCAAATTTGATCATGTGACCATGGCGAGGCTGCAATGGTTGTAAGTATGAAAAATGATCATAAGTCACTTTTTTCAGTGTTCTAACTTTGAACGGTGACTAAATGAATGCTTGTAAGTTGAAGACTACCTGTAATGCAGCTGTTGAAGAAACTTGTGCTATTTAATTGCCTTTTTTAATGTATTTGTTCCTTTTTGTTTTTGTTTGGCATGGATGAATTTCCAGGTTGGACAGGCTCATGGGGGTTTGATGGGTGTCATTCAAAGAGCCACAGTTAAGGCCTCTCCTCACGTCTGGTTTGAGCGTTCGGAAATGAAAGATCGCCATCTGGTGACAAAAAGGTAAGAGTCCTCCCTCCTTCCCCCCCAATTAAAGGTAAAGGTTCCCCTCGCACATATGTGCTAGTCGTTCCTGACTCTAGGGGGTGGTGCTCATCTCCGTTTCAAAGCCGAAAAGCCAGCTCTGTCCGAAGACGTCTCCATGGTCATGTGACCGCCATGACTAAACGCCAAAGGCGCACAGAACACTGTTCCCTTCCCACCAAAGGTGGTCCCTATTTTTCTACTTGCATTTTTTATGTGCTTTCAAACTGCTAGGTTGGCAGAAGCTGGGACAATAACGGGAGCTCATCCCGTTATGCGGCACTAGGGATTCGAACCGCTGAACTGCCGACCTTTCGATCGACAAACTCAGCGTCTTAGCCACTAAGCCACCACATTGTTTCTCTCCCCCCCCCTCCCAATCAGTCAATCTTAAAAAATGTTCTCAGGAAACCCAATGTAAGATTACGAAGGACATGTGAGACTGCCCTTTTTGAAATGCTAACAAAATGAATGGAATACCCTGTTTTCCCCAAAATAAGACATTCCCTGATAATAAGTCCAATCGGGCTTTTGAGCGCATGGCAATAAGGCCAAGCACTTATTTCAGGATTCAAAAAAATATAAGACCGGGTCTTATTTTCAGGGAAACACGGTAGGGGAATGGAGGCTAAAACATATGAAGAATGATTGGGTGTAAGTCTTGGTTTATTTGGGTATAGGAACTGGGTCTAGTTTAATGAAAAGAAGGTCTAGGGGTGCCATGATACAGTCTCCCAATATCTAAGGGGCTGCCACAGAGAAGAGGGAGTCAAACTATTCTCCAAAGCACCTGAAGGCAGAACAACAAGATGGAAACTAATCAAAGAGAGATCCAACCTTGAAATAAGGAGAAATTTCCTGAGAGTGAGAATAATTAATCAGTGGAATGACTTGCCTCCAGAAGGTCCCTTTCAATTCTTGTTATTCTGATTTCTCATCCTGTTTCATGACTAAACAGCAGCCTCATCTCTTTGCCTCTAATATTGTAATTGCTACCATTATTCTTGTTAAGGATATTGGTGTTGTGTTACCAACCAGCAGAGTAAAGAGCACAGGGAAACGTTGCTGAGAGCAATGAATAAGAGATGTGCAAACTGGTTTATCAAAAGTTTACTTTATAGTGAAAAAACAATCTCATAGTCTTTAAATCAATCCAAGTCTTTGCCAGTTAAATCAGTCCAGTGATACAAAATCTTCTTATCACACAAACAGTAGTTGATTAGAATAACAAACTCACTCTGGTTCACAAACCATGATGGTAGCAGATCCATCAAACGATGATTAGCAGAATGATATCAACTCTTCACTATGGCAGCATATCATACTCTGGTAGCATATCACATCATCTTCAGCGTATCATCAAACTGAATAGTTACAGTACCTTGCTTAAATACACTCACAACCTGTGATTATGTAATTACAGCATGACTCAGCATTACAATGAATCAGCAAGAAAACTTTAAAGTCACATAATACATTTTCATATTAAAGTTACAGTACACATATATTGCCTGGACAACTTGTTAGGCTCAAACCATATCCTAACAATTCTCATCCTGGTTATACTTCAGGAATGATATTAATCTCCCAAATTAAGGGTTATATGTTGGACTTCGTTTTGTAGCTTGCATTCTCTCTGTCTGCCTTATATGGAAATTGAAAGGCAGGAAGAAGAAATTGGAGCGGGCTGGGGTCTCTGATTGTATACAAAGCACTGGAAAACATTTCTTGTGTCATTCATTCAGAAAAAAATTTAAAAGTTAGGGAAAGGGGTTTGACTGTGTTTTAAACCGCATCCAAACACTCTGCGGAAAAATCTCAGTTGCAGTTTCTCAATGCACAATGGCTATTATAAAAGTCTAGTTCTGTAATGTATTATCCTTTGAAAGATGGCAGGAAGACAGGAAATAAATTAAACGGGACCATAGAACTAGGTTACCGAATGTATACCTCCCCTTTGCTAAGTTTTAACTTAGATTGATAGAGCCTTGTAAGCAGGGGTGGACTGCTGGGGGTTTGCAGGGGTTCGGGAGAACCTCTAGCTAAGATTCTGTGCAGTTAGGACAACCCTCAAGTCCCACTCCTGGCTGGCCCTGCCCACCCCACCCCTCCCAGGAATCCCCACACGGCCCGTTTTGGATGCAGGTAAATGCAGGGCGCGCGTGGAGGCTTGGGGAAGGCGAAAAACGGGCCTACCAGAAATTTGGAAAGAACAGGCCCATTTCTAGCCTCCAGAGGGCCTCCGGAGCCTGGGGAGGCTGTTTTTGCCCATGGTGCAGGAGGCCGACTAGGCCACGCCCACCATGGCCACGCCTACCCAGCAACCGGGCAGAGAACCCCTTGTTAAAATTTTTGAAGCCCACCTCTGCTTGTAAGCATGGTCAGGAGGTTTTAGACTACAGTTCCCATCAGCACAGCCAGCTTGATGGGATATGTGGTTTAAAACCAGACGAGTACTAGATTGAAGACCGTGGCATGTTCACAGCAGTCTGTCTTTGGCTGTGTCCTAAAAAATGAACCTTTGGTGGCTTCATTTTGGCTGGGCATCTCCTCCTATCACTAAAACTTTTATTGTCGCCTCCTTTAAAACCTGAATGAATCCTCTTATATTGTAAGTTGAGTCAATTATGAAAATCTCTTCTGTATTCTCTAACATATTTCTCGCTTATTTTTTTTTAGACTAAGGGAACACATTTCTAACAAGGACAAATTGCCCATCCTTATTTTTCCAGAAGGTAAAATCCAAAGACCAGAATGTACATTTCTCCTCCACTTGTTTCTGGGTGGTTGTTTATAATCAAGTCTGGGTGAATGGTTTTTTCTCCCCCTTGGTACACACACCGTAATGTTATGCGATCACGCGTGCTTTGAGGAAACAAAAGATTGAGGGAGGGGGAACATTTGCAGCTTTTTAGAGGCAAGGATATCAAATGAATTAAAATTAAAACATTTGTTTATCTGTCCGCTTTTCACACAAGGGGACAAAAACTGATATCAACTATGAGGAATTAATTCAGCATCCTAGTAGTAGTATATTTGATCTTGTGGTTGCTGTCCCTTGACTGGATGTTGGCAGGTTAGCACGAGTTCAGTTTAGAAGTTCATGTAAAGGCATGGAGAATTTCAAACTAAGTAAAGGAGTGGGATACAAATGCATGCAACTTCCTGCCTGCCTGCCTGCCTCCCTCCCTCTTTCTCCTCCACATAGTAGTGGTCTAGAGGAAAACTGAATTTTGTGTTTGTTTGAACTCCTTTCTGCATGATGCAGAATCTTGAGAGAAACTAGGTCTCAGATCATGCTATTAATTATTTACATATATTTTGAAAGGAAGCACCTGTTTATCTCTCTCTTTCTCTCTCTCTCTTTTGCCCAGGCACCTGCATAAACAACACTTCAGTTATGATGTTTAAAAAGGGGAGCTTTGAAATAGGTGCCACCATCTATCCTGTAGCAATCAAGGTATGTGAAGAGAATAAGGAAAAGGTACCTTGATGGAAATACGCAGGCTGAGGGATAAAACATTTTCATAAAGTCCAGATAAAGTTTGGAAGTGGCTTAGACGGTATCTCCCTAATTCATTGAAATGTAAGGAGGGGGAAGAGGTACTGCACACAATCAGACTGTTATTCTATTGTTCTGTTATTGTATCCAATCTCAATAGATTTAGTCTTTCTGTGGAGTTCATTTCTTCGTCTGGTCTACCTGCCTACATGGTTTTTTTTTTTTTTTTTTTAAAAAAAACCTGCCTCTCTCCTGTTACATCTACCTATCGTACCAGGAATGCAAGGCTTGTTACGGGTCAAATCGATCTCATTTATATTCTATGGCCGTGATGGTGAACCTATGGCATGCGTGTGCCAGAGGTGCCACATAGAGCCCTCTCTGTGGGCATGCGTGCTGTCGCCAGCTGTTCTTCTGATTTCCAGCGCGCATGGCCAAAAGACAGGCATGCACGCCGCCAGCTGGTCTTCATGGGTGCTGGAGTGCTGGAAAACGTCCTGAAAATGGCCCAAAAAATGGCCAAAACCAGGCCGTTTTCTGGGCCATTTTTGGGGCGGTTTTTTGGCCAAAAAATGGCCAAAAAACAGTCATCCGCACCAGCCACCTGGCCTTCATGTTTCTGGCGCTTTGGTGCTGCTTCGGCACTGGGTGCCAAAAAGGTTCACCATCACTGTTCTATGGGAGTGGTATTCTGCCCCAACTACGGATCCCAAAGAACACAGCACACACAAAGTTTGTACAAAACTTAATTTACTAAAATAACACAGTCTTTTTCAAAACAAAGGCTGTTAATAAACTTTCTTAACAGCCTACAAGAAACCAAAGATAAAGTAATCACAATCTTACGAAGGTTGGCAGAAAGCCCAGAAGCAATTTGCAGAGAATCCAGACGCGAAGTAGAGTGAACTAAAGTTGTTCCCTGCAAATTGCTTCAGTCGGCATTCCTCCTTAAATAGGCTAAGGGAGTGGCCAATTAGCCCCAAGCCTTACTCTCTAGGGAGACCTCCTCCTGAGGAACCACTCCTGCCTTTTAGCCACTCTGCACACCTGTGCATCGAGAAGAGGCTCCTCCTCTTCGTCCTCTTCACTTAAAGGAGCTTCTGGAGGTTCTGAAGGCCTTGGCTGAATCCCCGTCTCTGGCACCACATCTTCTCCAGCCTCCTCACTGTCTGGCTCGGGTACCAGCTGCACAGACTTCTGTCACAACACCACACCAGCCTCCTTGCTGTCAGAATCAGCTACAATCTGCAGAGGCCGCTGACAGGCCACAACAAGTGATCTTGGAGGTTCAAGGAACTGCCAAACATGCTAATATTAGTACCTCCAAGACCACTCCCATGCAACACTGACAGAGCAAGCCACTAGAATAGAAAACGAGAGCAAACCCCTTTCTTCTGCTAGAACTGATGATGTTACTAGTTTGGGTAATGAAACGTCTGCCAGAAAACAACCAAACTCACAGAGCACCAAAGACCCCTCAGCTTTTTGTTCATTTCTCAAGCACAGAGTTCGGAAGTTTCTGCGGTAGTTGTCATGTGTTGGTGGACATGTTCTGAAACAGCTTCTTGTATGATGGCGTTGAGTATACGGATGACTCTTCGAGCTCTCCTTTCTCTTGCAGTATGACCCACGGTTTGGTGATGCCTTCTGGAACAGCAGCAAGTATAACATTGTGAGTTACCTCCTGCGAATCATGACTAGCTGGGCCATTGTGTGCCAGGTGTGGTACCTGCCACCCGTGACAAGAAAGGTATGTCCCATTTCTGGTTTTTTTTTTTTTTTTTTTAAATTTAATTTAATTTATATGCCGCCCTTCTCCGGAGACTCAGGGAGGCTTACAATGCGTTAAGCAATAGCCTTCATACTTTTGTATACTTATACAAAGTCAGTTTATTGCCCCCATAATCTGGGTCCTTATTTCACCTACCTTTGAAAGGATGGAAGGCTGAGTCAACCTTGAGCCTGGTGAGATTTGAACTTGCAGTAATTGCGGGCAGCAGATGTAAGTGGATGTTAATAACAGTGCTTTACTCTGCTGAGCCACCAGAGCTCCCTGATTTGACTCTGTTTGAGAGTCACCACAACTTCTGAGACTGACCCATCCAGGACCTTCTCTGCTTTCGGAGCTCTACTTCCTCTTGGCTACGGAATTACCTTTTGGCTATCGTATCGATGATGGGATTATATCTTCTTTTGTTCGTTTATATACAGGAAGGAGAAGATGCTGTTGAATTTGCCAACCGGGTGAAATCTGCTATTGCACTCCAAGGAGGCCTTACTGAATTAGCTTGGTAAGGAAAAAGATTTTGCTGTTTTAATGGAAAGCAAAGAAGTTTTAGAGAAGGAGCAACTCCCTTATCCTGGTTTGAACAGCCTTTTGTGGATCAATTTTATCGTTTAAAAAAACATTTTTGATCTTGGGACAGTGATGATAATTATACCCAGTAGAAGGATTGGATGAAACTTTTCATGCAAATCTCCCTCTGCCCTCCAATCATTTGTGGGTTTGGTTACAATTATGAGTGTTAGAAATTTAGAAACGCAGATGCATAATATATACAGTACATACCCAACTTTACTTTAACCCAGCAAGCAATATTTATGTATCATAAACTGACCATTTTTGAGTTCAGTGGAACAATCCAGTGATGCTTTGGAGGATGTAAAATGAGAGATCTTAAATTCAAGATTGCTTACAGATGGAAGGATATTAATCTAGAGATCTGAATGAGACTTAAAAACAGTTAAGAAACTTTGTATTTTCTGTGTCATTCTCTTTATAAGAAACCTTGATTTAACATTCACATTTAGTGAATTTTAGGTATAAAGCACAGCATTTTTATTCAGAATGACAGACTTGCAGTCTGAAGAAGGCATTTAAGATTTGTAAGTGAAAATTACCATATTAGGCAATTGCATTATTATACAAATGATTGCAATAGCACTTAGATCCTCTCTAAGCGGTTTACAGAGTCAGCATAGTGCCTCCAACAATCTGGGTCCTCATTTTACCAACCTCTGAAGGATGCAAGGCTGAGTCAAGGCTTGAGCCAGTCAGGATTGAACTGTTGGCAATGGGCAGAGTCAGCCTGCAATAATGCATTCTAACCCCTGCTCCACCACGGCTCCTAAAGTTTCAATAATGATGTCATATTGATGTAAACGAAGTAATTCCATATTTACTGGACTTTGGGGAAAACCAGACAGCTCCTCTGACTGTATGGTCTAGTAAAGCTGGACTTTACTGTACAGGTAGTCCTAAATTTACAACCATTTGTTTAGTTACCATTCAAAGTTAACAACAGCACTGAATAAACTGACTCATGATCATTTTTTTCATACTTATGACCGCTGCAACTTTCCCTATGAGCAAAATTAGGTCACTTGACAACTGGCATATATTCATGACAGTTGCAGTGCCCTGGGATCCTATGATCCCTTCTTATGACCTTGCAATAAACAAAGTCATTGGGGAAACCAGATTCACTTAACAACCATGTTATTAACTTAACAACTGTATCAAGAAAGGTCATAAAATGGGAAAAATTCATGTCTGTCTGCCTCTCCCATCCATACATCTGTCTATATAGTCAATCTGTCTGTCTGTCTGTCTGTCCGTCCATCCATCCATCTATTCATCTGGCTGTGAAGTTTCCAAAAGATGCCCTAATTAATTTATGAGCCATGAGCCAAACTTCAAAAGAAATACAGTCATTTATTGGGAGCACCATTTCGGCAATATGCGGATGCAGTTAGAACTAATCCCACGTAGATTTACGTTCCCCTATGACCCTGTCTCTCCCCTCCTCTCTGGCCATGTCATAAATCACATTCTCCAATTAACCACTTTGGCTGGCTGTGAAATCCAACACCCTTCTTCTGACTGCGGAAAGAAAGCATGTATGGAATGTAGCTTCAGTTAGGGAAATCAATCAGCTCTATCAGTTCTCCCTCCCTCCTGCTTATGGCAACTTGAAAGCTTTGCAAGTTGACATTGGCTATCATCCATGTATCTATTCATCTGCCTATCGTCCATCTATTTATCATCCAACTGTCTTATCCATCTATTTATCGTCAGTACGCCACTAATCTCAGAAGCCAAAACATACTAGAAAGCCTTTTTTTTTTTTTTTTTTTTTGCAATAATTGCAATTACTGAACACTTCTCAGGGATAGCCTGGCATCAAATATATATGTATATATATATAGTACAGAGGTGACCAACCTAGAGATGGATGATCAGCATCTCAGCTAGACTTCCCTTCTTCATAGAGTTGTGACACCAACCGAACCTCCTTATTAGCGTATTGTATTAAGTAGTTAACTGTATTTCATTGCTTTTCCCTTTTGTTCTTTTAAGGGACGGAGGATTGAAAAGAGCCAAAGTGAAGGAAACTTTTAAGGAAGAGGAACAGAAAAATTACAGCAAGGTGATAATAGGAAACGGAGCACCGTCAAATGGCACAAACAACTCGGGCTGAACTCTCTCAGCAGATGTGTCTTTTACTTGTTCACTGTCAGAAAGGGTGGATTTTTTACCCCCATGTAGTAAATAAATAAGAAAACTTCAAGTGTGGGCAATTCAAAAAAAAGAAAGAAAAAAACTCCAAGCATTTTTTTTGCTTTTCTGATGCTCACCAGTGAATTCCACTCTTAGTGTCTGGAAACCCAGCTTTTGAAGCAGAATCAAAAAATCCCAGTAGCTAAAATGGGTGCAATTCTTGCCCGAGGGGAATGTATGTAACAATGTTAAAAATCAAGTTATTTAATTGTACAAATAATGGCTCTATCTTTTAAGTGATTAGAGAATGTTTGAACAAATAGTCCTCCCTGGCTACACTGGGCTGTTGTGTGTTTGTTTGAATAGATGGTCCAACATTTCCGAAGTCGTTTTGCTGAGTTGTGTTTTTGTTGCTGGTATTGTTAATGAAATATTGGTGGGAAGGAATAAATCGTAGGAATAATTAAGGGGCCCCTTAGGAGTTGCAGTGAGAACCTTATAATTCCCTCCCCATAGCTGTTTTTCAAAAGATGCTTCTAAAACTGAACAATTCTTTGCTTTTCATCTTGCCTAAAGAGAAAATGGGGGCTTAACAAGCTCCAGGCTGCAGATCTGTCTGCTCCCTGGATAGTAAAATATTAAAAGATGGATAGAATATACCTACATACATGCAATATCAGTCAAAAGAAATATTGAATACAATGCTTTTCTTTCCTGGACTGTGTTGGCAGCCTTTATGTATATTTGTCACTTACTGTATGAGAAATATGACTTATTGCCTTACTGTACATTGAAATAAATTCTATATTTCTAACTAGCAGTAACTTTTTTCCCCCTAGGATTGATCTTATTTGTTTGTACAAAAAGTTAGTGTGTGTGTGGGGGGGACTGATGACTTACCACCAGTGGTATCCGTAGGTGTCAAAAACAAGATGAAATGGCACTATCTGTAAACAATTTACATTTCAAATAATCAAAAGCCACTCCCTTTGTATGGTCCATGTTGTTGTTTCTAACGGCTCTGAAAAATTCTGCGCTCTTTGGTCTATATAGATACCATAATGTAGATTGTTGTGATTGTCTTCTATCTTTTTTTAATCTCCTGTCTGTTATTTCTGCCTTCTTTTTCCCTGCCTTTTGCCCCATTTTGCCAATTAACTGTTTTGATTTTTGATAAATAAACCACTTTTTGGGTAGTTGAGTGGCATGTGTTTGCTTCTGCTTTATCTGTATATCAGGAGACTGCTGGATACAAACCGAACTGGGAAATTCAATGATTTTCCAGTTCCTAGCCGCCTAACGGATCTGCAGTTCCAAAACATTTATGCTTACTATGGAATGAGTGCTCTGGAGGACTCTTTTCAACAGTTAGTTGTATGACTCAATGGTTGGGTTCTGTCCAGAAACCAAACTGACAAAGTGGCACCAGCTCATCTAATGTTTAAAGATGGGCATCAACATCAGATTGGCTCTTTTCCAGGTTAAATATAGCCAACTCCTTTGGCCTTCAGCAGTGTCAGCATCTGGAACAGCTGACTGGGATGAGCACTGCGTGAAGTCAACCTTCTGCTACGGTTATTGTGAAGGTGGGGAAGGCAGCTCTATTGCTTGAGACATCTTTCTAACTTTTAACCAATTATCTCTGCTTTCTATGGATGCTACTGTCAGTTAAAATTGTTGGTACCTGATTTGCTGGTTGAAACATAATTATTGGACCCAGTAGAATCTATGAATCTTTCCATTTTGTTCCTTCTGGTTGGAAAAGACCAAGCTTCATTCATCAAACTTTTGAGTTCTTTCAAAATTGCTACACATTTGGTGCACAATTCTCCAATAGGATGCGTTTAACATTTGACAAATGTATGCAGTATTTGCAAAGATAGGAATTAATACCTACATGATTTCATGCAGGTAGTCCTCAACAACCTTTTATTTGAAGTTTGAAAGTACAATGGCACTGAACAAATGACTTACGACCATTTTTCACACTTATGACCGCTGCAGCATTCCCCCATGGTCACATGATCAATTTTTAAAAATAATTTTTATTAATATATTCTATGCACCAATACACAAATGAAATATACAATCCTGCCACCATGGTGTAATGTGAGTACATTGTCCATAAATATAAAGTCATTCCTTTATACAAACATACTTGCCATCATAGATATACATCATCATATATCTATTCTATCCCACCTTTTCTGGACCCAATCGTACCATAATTTCCAACTGTTATAAAATTCTGAATCTTTTTTACCATTGATCAATCTAGTTAATCTATCTGATTCCGCACACTCATTAATTTTATATATTATTTTCAAATCCATCAGTAAGTATCAGGGTGAATTTGATTTAAATCGAGTTGATATAAATCACAATTTAAATCATGATTTAAATCACTAGTAAAAAGGCTTGATTTAAATCAACTCGATTTAAATCATAATTTTTAAAGAGCAACTGTCATCTCTGCTACTTTGGCCCACTGTTGACTCACCGATAGTCCCAGTGTTGCAGAATATACAGCCTCATGCTACATAACAGCTCCATTTCATGCTGAATAAACTAAATTATTTATGTATCTTAAATAGAAAACTATCTTACGATAGATTTTTACCCCAAAAGTTTTTTATTAAAATAAATTCGATAAAAATCAAAAAAATCTGATTTTTTTAAAAAAAATCATTGATTTTTATCCACCCTGGTAAGTATTGATTTTTCCACTCCTGCGCATACGCTAATCTTGCTGCAGTCACATGATCAAATTTTGAACACATACGTGTGTCAAATGTATGCTCCAATTTGGCATTGAAATTGTGTTACTGAGCAAAAGAACTGTGACCATTTTAAGATGTCGGTTGCTTCGTAAAGCATGTGACCAAATGCATTAAGTAGAAATCTCACAGCACGACATGAAAATGAATAAATCCACTAGATGGTGGTGTTGCAACCTGATTTTATTCATGGCCTAGTCCAAAAATGACCATGCACATACTTAAGGTGATTGTCAAGTTGAATGAAGATGAGCAGCATAATGACAAAATAATGGCATTTTATGGACAACTACTACTTTCTCTGATTTGCTTCTTCAGGTACTAAGCAATACACAACTGGATAGTTGGGTCACAATCCCCTCTTCCATTCAAGCTGTTTGAAAGCTATGATTTCAGTAATAGAGAATCGTAAGTCCTTGACTTGCGATGTTTGAAGTTAGGACGAACCACCCCACAAGGTACTTTCAGCCCAGTTCTAATGGCTGACCCGCCTGTGGACATGAAACCACATTTTCAGCACTTGGCAACTGGCCAGGCAGTTAGCAAGAGTCAAAAGACACACACACACACACACACACACACACACAAACCTGCATAGTAAGTGTATATCACTGATGGTATGTACTTCTGCTGTGGCCTGTCGGCCATCGGTCCCTTCACCAGCCAAATCGGAGGAGGAGGAGGAGGAGGTGTGGGAGTCAGGGTCAGCATCAGCATCAGGGCAACCTGGGATCTCCGAGGGGGAAGAGGGAATGGAGCTGGCAGAGAGAGAGAGAGAGAGGCGGAGCCTGAGCCATCCGTCAGCCCTCAGATGGAGAGTCAACAGCTGCCAGGTCTGGAGGTGGCTGATGAGGAAGAGGCGGAACAGCTGGGTCCAGTGCCTGATGATGGATGCGCAGAAGGCAGAGGAGAGGAGAGCAGTGGAAATCCGTGGGCTGATCCTTGGGATGGAAGAGCCACCGCTGCTAGCAAAGCCCCACCCTAACTGGGGATAAAAAGCAGGGGGTGGAGATGAATAGGTATGGCAGACAACTATTCATCTTCCAGCCGGCCGGACTTGTTAGCTAGCGAGAGAAACTTTTTGCCGGGGCTGCCGGTATTCCTAATAAAGGAATATTTTGAGTTCACATCAGACGGTTGGGGGAGCTGGGTCAAAACAACTTTCTGCTTGGAGGACATAGACAGTAAGGTGTTGATTTGCAAGATGGTCTCTGATTAAATATCCTGGGTAATATACAATTAGTCCTCAACTTACATCGATTTGTTTAGTGACCATTCAAAGTTAAAATGACACGGAAAAAAGGGACTTAACGACCAGTTTCCACACTTTAGGACCATTGCAGCTAGCCATGAACACAGGATGAAAATTAGGAAGCTTGGCAACTGGCATGTATTTATGACAGTTGCAGTGTCCCGGCTCATGGGATCAATGGGGGAAAGCCAGATTTGTTCAGTGACTGCATGATTCCCCTAACAATTGCATCGATTCCCTTAATTGTGGTAAGAAAGGTTGAAAAATGGAGCAAAACACAATTGTCTGGATTAGCAATGGAAAATTTGGGATCAACTACAATCGTAAATCAAGGACTACCTGTAGCAGTGATGGCTAACATTTTTGCCATCGCTTTCCAAAAGCGGAGGGAGCGCGGGTGGGTCGCATGTGTGCCCACACCCATAATTCTAGGCGCCTGCCCCCCGCGCATATGCGCACGACACTGTCGCATTCCCCCCGCTTTTGGCACGCAATGTCATGGTGGGCCTGGTAGGCCTGCTTTTTGCTCTCCTCAGGCTCCTAGAGTTGCGACTTCCAGTGCCACTGGAAGTTGGGAAACAGGCCGTTTCTAGCCGCCAGAGGGCCTCCAGTGGGGTAGGGAAGGCCACTTTCGCCTTCCCCAGGCTCCTAGAAAGGTTTTGGAGCCTGGGGAGAGCAAAAAATGGGCCTTCCCCCCCCCAGGCCCTCCGGAGGCAGGAAAAAGCCTGTTTCCCTACTTCCTGGTGGCCTAGAAGACCCGAAAATCAGCTGGCCGGCACGCACATGTGCGCCGCAGCTGAGCTCGCACACCCACCGATATGGCTCCGTGTGCCACCTGTGGCACGCATGCTATAGGTTCGCCATCACGGACTTATAGAATAGCAGAAATGTGCTTCTGATACACTCGTGCGTGGCAGTGGAAGGATACTGGCATACAGGAGGAAACACACAATCCCAACTGGACTCAAAAGGTACCTGATTACTCAGGGACAGAATGCAAAGCAAACTTTGCTTGTCAATCAACTCTTTCTGGAACACCTTATTGTCATTTCTTTGGAATCCAGCAGGGGGGACACTTGGTAGCATGCACTCTTATTAGCCACCGCAGCCAGAGGGCAGCCTTGCCACGTCTCATTTCCTTTCCTACTGCTGCTGAAACACAACGTTGGGATGAAGCGGGAAAGGGAAGGTTGAGGGAAGCATTAGATTTGTATTGCACGGCATTTGCATACTCTAATGAGATGGGCCATAATTGGCCTGCATTGATTTTGTTTTCATTGAGCTAAAAAATAGAGTCGGTGCGTTTTTGGCTAGGAGAGCCAATTGATTTGTGGTAAGATCCAACAGGGCTCTGTTGGAGGAGGGAAAAAAAAATTAATTATGCTTGTATTCAGCAATCAGCAGCGACCAAGTTGATGTCATCACCCCACCGTCCCAAGGGATGAGCTTTAGAGTGTACATCTGCTGGCTTTAAGAGAAGGTTGATGGAATAGCAAGTGAAACCTTTCTCTATTTAAAATCTTGATGTATTTTTTTTTTACCATAATATACTGCTTATCTTTGAACTATCCACTTCCATTCAATTTCCCTAACTTTCTGAACCAGGGGAAGTTCTCAGACAATTTGTACACTATTTGTAAGAATATGTTTATAGATCATCTTTGTGCTACTGTTTGGGATAGTATGCTAGGATCATACAACACAGAATGATTGGGAAAAAAAAGTAAAGATGTTCATTTATTTATTAAATGTGTATACCACCCAGAATCACTCGATAGCGAAATGGGAGGCATAGAAATTTAATAAGTAAATAAAAACCTTTATTTATTGATATTTTCCAATTAGTATGCAATGTACTATTCTAAGCAGTAGCATAGTTTTCAATTCCTCCCTGGCCCCTTAGGACGACAGGTAGTCCTCAATTTAGGACCACAATTAAGCCCCAAATGTCTGTTGCTAAGTAAAACATTTGTTAAGTGAATTTTGTGCCATCTTGAGACCTTTCTTGCCATAGTTGTTAAGTGAATCACTGCAGTTGTTCAGTTAGTAACATGGTTGTTAAGTGAATCTGGCTTTCCCATTGACTTTGCTCGTCAGAAGGTCGCAAAAGGGATCACATGATCCCGGGACACTGCAACCGTCATAAATATGAGTCAGTTGCCAAGCGTCTGAATTTTGATCGCATGACCATGGCGATGCTGCAATAGTCGTAAAAGTGAAAAATGGTCATAAGTCAGTTTTTTCAATGCCGTTGTAACTTTTTTTTTTTTTTTTGATTTATATGCCGCCCTTCTCCGGAGACTCAGGGCGGCTTACAATGCGCTAAGCAATAGCCTTCATACTTTTGTATATTTATACAAAGTCAGCTTATTGCCCCCACAAACTGGGTCCTCAATTTACCTACCTTAGAAAGGATGGAAGGCTGAGTCAACCTTGAGCCTGGGGAGATTCGAACCTGCAGTAATTGCAGGCAGCTGTTCTTAATAACAGGGTGCTTTAGACCACTGTAATACCAAGGCTCTTCGAACGATCACTAAACGAATTGTTGTAAGTCGAGGACTACCTGTAATTTCATTGTATCCAGTGCAGGACTCCCTCATCAAAACCAATAATTAAAAGTACAGGCCTTTCTGCTAAAAAGTTTGTTCCCAAGACTAGACAAACGCCAAATAGCTATCATTTGAGCATTTTTGGGATGATACTTCCATAATTACAGAGCCAAAACCATGAACATCCCAAAGAAAATAACAGCTTCAGAGAATTTGAAGGATCTCTTCTGTTGTGCCCAAGGATGACAAGGAGAAGTTTAGGACAAATTGAGCAGCACAAAGTCACTGACAAGATTGCCCCCAGCATAAAGTCAGGGGCAAATTACTGAAGTAACCAGAAAAGCAGAATTAAAGTAAACAAAGACAGGGGTATCAAACTCGCAGCTCGCGGGCCGGATGCGTCATGTGCTGGCCACGCCCACCCCTGGTTTAGTGAAGGGGGTTAAAGTCGCGATATGTCACGTGACGACAATGTGACAATGTGAGTTTGACACTTGGGGTAAGATAAAGGAGATAAACCCTGTCTGCTCTTTGGAAGGACAGATCCTGAAGCTGAAGCTCAAATCCTTTGACCATCAATTTTTTATTTATTTATTTTTTGCTTTAATTTATATGCCGCCCTTCTCCGGAGACTCAGGGCGGTTTACAATGCGTTAAGCTATAGCCTTCATACTCTTGTATATTTATACAAAGTCAGCTTATTGCCCCCACAATCTGGGTCCTCATTTCACCTACCTTTGAAAGGATGGAAGGCTGAGTCAACCTTGAGCCTGGTGAGATTTGAACTTGCAGTAATTGCAAGCAGCAGATGTTAATAACAGTGCTTTAGTCCACTGTACTACAGGCTCTTCTAATTGAGAAAAGAGGACTCTTTGGAAAAGATCCTGATGTTGGGAAAGATGGAAGGCAAAAGGAGGAGGAGATGGCAGAGGATGAGATGGTTAGATAGGGTCATCAACGCAATGTATATGAATTTGGGTAAATTCCTGGAGACAATGGCAGACAGAGGCGTCTGGTGTGCTATGGTCCATGAGGTCGTGAAGAGTCAGACATGACTTAGCAACTGAACAAAAGGGATAAGAACTTGGAGTCACGAGATAATGAGGTCAAATTTATTCTCCACATTTCCCTAACCAGGCCATAAAGTTGCCCAGTCAACTGTTTTATATCACATCCTGATGAAGTTATCCTGATGACGCTTTAGTTAGACCACATTAGAATACTGCATCCAGTTTTGATCACCGGATTATAAAAAAGATGAGGAGGCTCTGGAAAGGGTGCAGAAAAGATGACTAGGAGGCTAAAACATAGGACGAACAGTTGCAGGAATTGGGTACGTCTAGTCCAAGGGTGGGTTCTAAATTTTTTTACTACCGGTTCTGTGGGCGTGGCTTATTTTGTGGGTGTGGCTTGGAGGTCATGTGACTAGGTGGGCGTGGCTAGCTGGTCAGAGTCATTTCTGGAAGGTCCTCGCACTTACGACCCGACTCATTTGTTTCCTGTAACACTGATCAGCTGTAGGACGGCCCTTTGAAGCCCCGCGGCAAGAGTTTAAACAGTTTTTTCCCTCTAGTCATCAGCTGGGACTCAGGAGGCAGCAATAGATTGGGGGGTGGGACCAAATAAAAGGTAAGAATAACATGGGCGAGGGGGGGGGGAGAACCAGTTCGGTGACGTCATATCGTCACTGCTACTGGCTCGGCCGAACCGGACTGAACCGGGAGGAACCCACCACTGGTCTAGTCTAGTGAAAAGAAGGGCAAGGGGAGGCATGATAGCAGTGTTCCAATATTTGAGATGCTGCCATAGGGGTCAACCTATTTTCCAAAGCAAGACAAGAAGCAATGGATGGAAACTAATCAAGGAGAGAAGCAACCTGGAATTAAGGGGAAATTTCCCAACAGCTTGCCCCTTCTTCTTCTCTCACTTTCACTTCTTCTTGTTGTTCTATATATTGCCAATAAAATAGCTCCCTCTTTTCTACTGTGCCTTTGTTCTTGTAAGCTCACCAAGATTCCTTCTGGTATCAACCACCTAAAACTCACTCCTTTTTTTAATCAACTGTTTCGTCAAAAATTGGTATTCTTTTCTTAGATCTCTCACTGGAGGTTTTTAAGAAGAGACTGGATAGTCACTTGTCTGAAATGGTATAGGACAGCGATGGTTAACCCAAAGCACACACATGCATGAATGCACATGCACGTGCCAGAACCCCCAAAATGCAATGCGAGCACCCCCCATGCATGCACGCATGTCCCCCACTCATGAGCCCCAGCCCCCCATGCATGCACCCCCTGCACCCTGTTTTGGCTCTGGAAAGCTTCCTGCACCAACCTGGAAGACAAAACGGGTTGCGGGAGCGCTGTGTGAGGCCCCAAGAGCCCCGTTTTATTTATTTATTAGTTCAATTTATATGCCGCCCTCCTCCGAAGACTCAGGGCGGCTTACAATGCACTTATAGCAATAGCCTTCATTCTTTTGTATATACCTGCTTATTAGGGCTTTTGGCCCCCCATAAGCGGTGTTTCTACAAAGTCAGTTTATTGTCCCCACAATCCGGGTCCTCAATTTACCTACCTCGGAAGGATGGAAGGCTGAGTCAACCTTGAGCCTGGTGAGATTTGAACTCGCACTAATTGCAGGCAGCTGGCAGCTAAGTGCTACATAACAGCACTTAGTCCGCTGCACCACCAAGGCTCTTTTGGTCCTGGAAAGCCTCCTGCACCAACCTGCACCCCCCATGCATGCATCCCATCCCCCCACCATGCATGTGTGTGCGCATCCCATGCATGTGCCCCACTGTGTGGCAGAGACCCAAAGACTAGCTGGCTGGAGGGAGGCATGCGTGCATGCCCGGTGGAGCTGGAGTGGGGCGATGGCTGACGGGCCTGTAGAGAGGGCTCTGCATGCTATCTGTGGCACACGTGCCATAGGTTCATCATTATTTATTTATTTATTTATTTATTTATTTATTGGTTCGATTTATATGCCGCCCTTCTCCGGAGACTCAGGGTGGCTTGCAATGCGTTAAGCAATAGCCTTCATACTTTTGTATATACCTGCTTAGTAGGGCTTTCACCCCCCCTCTAAGCAGTGTTCTTTTTTATACAAAGTCATCTTATTGCCCTCACAATCCGGGTCCTCATTTTACGTACCTCGAAAGGATGGAAGGCTGACTCAACCTTGAGCCTGGTGAGATTTGAACTTGCAGTAATTGCAGGCAGCTGGTGCTACTTAACAGCACTTTAGACTGATGCACCACCAAGGCTCTTATGGGCCTTGGGTATAGGATCTCCTGCTTGAGGAGAACATTGGAC
Organism: Pituophis catenifer annectens; assembly: GCF_029215685.1. Taxonomy (NCBI): domain Eukaryota; kingdom Metazoa; phylum Chordata; class Lepidosauria; order Squamata; family Colubridae; genus Pituophis; species Pituophis catenifer. The sequence continues at coordinate 72,489,275 of NW_027256888.1, read as the reverse complement.
TAGAAGTCCTCCAAGGTCCCTTCCATCTCTGTTATTCTGTTAAAATGTTTTAATCTCATAGGAAATGAAGAAACATCCATTGACTTTTGCTATCCTACTTTAAAATATTCAGCTTTTCAGGATCAAAGTCCTAAGAGATCAGGAGATTAAACCTTTCATTTCATTGAATGAGAAATTAATAAGCGAGTATTACAACCCTTCTTTTTTCAATAGTTGCATTCTTCCCCACCCACCTCCACTTTTCCTCAGGCCTCCATAGCAATGATGGCTTCCTCAGATAGAGGAAAGTTTTGTTTTTTTCACAGTGCTAATATGAAAAATCCATTGGATAGATCATCTTCGCCGCTTCTGCTTCAATTAACTTGTCCTTAAAAATATATCTTGTCTCATAAAATGATGAACACTTTCCAATATGCTGAAACCCTTGTTCACTCGAGAGATTGATTCATCATTACTATTATCAGCTTGAACCAATAACAGAAAAGGACGGTGAGGAATGGTGGTTTGGGTGAAAATACAATCATTTGCAGATTCTATCTCGAGCTGATTTTATTAAAATTTGCAGTAAACTTTATAAAGCCCCATGTCTGGTTCATTAAGGGAACATTACCTTACAATTATGATTAATTAGATTAAACTTATGAAAGTGTGTTATTTGTTGAAATCAAAAGGGTGAGAGAGGAATGATGGATGATGAAAGAGTGTGATAAATGAAGAAAGCAGCTGAACTAAATTGAATGTGTATTCATCCGTTTTCACTTCATAACTAATGATAAATTGAGCATGTCACATTTAACAATACATGTCCGGGTCTAAACACAGTCTGAAGTTTTTTTCCCCTCTAATGTCTTCTGTCAGATAGAGATGCTTTGTTTACTCAAATCTTATCAAAATGCATTAGCATGCTGCCTCTGTAATCCAAATAAACCAACAGCAAAGGACAAATAAGGAATGTCTTAATAGGAACAGATGTGCAGGGGAAGTTAAAATTAAAAGTCTGTAATAAAAGTTTCCATCTATTTTGAAAACGGAGTGAAAAAAACTGTGGGAGAAATTCTACTACTTATAAGTGGGTATTATGTTTACTTAACTTTCATATTTAACAGAATAAGAGAGTTGGACGTCTTCTAGTCCAACCCCCTGTTCAGGTAGGAAATCCGATACCATTTCAAACAAAGGGTTGTCCAATCTCTTCTTAAAAACTTCCAGTGTTGGAGCATTCACAGCTTCTGGAGGCAAGTCGTTCCACTGATTAATTGTTCCAACTGTCAGGAAATTTCTCCTTAGTTCTAGGTTGCTTCTCGAATAGTTTCCATCTGTTGCTTCTTGTCCTGCCTTCAGGTGCTTTGGAGAATAGCTTGACTCCCTCTTCTTTGTGGCAGCCCCTGAGATATCAGAACACTGCTATCATGTCACTCAGTGGTGGGTTCCTCCCAGTTCGGCCCGGTTCTCCCGAGCCGATAGTGGTGACGATATGACGTCACTGAACCGGTTCTGCCCTCCTGCCTCCCCCGCGCCCCCCACCCACCCCCCACATTATTCTTACCTTTTATTTGGCCCCACCCCCAATCTATTGCTGCCTCCTGAGTCCCAGCTAGAGGGAAAAAAACTGTTTAAACTCTTGCCGCGGGGCTTCAAAGAGCCGCCCTATAGCTGATCAGTGTTAAAAGAAAACAAATGAGTAGACCAGTGCCTGCAAAAATACATGAGTAGATCAGTGCCTGCAAAAATAAATGGGTAGACCAGTGCCTGCAAAAAATAAATGGGTAGATCGGTACAGCTTTGCAAGCAGTTAAAAGCCTGGTAGACCAGTACCTCTGCTAAATCCTAAAGAATTGTCACATGACCATCAAGCCACGTCCACAGAACCGGTAGTAAAATTTTTTAGAACCCACCCCTGATGTCACTCCTAGTCCTTCTTTTCATTAAACTAGACATACCCAATTCCTCAACTGTTCTTCATATGTTTTAGCCTGCAGTCCCCAATCCCCTTTGTTGCTCTTCTCTGTACTCTTTCTGTACTCTCTGTACATCTTTCTTACATCGTGGTGACCAAAACTGGATGCAGTATTCCAAGTAGGTAGATTTAATGGGTAGAATGTAAGGGGGGTATCGAGATACCTAACTACTGTTGCTGATTGTGCCTATGAAATCCACCTTCAGATGCACCCCAAATAGAAGGCAAACCTAAGCACATACTGTTGATGTGAATGGTCTTACAGTAGAACTGAAGAAAGGTGAATACATATACAACTCAATGTTTCAATGTACATAATATTTATTGTGCATCTGTTGATACACACACAAGCCCAATCGGGTAGACCTTTGTGGAAGGAAGTCCCAAATTTTGATTTGTGGAGGACCCATCTTCCTCCTCCCAGAGAATGAAATATTTTGGAGAATATTAAAAGAGGCAGATTAATATATTTCCCCAAAGGAGAAATGGCGAAAACTCTTAACAAAGGCAGAAAGCAGCCCCAGTTCCTTCTGCCATAACCTCAGGCAGAAGCCTGAAGTCTTTAGAGATGGATAGTTTGTACCTATTAAGAAAGACTGGGCCAATCTATTCATAAACAAAACACCTTCAGCCACAGCTCCCACAGAAGGCTGAAGCTGATAGGATTAAGAATTTACATTCCCTCACTCAAATTCCAAGGACAGGACATGATCTTTAGGACATAATAGGATTTACCCACCACCATTAGAATAGCAAAAGACACAAGGCTCACTACATTGCACAACTCCCCTGGAGCATCTCAAATCACCAAACCCCAGAACCCTATAAAAATCCATCCATTCACTTAGCCATTTTGTCAACCACCCCAGAAACATGCTGCTGTCACTGAAGTTTCAGGAAAACCAAATAAACGGAGACCTTCTTTCCTTGTAGCCAGCCTCCATTTTATTTCCAGCATTTTTCTCCCAGCTTGGAACCGGACTGGGTTTTTCTTCCATCAGATTCAAAGATCTTCTTCATCTTTACTTTCCTTGTTCGAAAGATGGTACTTCAAGGTATGACCATTTTGTGATAACAAGAAAAAGGATGGGTAGCAGACATAAATTAGTGGTCTTAACAACCCTCTAATCAATAAAACTATCCTTTGAGACATGGCATATGCACATTAAAAATATTTTCTTTTAGTCTATTTTTATTTTATCCAAAAGAAGTTAAAATACACAACTTCAAATTCTTTTTTAAGGAAATAAAGAAAAAACACAAAACAAAGAAAACCTTATGAAGAAGGATATTCAACAATTTCCCAAAGAGCTAAATAGATAGTCTTCAACTTAGGGTCACAACTAGGAATGTCTGTGGAAATTCTCAATCATCTTTTGTCCCAAGGGTGTTTTTTTGAGAGACAATTGGATTTTGTTTTTCTTTGAAGACATTTTGCTTCTCATCCAAGAAGCTTCTTCAGCTCTGACTGAATGATGGGGAATGGAAGGATTTGAATTCCTTTTAGACAGCTGGTCATTTGCATTCTCTTAGAGGGTCGTTGCGGCCACTTGGAGGTTTATCTGTGTTTATCATATTGCCCCCCAACAATCTGGGTCCTACTCACCTCGGAAGGATGGAAGGCTGAGTCAACCTTGAGCCGGTCAGGATCAAACTCCTGGCAGTGGGCAGTGAGTAAGTCTGCAGCACTGCATTCTAACCACTGTGCCACCAATGGCTCTAATATCAGAAGAGCCTGAACTTGATATAAAGACGTTCTTCAACCAAAAAAGCTACTTGGGCATTTTTTTAAATAAGAGTATAGCTTAGTAGCTGCTACCTTAGAATTTTCTGTTCTGTCCCCGTACCACACACGCATCCCCACAGATGGCCCGGAGTTAATAAGCCACACGACAAAACTCTTTGAAGATAAAGCTGGCAGCAACCCAGTGGCTAGCTGCTAATTCAGACTTTACTCACACAAAACAAAGATTAGACTGCAAACATTCCGATAAACCAGGCAGAGTTTCAACAATACAAGGATTAATCCAAATGCAGTCCAATAAAGCAGGCAAAGTCCAGTAACGCAGAGATCATGGATTATTTCCAGTTTTTGCTCGTCACAAACTGAACCGGCCACCACACCCACATTTATACCCTGTGGGGTGTGGTCCAGTGACTCAGCTAATCTCTGGCACGCCTTCCCCTCTGCTGCGCACGCTTCTTCCTGCGCCTCTGCCAAGGGTCCAGCCAGCACTTATCTTCTTCGTCGCTGTCCACCTATGGCTGCGGGGACGTGCTTGGCTCTGAGCCTATCGTTTGGCCTTCGGTGTCCTCCGGAGGCATTGCCAGAGAGGAGGGTCCTGGAGAGGGAGGCCTTGCCAACTCCTCTCCCTCACTCTCAGAGTCTGCATCTGTCGATAGCCCAGGCTCAGGCAATGGAGCCACAACATTTTCCATGTCAGAAGTAATAATCAGAAATCTGGTAGCACCTTTCCAAATTAATGAATGTTATTGAAAGACATCGGCCTTGGTGAACTACATGAGTCAACCCTGAAGTTAGCCTGGCCGAAGCCATCTTGGAGGATTCAGGGTTGCCCCACAGCAGTGGGAAGGGGGTAAATGTTAGATGGGGTTTGTAGCCAAAACAATAAAGTTTTCCTATGGGAACCAAGGACATTCTCACAGCTGGCTGGCCAGAGGAGGACCTGGTAACCCAGCAACCAGCCAGCATCTGGATTGGACAGCGTGACCAGTGACTTGGGGAGAAGGGGAAAACGTTTACTTTTAATTAGGTGAGAGCCGTGGGAAACCTCAGAGTCGGCTTTCACCAATTTGTGCCAAAATGATGTATCCAATAAACTGTTCTTTGAGGAACTCGAGTGCCTCGGAGTTTGTTTCTATGGGTGCATTACTTGGAATGCTGATGCTACAGTTCACTTAATCAGAAGCTGCGGAGTGGTTAAACTGATGTAAGCTTTGAATTGAGATGGGGATGGATGAAAAGAACAGAAGATGGTGGTTATGGACAAATACATGCTACATGTAGAACAGATTGCCCCATAAATTGAAAATTGCAATATCTTAGAGTAAAAGACTCTCTTTGAGTTTTGATTACAACCACATTGGATGCAATAAAACAATGTTCTGTTAAAACCAAGCAGAAAAGATCTCTGTCCCTTGAGAAAACCACCTACAGTTTTTTGATCTTAAGGATCACAAGAAGAGGTGGTATTCAGCCGGTTCAGGCAGGTTCGCCCGAACTGGTAGTGGAAATCGCACCCTCCCACCCCTGGCTCTATGCTGTCCTATTTAGGCAAGTTTTTGAGGCTGGGTGCATGCATGGAAGGTGTGCACGCAAACGAACCGGTAGTAACCAGTGGTGGGTTGCTCCCGGTTCGGCCAAGCCGGTAGCGGTGATGATGTGACATCACCGAACCGGTTCTCTTTGTTTGGGAGCTGGGCCCTCCCACCCACACCCGCATTATTCCCAGCTTTATTTCTTCTTTTTTAGCCCAGCTGATAGGTGTGGCAGAGTGGATTGCCGCACCTCAGCTGGGCAGATACCTAACGCGCTTGCAAAGGGCGTGCACGAAGAGAACCGGCGGTAACGCCAGTTGGAACCCACCACTGGTAGTAACATAATGTGAAACCCACCGCTGATCACAAGAATCCTTGAATAGGAACTCTCAAAGGGAAGCCTGTTGATTTCAACTGAGGGAGCTGAAAGCATCACTTCGTCCCATTGACTCCTCCGGGGCTTATTAATTGCATGGTTGTGAATTAACTTGAAATGTTCATTCATACAGTTGGATCCTCATTAACATTATTGCAGGAAGCTCTAGTGGTTACACTGCCGCTAATAACAATTATTTCGCAAGCGTGTCTTAAATGAATATGAATCGCTTGCATTTCTTTTTAATAATCCCATACTATATGCATCCCCGCCACCATGCTACCTCTTTGTTCTCACTCTGGAAATATTTGTTTTGGAAAAAGAAAAATATGATACCTGCAACTCTATCTGTCTCTCGGGGCTAACTACTCATTTTAGAACATGTTTAGCAAACTCAAAAGAGAATGTAATGTAATGTAATATAATGGAATGGAATGGAATGGAATGGAATGGAATGGAATAGAATAGAATAGAATAGAATAGAATAGAATAGAATAGAATAGAATAGAGGTTACGTTAGGTTAGGTTAGGTTAGGTTAGGTTAGGTTAGGTTAGGTTAGGGTAGGGTAGGGTAGGGTAGGGTAGGGTAGGGTAGGAGAATGGAATGGAGTGGAGTGGAGTGGAGTTGAATAGAGTAGAGTAGATTAGGATAGGGTGGGGTGGGGTGGGGTGGGGTAGGAGAATGGAATGGAATGGAGTGGAGTGGAGTGGAGTAAAGTAAAGTAGAAAAGAGTAGGGTAGGGTAGGAGAATGGAATGGAATGGAATGGAATGGAATGGATTGGATTGGATTGGATTGAATAGAATAGAATAGAATAGAATAGAATAGAATAGAATAGAATAGAATAGAATAGAATAGAATAGAATAGAATAGAGCTGGAAGGGACCTTGGAGGTCTTCTAGTCCAGCCCCATGCTCAAGCAGGAGAACCTATACCCGTGATGGCGAACCTATGGCACGCGTGCCACAGGTGGCACACGGAGCCATATCGGTGGGCACGTGAGCGTTGCCCTAGCTCAGCTCCAGCATGCAATCGTGCGCCAGCCAGCTGATTTTCGGACCTTCCGGGCCCACCGGAAGTTGGGAAACAGGCTGTTTCCAGCCTCCAGAGGGCCTACAGGAGGGTGGGGAAGGCCTGTTTTTCGCTCTCCCCAGGCTCCAGATGCTTTCTAGGAGCCTGGGGAGAGCGAAAACAGCCTTCCTCAGCCCCCCGAGGCCCTCCAGAGGGCGAAAAACAGGCCCACCGGGTCCACCATTCCATCGCGTGCCAAAAGTGTGGGGAGCGCAGAAGGGGTTTGTCACATGCACAGGGGTGGAGCCCATTAAATTATGGGTGTAGGCACGTGTGCACGCAACCCCCCCATACTCCTCCCGCTTTTGGCACGCGATGGCAAAAAGGTTAGCCATCACTGACCTATACCATCTCAGACAAGTGACTGTCCGGTCTCTTCTTAAAAACCTCCAGTGATGGAGCGCCCACGATTTCTGGAGGCAAGCTGTTCCACGGGTTAATTGTCCTCACTGTTAGGAAGTTTCTCCTTAATTCCAGGTTGCTTCTCTCTTTGATTTCCAACCATTCTTTCTTATCCTGCCCTCTGGTGCTTTGGAGAATCATTTGACCCCCCTCTTCTTTGTGGCAGCCCTTCAAATACTGGAATACCGCTATCACGTCACCCCTAATTCTTCTTTTCTCAGAACCTATTCAAGGTGAGCAATATTGTGCTAATAATCATAAATGTGCTGGCTGGGAGAATTCTGGGAGTTGAAGTCCAAGGTTGAGAAACACTGTGACAAATTGAAGCCAAATTGTATTTTTCCTTCTCTACGCTATTTCTTCACACTATTTCTTCCTGGCTACTTTTTTCCCCTCTCATCTTCATTCTAGACACTATCTATTAGTAACTCCTCCAGCTTCTCTTTCAATAATATTGGCCAAGCTGAAAGAAAAGTGTTCTTTTAATGTGGGAGATGTACTTCAGACATGGCACTTTCTAAGTAACATTTTATAGAATTGATTAAACTTTAGCACCGTAACTCTTGAATTCACAAGTCCTAGGGAAAAAAACACTGGAAGAGTTCAGTCTTTAGTAATTTACGCTTTGCTTTTTTCAATGCTAAAACAGATCTCGAAGTCCACTGCACCTGAAATTTCACCCATCTATTTCTTAGCTATACAGGTAGTCCTTGACTTGCAACCATTCATTTAGTGACCGATCAGAGTTATAACAGCGGTGGAAAAAGCAACAGTTAGCATTTTTTCACACGACCGTTGCAGTGTTTTCATGGTCACGTCATCAAAATTTGGATGCTTGGCAACTGGCATGTATTTATGACGATTGCAGTGATTTGGGGTCATGTGATCACTTTTTGCAACCTTCTGAGGAGCAAAGGCAATGGGGAAGCAGGAGTCACTTAAAAACCATGTTAATAACTTAAGAACTGCAGTGATTCATTTAACAACTATGCCAGTAAAGGTCATAAAATGGACCAAAACTGACTTAACAACTGTCTTGCTTAATAACATAAATTGTGGGCTCAGTTGTGGTCATACGTCAAGGACTACCTGTATATATTCCTAAAAATAAGTTAATAGGTTGTATCTAACAAGGTGGGATATCAATGGAACAGAATCGATCACCAGACAAACTCTTTCTTCCCTTTCCAGATCATTGGGGCTTCCCAAGTCCCCAAGTCCCTCACAATAGAATCCCTTATGCCACCAGGCTTGAAATTCTGGGCATGGACAATCTGGACCTGCATCACCTGCGGTCTGATCTAAGCATAGTACACAAAATTATCTGCTACAACGTCTTGCCTGTCAACGAGTTCTTCAGCTTCAACCAGAATAATACACGGGCAAACAATCGATACAAACTCAAGGTAAACCGCTCCAAACTCGATTGCAGAAAATACGACTTCAGCAACAGAGTGGTCGACGCCTGCAATGTTCTACCCGACTCCGTTGTTACAGGGAAACCAGGGATGAAATCCAGCAGGTTCTGACAGGTTCTGGAAAACCAGTAGCAGAAATTTTGAGCAGTTTGGAGAACCAGTAGCGGAACTTTTGAATAGTTCAGAGAACTGGCAAATACCAACTCTGGCTGGCCCCAGAGTGGGGTGGGAGTGGAGATTTTGCAGTATCCTTCCCCTGCCACGCCCACCAAGCCACGCCCACAGAACCGGTAGTAAAAAAAAATTGAATTTCACCACTGCCTCAAACCCTCACAGCTTCAACCTCAAACTGTCTACCGTGGACCTCACCCCATTCCTAAGAGGTCCGTAAAAGGGGGTGTGCATAAGCACACCAGCATGCCTTCCGTCCCTGTCTTACTGTCCCCATTTATCTGTACTTACTTCCTTTGTTTATGTTTATGTTTATACCTATACCTGCTATCTTGTACATGTTTGACAAATAAATACAAAAAATAATAAAATAAAAGTCTAGAAGGTTGAGGAAACCTTTGAGGAAGAGTTCTAGTTTTTAAGATGGTAGACAGCAGAGTTGGAAGGAACCTCGGAGGTTTTCTGCTCAAGCAGGAATCCTTGTTTGGGTGGTAGCATGTAGAGAAGGAGGATGAGGAGAAAGGGAAATCCCATTACATACATGTATGTATGCACAATGCTTGATGCCCCTGAACATTTATAAATAAATATAACATTGCTTGAACACTAGCTCATGGCTCTTTTCTGAATGGCTTTCTGAAATTAGCTAACACAGGACCTGCAGACACCGGATGAAAGAGAAAACAAGAATATGGACTGCTGACTCATACTGAACTTTCTCATTGCACCACGTTAGGCAATCACCCCATTCTTACGAGTTCTTATTTGCTGGTTGTTGTTGTTAGTTACGAAGTCATGTCCGACCCATCGCGACCCCATGGACAACGTTCCTCCAGGCCTTCCTGTCCTTTACCATCCCCTGGAGACCACTTAAGTTCACGCCGACTGCTTCAGTGACTCCATCCAGCCACCTCGTTCTCTGTTGTCCCGTTCTTCTTTTGCCCTCAATCTTTCCCAGCATTAGGCTCTTCTCCAGTGAGTCCTTCCTTCTCATTAGGTGGCCAAAGTATTTGAGTTTCATCTTCAGGATCTGGCCTTCTATAGAGCAGTCAGGGTTGATCTCCTCTAGGACTGATCGGTTTGATTACCTTGCAGTCCAAGGGACTCTCAGAAGTCTTCTCCAGCACCATAGTTCAAAGGCCAGTGTCTTTGATGGTCAGCCTTCCTTTCACAACCACACATTGTAACTGGGAAAACGATAGCCTTGACAAAATGCACTTTTGTTGGCAGGGTGATGTCTCTGCTTTTTAGTATCTTTATTTGGTATTTTTAGTATTTTTAGTATTTGCTGGTACCATCAGCTAATCCTTCTGATTTATTAACCTAGAAATCTGCTTAACATGGAACAGGTTGGCCTGCAGGTATAATAATGCAGTTTTCATGAACCATGATGATATAATTTTATTTTTTGATCCTCCAAAACTGGGTGGGTTGTCTCCAGTCTTGCTAAAGATCATTTCAAAAGAACATAGTCCAGTTGTATTTAATCACAACTGCGAAATAAACGTATCTCGTCTTTAGCATGATTGCAACTTTTCATCGGCTTTTTCCTTGCTCTTTATGTTGTTTGTACAATAATATTTTATCTTTTTTAATAAAGAGTTTCTTTATGGCATATGTCTAAATGCTAACTTTCTCCATTGGAAATAACAGTTTCTGTAATATGCATGGCATCTAATTATTCAAGAAAAAAGAATCAATTGCTTTCACTTTTGTGGCATGAATTTTTTTCTAGTAAGAGTAAATCAGTGGTGCAATTATTCTTGCTCAGTCTAACCCAGGGGTGTCAAACTTGCGTCGTCTCATTGTTATCATGTGATGTATCGCGACTTTTTCCACCTTCGCTAAACCGGGCCTGGGTGTGGCCAGCGTGTGATGCATCTGGTCCGTGACCCACAAGTTTGACAGCCCTAGTCTAACCTGTTAAGAAATCTAGCCTGATGAATGAAACACTGGCATGGATACAGGTTTGAGACCCAAGCGCCGTGTGATGGGGTGAGCTCCTGTCCTCGTCCCAGCTTCTGCTAGCCTAGCAGTTCAAAAGTATGCAAATGCAAGTAGATAAATAGATACACTTCAGTGGGAAGGTAACAACGCTCTGTGATGTCATGCTGGCCACATGAAATATCTTCGGACAGTGCTTGATCAATGGCCTTGAAACAGATATGAACTCTCTATAGCAGGGGTCTCCAACCTTGGCAACTTTAAGACTTGTGGATTTCAACTCCCAGAATAATAATAATAATAATAATAATAATAATAATAATAATAATAATAAGTTCAATTTATATGCCGCCTTTCTTTGGAGACTCAGGGCGGTTTACAATGCATTTAGAAAACCATTATAAAACATTTTAAAATTAAAACATTAAAACCCATTCACACCATTCATGGCCAGATCTCACAAGATCGCAACAGCAAGATCAACGGTGCCAGGCCTGCCGGAAAAGCCAGGTGTTCATCCCTTTTCGGAAGGCCAATAGGGTGGGGGTGGTCCGGATCTCAGGAGGTAACTGGTTCCAGAGAGCTGGGGCAGCCACAGAGAAGGCCCTCCCCCGCGGGCCTGCCAGCCAGCATTGTTTAGCTGATGGGACCCCGGAGGAGACCAACTCTGTGGGATCTTACCGGTCGCTGGGAGCTATGTGGTAGAAGGCGGTCTCGAAGATATTCTGAGGAATATCTTCTGAGGAATTCTGGGAGTTGAAGTCCACAAGTCTTAAAGTTGCCAAGGTTGGAGACCCCTGCTCTATAGCCAGCAACAACTAGCAGAATAAAATCCATAGGGACTCCTTTACCTTTTATATATCTTGGATATGCATTAAATATATAGTTCTAAAACACGGATATTTAAAAATGAGATATAAGAAGCTTTGACATCGATCGATACTTGTGCTTTGAAAACCTGCCATTCTAAATTCTAAGGGACCTGGTGGCTCAGCAGACTGATAGCATTGTGATTAACACCAGCTGTCTGCAATTACTGTAAATTCGAATCTCACCAGGCTCAAGGTTGACTCAGCCTTCCATCCTTTCTAAGGTAGGTAAATTGAGGACCCAGTTTGTGGGGGCAATAAGCTGACTTTGTATAAATATACAAAAGTATGAAGGCTATTGCTTAACGCATTGTAAGCCGCCCTGAGTCTCCGGAGAAGGGTGGCATATAAATCAAATTAAAAAAATAATAATTCCGGACTTAACATATCAAAGCACAGTGAAAAGTGGCTTCTACAACTTCAGAACAACTATAGCTCCATTTAGCTTCCCAGTTTAAAAGTACAGCAGTTATGTTTGATAATCAGATCTCACGATTCATAATTAGTATTTTCAGTCAATACAGATAAAATTTATCAATCTGATCATACACAGAAATCTATATGTGGTTGCTTGAATGTGCAGAGCCTTGTACATACATACCCACCCACCATGTAACAGTTTAGTGGGGGAGGGATCACTAATCACTTATAATAATTTTATTATTAAAAAACTTGCCTTGGCCCTTAATACCTTAAAGATACGGTAAACCACTTTTTCTTTTGATAAAAATAAACACTGATTTTATTTTTTTTTTAAAAAAAGGGGTTGGCTGGTTCTTTTCTTTTTTCACTAAAACTTCTTTTATCTGAATAATAAATATTTCAACAGAAATTTGGAATGCTTCCATGGGAAGCCAGTTTTTCATCTTTTAGAGACCTTGTGTTTCCTTACTGCGTTTCAGAGTTCTAAAGTGATTCACGATTTCTCTCGTCTGATTCCCCCCCCCCCGCCCCCTCCTTTCCTCGGGTTCTTTCAATCCAAAAGAATTGCTTTGTCTCGGTAAAATAACTTTTCCTCTTTAGCTGCCATATTTGATTCAAAGAGTTTTGATTAAGCATTCAAGGGTTATGAATAAATAAGACGCCGACCGATATCATTACTATTGGGTAGAACATTTAATCCTCGGCTTGACTGCACTGCATAACCTTTGTTTCATCCTTTTGAACGTACATACACACACAGAGAGAGGAATGCGTGTGCACAGACACCTTCTCTTCACACACACAAACATTCAAAAAGCAATGTCACCGCAGACTTTACACAATTTAGCATTACCAGAAATACTTTTTTAATTTCTCCAGATGAAGACGAGACCCTATGCTTTGGGACAATACTGATGGATGATGTTTTAATATAGCCGAAATGTTATTCTTACTGAACCAGGGAAAACTATAAATTTTGCTTCGTTGCCACTGATGCCTCTATGCATAAAACTATGGTGTCACCCGCTGCCCGTGAATAATCGCTTCGGCATGGCAGATGTTACTTTGCGCGGAGAGCAATTCTGATGCCGGAGAATTGTGGAAAGATTAATTGTCTACAGCTGTTTCATGGCCCACAGCAATCTTGATACATTTATGATAAGTTTAAGAGCTTGCTAGAGGCAGTGGCTGTTCCCTGGGCAGAGGAAAAATGGTGGAGGAAGGAAGGAAGGAAGGAGCAGAGCTAAGGTGGTGGAGGTGGAGGTGGGGAGCAGACAGACAATACCTGGCCACACCTGGCATCTTTAGGCCCTCTCGGCCTTCAACAGAGCTTTCCAAAGGAGCTACTCTCAGAATTGCAAAAGCCTAGCAGAGACCAGCATAGGTTAAAAAAAAGAAAGAAGAGCTGCATCATGAGCCCAGGAAGGGAAAGGATTATTCAAATTTGTGCAAATGAATGGCTTCCAGTTTTCCTCCCTCTGCCATGTGGAAATTGAAAATGACCCACCTTGACCTTTTTTCTATTAAGTGCCGGAATTGCCATAAATGACATCCTTCTCAGTGCCCTAATGATAGTAAACCCCAGTGCGGCCTCATTAATAAGGAAAGGGCGGCCTTCTTGCTCTGCCCTACATCCGGGTAGGGAACGAAATGGGGAGGAAACAAAAGAAGAATTGACCTGCTGAAATTTAGAAGAATTTCTTTGATTTAGAGGGGAGAGACAGTTCTCGGCCTTTTTCTAGTATCCCCTGGCAGTGTCCCGGATGATATAAGGTCTCCTGCTGTGGGTAAGGGATTGGACTAGAAGATTTCCAAGGTCCCTTCCAGCCCTATCATTCCATTCCATTCCATTTTCCTACCCTACCCTACCGTACTCTACCCTACCCTATTCTCTATTCTGCTCTGCTCTGCTCTGCCCTGCCCTACTCTACTCTACTCTACTCTACTCTACTCTACTCTACTCTACTACTCTACTCTACTCTACCTCTACTCTACTCTACTCTACTCTACTCTACTCTACTCTACTCTACTCTATTCTATTCTATTCTATTCTATTCTATTCTATTCTATTCTATTCTATCCTATCCTATCCTATTCTATTCTATTCTATTCTCCTACCCTACCCCACTCTACCCTACCCTACCCTACTCTACTCTAGTTCACTTCACTCCACTCCATTCCCCTACTCTACCCTACCCTACTCTACTCTACCCTATTCTATATCCTATATCCTATCCTATCCTATCCTATCCTATCCTATCCTATCCTATCCTATCCTATCCTATCCTATCCTATCCTATCCTATCCCATCCCATCCCATCCCATCCCATCCCATCCCATCCCATCTCATCCCATCCCATCCCATTCCATTCTCCTACCCTACCCCACTCTACCCCACTCCACTCCATTCATTCTCCTACCCTACCCTACTCTATTATATGTTCTGTTCTGTACTGTTCTGTTCCATTCTATCCTGATTCTGTTCAGGTGACTACAAAGTTTTCAGGGCAACTGCATTCCTGGAGGTGGTTTTGTTGGATCTGTGAGACACACAGGGACTGAACTGGATATTGCATCCGTCACGGTCAAAAACTACAGAGGCAGCTCAATAGTGAGACCACCCGTAATGCAATGTGGCAATGACCTTGAGGAAGAAGGGAAGAGATGCTGCCTAGGAAACAATCATTGAAGAGGTAGGTTTGGATGCGTTGAAGTGGAGGCCAGCAGACCATCGCAGGAGAAGGGTGAAGTCCTGGCCTAATGATCACAACAGGGACTACTACACCTGCCATTGCTAAGCTATGTGGTCACATGATATTTTGCCTAATGACCCCATCACTTAATATCTTTGGCGATTCTCAATCATCCAGGTCATGGCTGTCCCAAAGTGTTGTGTTTTTTCAAAAGGCAACTGGACTTTGTCTTTCCTTGAAGGCGTTTCACTTCTCATCCAAGAAGCTTCTTTAGTTCTAATTCAACCCTGACTCAGAACTGAAGAAGCTTCTTGGCTGAGAAGTGAAATGTCTTCAAGGAAAAACAAAGTCCAGTTGCATCTTGAAAAAGCACCTTTGGGACCCCGTCACTTAGAAACAGAAATTCCTGTCCCAATTCAGGTCTTGAAGCGAAGACTTCCTGTAGTTCTCCAGTCTTCCTCTCCTAAAAGCCCCTTTGCTTTAGGCTGTCGGCAAATTTCACGAATGAACGAACAAATAACTTTACCCCGCAATGAAATTTCACTGTGGGAAAAATCACAACGCCGAGTGCAGGGCCTGTTTGATGGTCATCTCCATTTTATTTAAAGAGCTTGTCTGTTCAAGACTTCTCTTTAACGCTTCCTGGAGTAAAAACCAATGTGACCTTTTACTATTAATAAATAGCAGGCGGAAACTAGCCAAGCTTAAAATTACACTTTAAAAAAAATATTCATTCCCCGAGCATTTAGCTGTGCCTTAACATCTTTGGATGATGATGTTCTTGAATTAAAAAGGAAAGAAGGAGAAGGAAAGAGTAGCCAACCCAGTTCATGTATTAATCACTCTACGAGAGAGAGAGAGAGAGAGAGGAGAGAGAGAGAGAGAGAGAGAGAGAGAGAGAGAGAGAAAGAGAGAGAGAGAGAGAGAGAGAGAGAGACTGAAAATCCTCCACCCTTTGATGCAAGTAAAGTCTCGTTTGAATGAAGTGTAATTCCTAGGGACTTTATTGACATATCTATGTAAGTCATTCTTCTTTCCTGCTGTGGTGACCCAGGCCCACGTAGTTGATATTAAATGCAAAACAGTTCCAAAAATCAAACAGATTTTATTAAAACAGCTGAGAATTAACTCATTCTCAGCGTACTCTAAATGAAATGAAAGGAGCCTGGTTTAGCTCAACAGACAGAAGCACTGTAATTTAACACCAGCTGTCTGCAATTAAAGTAAGATCGAATCTCGCCAGGCTCAAGGTTGACTCAGCCTTCCATCCTTTCTAAGGTAGGTAAATTGAGGACCCAGTTTGTGGGGGCAATAAGCTGACTTTGTATAAAATATACAAAAGTATGAAAGCTATTGCTTAACGCACTGTAAGCCGTCCTGAGTGTCCGGAGAAGGGCGGCATATAAATCAAATTTAAAAAAAAAATAAATGAAAACAACGTGCTTAAAACACCAGTGTTTAGTTTATCTCTGACCTTGGGATAATTAGGCAAACTGCCAAAGGCTTTTCTTGGCAACAGTTCAGGAACAGAAGAAATAACTACAGCCAAACGAGAAGCAATTCTCTCAACGGTTGTTTTCTGACAAAGAGCCCAAGAGCCGTTGTTGGTCTTTTAAGCCTTATGGGAGGGGCCAATCATCTCTTGGCCCTCCTCCCGAGTCGTCCTCTTTGCTTTAGCTGCTCCTGCCTTCTGGCAGCTGTTCTCATATGTGCACTAGGAACAGGTTCCTCCTGTTCCTCTGCCTCTTTACTGTCAGCCTCTGGAGGCTCCGAAGTCCACACATCACTCCCCGATGGGCCTGGCCCCATCTCTGCCTCTGATGCAGAGCCCTCATCCGGGCCTTCCCCAGCCTCCAGGACTGGGCCATGTTCTTCCTCAGCCTCATCGCTGTCCGATTCCGCTGCCAGCTCCGCAGGCTGCTGGCGGACCACAACACCTGCTATGCTCATACTGTTTATCAAACTATTTACTTACAAGACTTTCATCCCAACTTTGCATTCCAACCAGATCCTGACATGCTGTGCTACCCAAAGGTGGAATTCAGCCGGTTCGGACCGGTTCGGGTGAACCGGTAGCTCCGA
The DNA here is from genome assembly GCF_029215685.1 of Pituophis catenifer annectens. Taxonomy (NCBI): domain Eukaryota; kingdom Metazoa; phylum Chordata; class Lepidosauria; order Squamata; family Colubridae; genus Pituophis; species Pituophis catenifer. Next base: position 72,472,590 of record NW_027256888.1, on the reverse strand, counting down.
CGATCGGTTGGCCCCACCCACCCGCCCTATCCTGTCCTTTATTTCCTGTTTTCTAGCTCATCTCAATCATGCGGCACAGCTGATCCCCACCCCCTCGCTGTTCTACTTACCGTTGCTGACTTGGGAAGGTGAGCAGATGAGCTTCTAAATGCTCCATTTTCAGCATGAAGCATACTCTCACCGAACCAGTTGTTAAACCGGCAGCATCTCACCACTGGCGCTACCTGTTTTGTGCAGCATTTTTTGCAAAAAACACAAAATGTTTTTTGCTAGAGATAAGTTGCCTGAGGATGAGCTCCAGCACCAATCCTCCAGGTCATGGTTGTCCCAAAGGTGTTTTTTTCAGGAGGCAACTGGACTTTCTCGTTTTTAGTTTGAAGACCTTTCGTTTCTCATCCAAGAAGCTTCTTCAGCTCTGACAGGATGGTGGGGAATGGAAGGGTTTATATTCCTTGCAGACAGCTGGTCATTTGCATCCTTTTAGAGGATTTAGAGGGTCATTGAAGCACTTGGAGGTTTATCTGTGTCCTCAGGGTCACCTGAGTAGTGCAAATGATTCCTGTAGTCTGCAATTTTTTTCTCTGGAAATCCACTCCTACTCCCACCCAGGAGTGGGTTCTAAATATTTTTACTACCAGTTCTGTGGGCGTGGCTTATTTTGTGGGTGTGGCTAGGAGGTCATGTGACTAGGTGGGCGTGGCTAGCTGGTCAGAGTCATTTCTGGAAGGTCCTCGCACTTATGACCAGTCCTCGCACTTATGGCCCGACTAATTTGTTTGTTTTTAACACTGATCAGCTGTAGGACAGCCCTTTGAAGCCTCGCGGCAAGAGTTTAAACAGTATTTTTTCCCTCTAGTCATCAGCTGGGACTCAGGAGGCAGCAATAGATTGGGGGTGGGACCAAATAAAAGGTAAGAATAACGTGGGGGGGGGTGGGGGGAGAGGGCAGGGGGGGAGAACCTGTTCGGTGACGTCATATCGTCACCGCTACCGGCTCGGCCGAACCGGACCGAACCGGGAGGAACCCACCACTGCTCCCACCCCATTCAAAGGGTGTTCATTGCTAAAAGTCTGTAGAGATTCTCAGTCATCCAGGTCATGGTTGTCCCAAAGGTGCTTTCTCAGGAGGCAACTGGACTTTCTCGTTTTTAGTTTGAAGATGTTTCGCTTCTCATCCAAGAAACTTATCCTTCTTGGATGAGAAGTGAAACATCTTCAAAGAAAATATTGGGCTTTGAACTGTTTGCAACGGGACCACGGAATTGGTGGGCAAGCATGCCACATGCTCACTTGCATGAGCAGAGGGTGAGTGGGTGCACGCATGTTCCATTTCACTGAGCACTGGATGCACATGCCTACTGCTCGTATGAAATCATCCTGTCGCCCCCCCACCCCGACAGTCTGCAGAGCTGGAAAGTTTTGGGGACTCTGATATATGCAGACATTCTGTCTACAAAGTCAGTTCCAAGTGAAATCTCTTGGTACAGAATAATGCCAACCTTTCTCCAAACCATCGGCTGAAGAACTATTAAGAGCTCTTCTCTTCTCTTCTCTTCTCTTCTCTTCTCTTCTCTTCTCTTCTCTTCTCTTCTCTTCTCTTCTCTTCTCTTCTCTTCTCTTCTCTTCTCTTCCCTTCCCTTCCCTTCCCTTCCCTTCCCTTCCCTTCCCTTCCTCTTCCCTTCCAGTCTATTCTAGTCTATTCCATTCCATTCCATTCCATTCCATTCCATTCCATTTCCCATGGTGGCGCAGTGGTTAGAATGCAGTACTGCAGGCTACTTCTGCTGCCTGCCGGCTGCCTGAAATTTGGCAGTTCAAATCTCACTAGGCTCAAGATTGACTCAGCCTCCCATCCTTCCAAGGTGGGTAAAATGAGGACCGAGATTGTTGGGCGGCAATAGGCTGACTCTGTAAACTGCTTAGAGAGGGCTGTAAAGCACTGTGAAACGGTATATAAGTGCTATTGCTCTTCTCTTCTCTTCTCTTCTCTTCTCTTCTCTTCTCTTCTCTTCTCTTCTCTTCTCTTCTCTTCTCTTCTCTTCTCTTCTCTTCTCTTCTCTTCTCTTCTCTTCTCTTCCCATAGCATGACAGCAATGCAGACTGATGGTTTCAGCTATAGCTGTTACAGATATAGAGTAAATTGATGAAAAATGCCTAAGTGTACAAATTATTGAAAGAAAGGGCAGAAGGAGAAGAGCACATACGAGAGAGAAAGAGAGAGAGAGAGAGAGAGAGAGAGAGAGAGAGAGGAGAGAGAGAGAGAGAGATGGAGGGAGGGAGGGAGGGAGGGAGAGAGAGAGAGAGGGAGGGAGGGAGGGAGAGAGAGAGAGAGATAGAAAATCTTCAGAGAAGGACAGGCAAGCTTTAGTGAAGGTGATCCCATTTGAAAGGGCAATTTATAGTCTATTGACTTGTGGCAGTGTCTTTCCAGATGCAAGGAAATTGTCATACACTGCAAATGAGAAGCTGTTCTGACACCATAATCACACCCAAGTGGCAGGAAGAAATGATAGTGGGGCCTGGTCTGTTAAGGTTAAATGAAGTTGTGTTGTTACTGGAGATACAGCCTTCATTTTCTTGTTCCTCTCCCTCCCTCTCTCTCTCTTTCTCTCTCTCTCTCTGCCTGTCGCTGTGTTACAATTGCTATGATTAGGATAGGTAACAGTGAAATGGCTGACATTGCCAAACTGGTGAGACTCCCTTCCCCCCTCAGATGGCAGTACTCATTACCCCCGGCACTATAATAGTTTGATGAAGCAAGCCTGCCAGTCAAGTGTATGAATGACAAGCAGGACTTAGCCTGTTGACATGAGCTGTTGGATTAAAACTGTCCTAGCCGTTGCAGCTTTTCAGTCCCAAAACTCTATTTTCAAGCAGAGTTGCATTTCCATGACATTTATTGTCATGAAATGTTTTGAATAAGAGGCAAGGGGAAGGGAGAAGAGAAGAAGAGAGGAGGGGAGAGGAGGGGAGGGGAGGGAAGGGAAGGGAAGGGAAGGGGAGGGAAGAGAAGAGAAGAGAGGAGAGGAGAGGAGAGGGGTGGGGAGGGGAGGGGACAGGAGAGGAGAGAAGAGAAGAGAGAAGAGGAGAGGGGTGGGGAGGGGAGGGGAGGGGACAGGAGAGGAGAGGAGAGGAGAGAAGGGAGGGGACAGGAGAGGAGAGAAGAGAAGAGAAGAGAAGAGAGGAGAGGAGAGGAGAGGAGAGGGGAGGGGCAGGGAGGGGACAGGACAGGAGAGGAGAGGAGAGAAGAGGAGAGGAGAGGGGGTGGGGAGGGGAGGGGACAGGAGAGGAGAGAAGAGAAGAGAGGAGAGGGGGTGGGGAGGAGAGGGGAGGGGACAGGAGAGGAGAGGAGAGAAGACAAGAGAGGAGAGGAGAGGGGTGGGGAGGGGAGGGGAAAGGAGAGGAGAGGAGAGAAGGGAGGAGAGGAGAGGAGAGGAGAAGAGGGGAGAGGAGAGGAGAGGAAAGAAGAGGGAGGAGAGAAGAGAATACAGGTAGCCCTCATGTTATAACCGTAATGGACCCCGCGGACCAATGATGGTAAAACAGGTTGGTCATGTGACTGACCCAATTTTAGAAATTTTTTGAGGTGCTCTCATTAAGCGAACATGGTAGTCATAAAACGAACAACATGATTGTCAAGTGAACCAATAGGTTGCTATGGGCATGATTTTGCCCAAACCCAAAAGCAACTCCTGGAAGTTTTTTTATGACAAAATTGTTATAAAAAGTGGTCATGTGACCGCAGGACGCTGCAAATAGCGGTAAATCTGGCTGTTTTGCTGAGGGCCTGGAGTAGGGTCAGGTGAGGTGACCATCGGAACTTTATATCCAGGTTGCACTAAGTCCCCTTTTTTGAGTCCATTGGAACTTTGAACAATCACTAAGCGACTGGTCGTAAGTCATAAGTTGTAAGTCGAGGACCGCCAATTATTCTGGTTAGTTGCCAGGAAGCTTCAATTTGCAGCATTCTGGACTGGATTTGCTTTGCTTTTTGTCGTTTAAAAAAAAAAAATACATAGATGCCAATGGTAAGTATTAGGATCTTAAGCAGTTGCTTACCTATGCCAACTGCTGGCTTTTTCTGCCAGTGCCAATCACAAATATAGGCACTTGTCTGAAACCAGCCATTTGTCCACCTACCTCAGGGGTGTCAAACTCAAGGCTGGATCCAGCCTGCGGGATGTTTAGATCTGGCCAGTGGTGGGATTCAAGTAATTTAACAACCGGTTCTGTGCCCTAATGATTTCTTCCAACAACCAGTTTGCCAAACTGCTCAGAAAGTTAACAACCGTTCTCCCGAAGTGGTGCAAACCGGCTGAATCCTAACACTGGATCTGGCCCACACGGTTGCCCTGGAAACGGCGAAGGACCGAGCTCCATTTTCTCTGGCAGAGCACTCCAGCTGCCACAGGCGCCCCCGACATGAGTGACGGTGAGCTGGCCACGCCCACCCTGGCCACACCCACCCAGCCCACCAAGGTCAAACACAACGCCCTCAATGAAATCACGTTTGACACCCCTGACCCAGCTGATCATTATAGAGACTGCTCTCTAGCATTACATTTAGATGCCAGTCCCTTCAGCACGAAGCCACGTTCTTTACCTATCCTGTTAGGGTTGCTTTAGTCCTTAGCAAGCAAAAACAGCAGGATGCCCATCGACCCGAGGGTCAGAAATGCGCCCTTGCAATTTGTGCCATCTTCTTACTCGTAGAGAATTTTTAAGAAGTGGACTCTCAAAGGCAGAAAGGTGTCTATATTTTACTGAAAAATCAATAATTTTATAAGCACATGAAGACGTTCAGCAGAAAAATATGCTAATAACTGGATCATTTAGCTGGAAAACACATTTATTATAGCTTCCAGGAGCGTTGTCATATCTTAATGCCTCATCCTCATAACAGCTTTTGGACTGCCTTGAGCCATTCTTCTTAAGACCCCATAAAAACACTACTCTAAGTCTCTCTACATGGGGCTCCCCTTGAAGAGCACTCGGAGGCTCCAGCTGCTCCAGAATGTGGCTGCGCAGGTGGTTATGGGCGCAACTCGTTGCGCCCACGTGACACCCCTCCTGCGCGAGCTGCACTGGCTCCCAGTGGTCTTCCGGGTGCGATTCAAGGTGCTGGTCACCACCTTTAAAGCGCTCCATGGCATAGGACCCAGGTACCTTCGAGACCGACTTCTGCCACCAATAGCCTCTCACCGGCCAGTTCGTTCCCACAGAGAGGGTCTCCTCAGGGTGCCATCTGCCAAGCTATGTCGGCTGGCGATGCCCAGGGGGAGGGCCTTCTCTGTGGGTGCCCCAGCCCTGTGGAATGAACTGCCCCCGGAAATACGACCTCCGACCTCCGGGTATTTCATTGCGCACTCAAGACCCTGTTGTTCCGCCAGGCTGGGCTATCAACATAACAATTTTAAATTGGGTTTTAAATTTCTGGGGTTTTAAAATTTAGCCGAATTTATTTAATAATTTTAAACTATTTTAACTGATGTTGTTTTGTGTTTTTAATAGGCTGTACATCGCCCTGAGTCCTTCGGGAGAAGGGCTGTATAGAAATAAAATAATAATAATAATAATAATAATAATAATAATAATAATAATAATAATAATAATAATAATAAGCCTACCTAGTCACTTAGCCTTTCCAAAATACTTTTCCTTCCTGAGTTTAGGATTTGTTTATTTATTTCTTGTACTTTAGAATGGACCAGTAAATGGGAAGGGAAGGGAAGCACTAAAACCAGCGGTGAAATCCAGCTTGTCACCCCACTCTGGAACCAGCCAGAGGTGGTATTTGCCGGTTCTCTGAACTACTCAAAATTTCTGCTACCGGTTTTCCAGAACTTGTCAGAACCTGCTGAATTTCACCCCTGGTCCTGTATTCTTTTGTCCCACCTCCTTATTAGTGTGTTCTTTTAGTTCAAGACAAGCAGATGAGATAGCAAATCTGCATTTGTACAGGGCTGTTTCCCCCACCACACCAGTGGTGAAATCAAATTTTTTTTACTACCGGGTCTGTAGGCGTGGCTTAGTGGGCGTGGCTTGGTGGGTGTGACAGGGGAAGGATACTGCAAAATCTCCATTCCCTCCTCACTCCTGGGGGAAGGATATTGCAAAATCTCCATTCCACCGCACTCTGGGGCCAGCCAGAGGTAGTATTTGCCGGTTCTCCAAACTACTCATAATTTCCGCTACCGTTTCTCCAGAACCTGTCAGAACCTGCTGGATTTCCCCCCTGCCCCACACTATCTACAATTTATAACTAGAAACATTTCTGCAAATGCCTGCACATGTGCAGTTGTGAAAAAGGTTGAAATATGAAAAGCTTTGCCAATATAAAAATGACATAATATTTATAAATTGAGTATCTCAGAGAAGATTAGCTTAGAATCCTTCTTTCTGGTGCTGGTTTCCTTTGTGCAGAACGGTAATCTAGCTTTAAATGTGGAAATATTCTCCGTGATAAGTGAATGCTTCAGGGATGGACTCACACATAATCACCCTGAGACTTCTGAGTCCAGTTGCAAGAGAACATTTTATCTCTGCAAATTTTCTGTTTGAGGGAAGCTTTATATGCACTGCTATTCCTTTTACTTATAGCAATAGCACTTAGAATTATATACCGCTTCATAGTGCTTTTACAGCCCTCTCTAAGCTGTTTACAGAGTCAGCCTATTGCCCCCAACAATTTGGGGCCTCATTTTATTCACCTCGGAAGGATGGAAGGCTGAGTCAACCTTGAGCCTGGGGAGATTCGACCTACCAAATTGCAGGCAGCCGGCAGTCAGCAGAATTAGCCTGCAGTACTGCATTCTAACCACTATGCCACCTCGGCTCTTACTCCGCTGTGCCACTTATTCCATATGTAGGGCTATTCCTGAGCAACATTAGCATGATGGCATTGCAAGAACCACACCCAAGTCTTCAGATAAGGTCGTCCTCAACTTACAATCACATTTGAGACAAAATAGTGCCAAAATGGAGGTGGACTTAGGCAGGAGTGGCCGGGAAGGGCCTAAGAGCAAGACAGTTGTTAAGTCAGTTTTGTCCCATTTTCTGGCATAGAAACCTAGAAATAAAGATGAATTTTCTGACAGAGTGAGCAATCAACCAATGGAACAGAAGTTGCCTTCAGAGCTTGTGGGAGCTTCATCACTGGAGGGTTACAAGAAGAGACTAGGCTGCCATCTGTCAGAAATGGTATAGGATCTCCTGCTTCGGCGGGTGTGGGGTGGGCAGCTTGGACTAGATGACCTCCAAGGTCCCTTCCAACTTTGTTATTCTGTTCTGTTCTGTTAAGCCCCATTTTATGGCATTTCTTGCATTGTTGCTAAGTGAATCACTGAGGTCGTTAAGTTAGTAACACAGTTGTTGAGTGAATCCAGCTTCCCCATTGACTTTGCTTGTTAGAAGGCCGCAAAAGTTGATTTCACATGACCCCCCCCGGGACACTGCAACCGTCATAAATATATGCCTGTTGCCAAATGTCTGAATTTTGATCGTGGGGGATGCTGCGATAGTCATAAGTGTGAAAGTCACTTTTTTTCCAGTGCTGTTGTAATTCCAAACAGTCATTAAACGGATCGTTGTAAGTCAAGGACTACCTGGACTTGCAATGAACAAGTTCAAGGGGCTAAGAACGTTGGGACGTGGCAGGCAGATGGAATATAGGACATGAGATTGGCTGTACTTCCTGCTCGCTACCCTGCACAAATCAAACCAGCAAATAGAGCCTTGATAGTACAGTGGTTTAGTGCACCCTGTTATTAACACAGCTGCCTGCAATTTCTGCTGGTTTGAATCTCTCCAAGGCTCAAGGTTGACTCAGCCTTCCATCCTTTCTAAGGTAGGTGAAATGAGGACCCAGTTTGTGGGGGCAATAAGCTGACTTTGTATAAAATATACAAAAGAATGAAGGCTATTGCTTAGCACATTGTAAGCCACCCTGAGTCTCCGGAGAAGGGCGGCATATAAATCAAATTAATAATAATAATAATAAAAAAATACAAGTTGAGCATCCGGGGTGATTATTCTACATCAGGGGTGTCAAACTCGATTTCTTTGAGGGCCGCATCAGGGTTGTGTTTGACCTCAGGGAGTCGGGGTGAGCCTGGCCAGGGTGGGCATGGCCAGCTCAATGTCACCCATGTTGGGGGTGCCTGTGGTAGCCTGCCAGCGAGAACGGGCTCCCGAGCTGTTTCCGGCTGCGATGGCCTCCTGCAACCCTCTGCCAATGAAAACGGAAGCTCCATTGTCGCTTGCAGAAGCATCGCGGGCCAGTCCCTCGCTGTTCCAGGGTGGCCCCATGGGCCAGATCTAAGCACCCCATGGGCGAGATCCGGTCCAGGGGCCTTGAGTTTGACACGCCTGTTCTACAGTAAAACAAAAAATGATGGAGGTAGCACCTGGCCAGAGGTGGTATTCAGCTGGTTTGGACCAGTTCAGGCAAACTGGTAGCGGCGGCTGCAGGTGGGCTCGCCCACCTGCCTACCCGCCTGGATGTAATGCTGTCCTATTTAGTCATATTTTTGAGGCCGGGCGCATGCGTGGAAGGCCGGGTGCATGTGTGGAAGGTGCGCGCGCCCCCAGCGTGCGTGTGCACACGCAGTGAACCAGTGGTAAGAATACGTGAAACCCACCCCTGCACCTGGCCTAAATAATGGTCAATGTCCAAGGGGAGGGAGGGGCGCAGTCAGTGGTGGGTTGCCCCTGGTTCGCACCGGTTCTATAGAACCGGTAGCAAAACCGGCGGGAGGCCCCGCCCACCGACCTCAATGTCATCAGAACACTTCTGCGCATGTGCAGAAGAGTGCGCACGCGCGCGGCCCCGTTGCAAACCGGTAGTAAAAGTAAGTAGAACCCACTCCTGGGCACAGGGGTGTTGGGCGAGAGAGAAAGAAACTGGGTTTTGATGCCAAAAAGAGGAGGGTGATTTTTTGGCAGTCATTTGCTCTGACGGCCGGCCCTTGTCTGAACTTACTAGTCATTTGCCATTTCATTAGCTGCCAGGTTTTCAATTTCTGCCTCTTGGAAGTTATACCCCTTTGAACAAGTCCCCACAGTAATTGAATTTGCCACCGAAATAGAACAGTGGGAAATTTCATTTTCTTGCCGGCAACGAAGGGCTGGTTCGGCACGGCAAAGAGGGAGATCTATTCTTTTCAGGCCTTCCCAGTTACCTCCCCTTCCCTTCCCCAGCCTCCCCCACCTCCTCTATAATTTCTAATGACCATTCCACCCCACGCCCGTATAAAAATCACCGAAATGAAAAGGAGGGTGAGGGGGGTGGCCGGGAAGGTGCCTAAGAAAAAAGAAGAGGGAGCTTCTTTTCAAATCAGCGCCCCGAGTTGCATCCGTCTCGGGCCCTGGCGCGTGGTAATTTCCTCCCTAAACGCCTTCCACAAATAATGGTTTTCAAAATGAGCATTAACCCGCCTTGATTACACGGAATGGTCCTTTTAATTTACACCAGTATTCTATTGATCACACAAGTGCAGATTAAAGTGTTCAATGGAGCCCATGATGAGGTATTAAGCAGCTAAGGGTCCTCCAGGGGCGGCCAGGGACAGCCAGGAATATGCTAGAAGTGTACAGTTATTTCCTCATAATGAAGTGGCCCTATGCGAAGGCATGAATTGCTGGCAGGAAGAATAGATTGACAAAGATGAGCCCTCGAAAGTCATTTCTCGCTCACTCATTCAGCCTCATGCCCGGCTCCTCTTCCAATTCTTCTGCATTACTTGTCATGAAATGCCAGGATTTACTTAGCCAGCTGATGCAATTTTTATGACCTTATTGCTTTTTTCACCATGGTAATAGTTTTGAATCAATTTATCAATCCAGCAATGCCATCAGACATATTGCCCTGAAGATCAAGTCCGGGCCATTCCATCAATTCGGTGTGGTTTTACGAAGATGGAGAGAGGGAGCGATAGAAAGCAGAGCCTCTGGGGCTATCAACTTTAGTAAACATGCCTCTTCCCCCCCCCCCTTTAACTGCTTCACTTCTGATTTCAGGCAGCGTTTAGTCCCCCAGAGCAGCCACGGATGTCTTATTGGGCAAAGGTCTGATGCAGGGGTGAAGTCAAAGCAGGTTCTGACAGGTTCTGGAGAACCGGTAGCGGAAATTTTGAGTAGTTCGGAAAACCGGCAAATGCCACCTCTGGCTGGCCCCAGAGTTGGGTGGGAATGGAGATTTTGCAATATCCTTCCCCTGGAGTGGTGTGGGAATGGAGATTTCACAATAGCCTTCCCCCAGGAGTGGGGAGAGAATGGGGGTTTTGCAGCATCCTTTCCCTGCCACACCCACCAAGCCATACCATGCCCACCAAGCCACGCCCACAGAACCGGTAGTAAAAAAAATTTGGATTTCACCACTGGTCTGGTGGAAGAACTCAGAGAATGAAGAACTCAAATGAAGATCTGGATGGCATTCTCTCCAATAGAGGTAGCCCCTCGACTTACGACAGTTCATTTAGTGACCGTTCAAAGTTACATTGGCAGCAGTGGTCACGTGATTTACATTTCTGATGCTTGACAAATGACTCGCATTTATGACCGTCGCAGTGTCCCCCCCCTGGGGTCATGTGATTCCCTTTGGCGACCTTCTGACGAGCAAAGTCAATGGGGAAGCCAGATTCATTTAACAACGGTGTTACTAACTTAACAACCGCAGGGATCCACTTAACCATGGTGGCAAGAGAGGTCATAAAATGGGGCTTAATAGAACAGAACAGGATAACAGAGTTGGAAGGGACCTTGTAGGTCATCTAGTCCAACCCACTCGCCCAAACAGGGGACCTTACACCACTTCTGACAGATGGCAGTCCAATCTCTTCTTGGAAGCCTCCAGTGATGAAGCTCCAACAACTTCTGAAGGCAACTTCTGTTCCATTGGTTGATTGTTCTCACTGTCAGAAAATTTATCCTTATTTCTAGGTTGAATCTCTTCTTGATCAGTTTCCATCCATTATTATCTGACCTTCGGGGTCTTTAGAAAATAGCTTGATCCCCTCCTCCTCTCTGTGGCAGCCCCTCAAATATTGGAAGACTGCTATCATGTCTCCCCTGGTCCTTCTCTTCACTACACTAGCCATGCCCAGTTCTTGCAACCGTTCATTGTATGTTTTAGCCTCCAGTCCCCTAATCATCCTGGTTGCTCTTCTCTGCACTCTTTCTAGAATTTCAACATCTTTTTCTTATAGTGTGGTGACCAAATCTGGAAGCAGCATTCTGCCTTTCTTACTGGAACCATGGGATGCAGGTATGGTCTTACTAAGGCTTTATAGAGCGGTATTAGTACCTCACTTGATTTTGATTGTATCCCTCTCTGTTAATGCAAACAGGCAAAGCTCTCTTAACAAATGTCTCACTTAGCAACAGAAATTTTGAGCTCAATTGTGGCTGTAAACCGAGGATTACCTGTAGAACCTAGAAAATGTTAATATGCATTTATATAAGGCCAGGAGATAAAGCCTTCTCATTCAGTTCTACAGAGGGATTATTGAGTCTGTCATCTGCAACTCCATAACTGTCTGGTTCTGTTCTGCAACCCAACAAGACAGAAACAGACTTCAGAGGGTAATTAGAACTGCAGAAAAAACAATGGCTACCAACCTGCCTTCCATTGAGGACCTGTATACTGCACAAGTCAAAAAGAGGGCTGTGAAAATATTTACAGACCCCTCGCATCCTGGACATAAACTGTTTCAACTCCTACCCTCAAATCGATGCTATAGAGCACTGAACACCAGAACAACTAGACACAGGGATAATTTTTCCCCATATGCCATCACTCTGCTTAACAACTAATTCCCACAACACTGTCAAACAATTTACTAAGACTGAATTACTATTATTCTTTTCTTCCTTACTAGTATCTATCTCTTCCCACTTATTACTATAACCACATGCTTGTATCTTTCAGTTTATATTTTTTTTATTTGTTTCCTAGTACGATTTTATAGCTTATTAGCAAACTTGACTATCACTAAGTTTGTATCTTTTAATTCTTGATGAATGTATTTTATTCTCCTTATGTACACTGAGAGCATATACACCTAAGACAAATTCCTTTTGTGTCCAATCACACTTGGCCAATAAAGAATTCTATTCTATTCTATTCTATTCTATTCTATTCTATTCTATTCTATTCTATTCTATTCTATTCTATTCTATTCTATTCTATTCCATTCCATTCCATTCCATTCCATTCCATTCCACTCCACTCCACTCCACTCCACTCCATATATTCTATTCTATTCTATTCTATTCTATTCTATTCTATTCTATTCTATTCTATTCCATTCCATTCCACTCCACTCCACTCCTCTCCACTCCATTCCATATTTTCTCTTCCCTTCCCTTCCCTTCCCTTCCCTTCCCTTCCCTTCCCTTCCCTTCCCTTCCCTTCCCTTCCACTCCACTCCACTCCACTCCACTCCACTCCACTCCACTCCACTCCACTCCACTCCATTCCATATTTTCTATTCTATTCTATTCTATTCTATTCTATTCTATTCTATTCTATTCTATTCTATTCTATTCTATTCTATTCTATTCTATTCTATTCTATTCAAAAGTCCCTGCTGTAACATATAGCCAGAGCTACCTAATAGCGATTTGCATGTGGTTTTAAAAGCCAAGCAATCCATATTGATGAGTGTTAGAAAGTGCAATTTCCTCCAATGCTGATGCCAAAGCCTTTCGGATTGCCCTCAAATCATTGACCCAGCAATGGACTGGCAAGGACTCATTTTTCTTCCATAAGCATACAAAGCTAGAAATGACACTAAAATGGATAGCTGATCATTGCTAAGGCTCTCCGAATGCCTAATGAAAAGTCACTTCGGACCCCCAGGAAAAAAATCAGTAAACACATTGTCATTGATCATGCATTAAGGTATTAGGCTAATTTATTTATTTATTTATTTATTTATTTAATTAAATTTTTATACCGCCCTTCTCCAAAATAGGACTCAGGGCGGTGCACTGATAAGCTTCCCTTCAAGATATACTTAATTCACCAATATTGTCATTTCTCTGCAATGGAAAAGGTTAAATGGGCCTTCTCGAAGCGGAGCAAAAGTACCATGTAATTACAGCCGTTCAATACAAGTAGTTCTCAACTTATGACCACAATTGAGCCCAGGATTTATGTTGTTAAGTGAATTTTGCCCCACTGCGATTTTTCTCCTCCCATTTCTTAAGTGAATCGCCGCAATTCTTCAATTAATCACACGGCTGTTGAGTGAATCGGGTTGCCCCATTGACTTCTGCTTTTCAGAAGGTCGCAAGAGAGGATCACATGACCCCAGGACACTGCAACCTTCGTAAACATGAGTCCATTGTCAAGCATCCGAATGTAAATCACGTGACCATGGGGGGGGGAATGCTGCAATGGTCGTAAGTGTGAAAAATGGTTATAAGTCACTTTTTTTCAGTGCCAAAAAACAATGGCTACCAACCTGCCTTCCATTGAGGACCTGTATACTGCACGAGTCAAAAAGAGGGTTGCGAAAATATTTACAGATCCCTAACATCCTGGACATAAACTGTTTCAACTCCTACCCTCAAAACGATGCTATAGAACACTGCATACTAGAACAACTAGTTGCAAGGACAGTTTTTTCCCTAACGCCATCACTGCTAAACAAATAATTCCCTCAACACTGTCAAACTAGTTACTAAGTCTGCACTACTATTAATCTTCTCATCGTTCCTATTACCCATCTCCTCCCACTTATGACTGTATGACTGTAACCTTGTTGCTGGTATCCTTAAGATTTATATTGACTGTTTCCCTATGACTATCATTAAGTGTTGTACCTCATGCTTCTTGACGAATGTATCTTTTCTTTTATGTACACCGAGAGAGTATGCCCAAAGACAAATTCCTTGTTGTGTCCAATCACACTTGGCCAATTAGGAATTTGAATCTATTCTATCAGTTGAAGACCTGTTGATTTTCCTAGTGTTTCTAGGGTTTTTCCTAGTTAATACTGTCTGGTTTACATGACCATTTTCTGTTGTTTTGTCCCCACTTTCTTCCACTTAATAATAAGACAATATTTACTTACCGAAACAGAATGATCATGAGCATGGAAAAAGGAATGGTAGTGGAAGCGACTTCTGACTTCCTGCAGGCTTCCCCATTGATGTTGCTTGTGGGAAGCTGGCAGGAAGCATTGGAAATTGATGTGACTATGGAAACACTGCAATGGCCACAAATTTGTGAATAATCCTGATGTGAAGATTGTGGACATTTCAGTTTTGCTGGAGTAATGAGTCTCGGATTTTTATGCATTCCATTCTTTAAGTTAGCAGTCTTGAGGTACCTTGATTCAAAAACTGTTGTGGTATATAATGTACCATTTGGTCTAAATTGAGGATACGAACAGAAAACAGATAAACACAGTAAACATTTTTGTATTATATCGATAGAAAAAGAGGGTCTGCTGGTATTGCTGCAAATGTTGACCCCCCCAGCCCTGAGAAATTGTCTGAGAACGTATTGTTTTATTGGATAAATTCAGTGAGATTTCCCCTTTTCTATTTTTCCATGAAAATTACCTGTTGGCTTGCAGCATGAGAATAAAAAATAAAGTATATTTACTTTGTAAATATAAACGCCATCAAATAAGCCTATAGTAGTGGTAAACAATATGCATATACTGTAATGAAAAAGACCAAATCTACAAAAATATGTAGACCAACTGCTATAATGTTTACATACTAATGCTACAGGCACTAATAAGAATATATGCATTTTAGTTTTCTTCCATTTTTGTAGATTTATCAAGTTTGGATTGTTGTGTTGGAAGAAATGTCCATCTGGGTTCAGTTCCAAGCGGGGAAAAAGACACTGGAAACATGGAAGTTGCTTGGAAAGAAGGTTTATTGATGAACAGGATCTCATGGCTTGAGATCCTGGGCAAAAAAGGACCGAGATACTGAGAGTCCCTGTGTTTTATGCTCTCTGTTGGGCTTTGAATTTGAGTTTGTGTTCTGATTGGCTGTCAGACTCCCATGGGGCCATGCAGGGGTAACTTTGTAGGTTGTCTTTTGAGTCCCAGTCTTGGTTGACTCTTGCTGGGTGATGATGTAATGAAAGGGCTTTGGGCAATTCCTACTATGGCTCTGCCTGAAGGAGGTAGATCTTTGTTATATAGGATAGACTGGCCCAGGCCTTAATGGCCCATTGACAAAGGTGAGGGGGGGGGGCTGAGTTTCTGCCTCCCTTTTAGGGGAAATATTCTGCCCTTTTAATATTTTGTAAAATATTTCATTTTCTAGGAGAGAGGTGGGTGATAACTTCCTACAGTTGAACTTGCATTTTTTTATTTAAAAAAAAGTTTGCTTTAAAATATGTGTTTCTTTGGCCTATCTTTCTCAAAACTCATTTCAGTGATGGGATTCAAAATTTTTTACTACCGGTTCTGTGGGTGTGGCTTGGTGGGCGTGGCATGGCATGGCTTGGTGGGTGTGGCAGGGGAAGGATACTGTAAAATCTCCATTCCCACCCCACTCCGGGGGAAGGATACTGTAAAATCTCCATTCCCTCCCCACTCCAGGAGAAGGTTACTGCAAAATCCCCATTTCCTCCTGATCAGCTGGGACTCTGGAGGCAGAGAATAGATGGGGGCGGGGCCAGTCAGAGGTGGTATTTACCGGTTCTCCGAACTACTCAAAATTTCTGCTACCGGTTCTCCAGAACTGGTCAGAACCTGCTGAATACCACCTCTGACTCATTTGCAATTTTTCCAGGAGATATAATTTTTGTTTCAGCATGACTTTTTTCATACCTTATTTTCATGAACACGGTATATGCATTGCCAGAGAGTACTTTTCTTTTAAGATACATGCTTTCTTTTCTTACTGCCCTGGAAAGTCTGGGGAAAAAAATGCAAAGGGCAAATCGTTTTTGCCGTTGTTACTGCTTCAAAAAAATATAAAATTAGAGGAGGATAATTTGCACACTGGTGATTGATAGTGTTTTCTACAATTATTTAGCCATCGTTGAGCCTAAAATGACAATAAATCAGGCATGCTTTCCACCACTTCAATCAGAGACGATTCTATATAATGAAGTATGGATGCAACGGCTGCGTATATCAAGTAATACAGCTTCTGTGCACCTCCTTCAAACCCAGCTGGGGTTCTGGGGCTATTGGCCACTAGAGGCCACTGTGGTTCCTGCCAAATCTGCTTTGTTGGTTGACCAAAGCTCAAGGCAACGTAGAGATGAAAAAACTTAAGGCAACAAGAGGAATCCAACAAAAAATAGTAAAGCCTGTATTTCCACAGACGTTGTAGCCACTTTTATATAAGCGCCGTTAGATCACAGTGATGATGACTGAAGCAAAATTAAGGTAAAAATCCAATATTTGTTGGTTTGAAATAAAATAGTCTTGGTAAGAAGGCCATCCTTGGAATACTGCATCCGGTTTTGGTCGCTACAATATGAAAAAGATGTTGAGACTCTAGAAAGAGTGCAGAGGAGAACAACAAAAATGATTAAGAGGCTAAAACATATGAAGAACAGTGGCAAGGTTCAGTGGTTTCAGTGGTGGGTTCCTCCCGGTTTGGTCCGGTTCGGCCGAGCCGGTAGCAGTGACGATATGACGTCACCGAACCGGTTCTCCCCCCCACCCCCCCCACGTTATTCTTACCTTTTATTTGGTCCCACCTCCAATCTATTGCTGCCTCCTGAGTCCCAGCTGATGACTAGAGGGAAAAAAACTGTTTAAACTCTTGCCGCAGGGCTTCAAAGGGCCGTCCTACAGCTGATCAGTGTTAAAAGCAAACAAATGAGTCGGGTCGTAAGTGCGAGGACTGGTCGTAAGTGGGAGGACCTTCCAGAAATGACTCTGACCAGCTAGCCACGCCCACCTAGTCACATGACCTCCAAGCCACACCCACAAAATAAGCCACGCCCACAGAACCGGTACTAAAAAAATTTAGAACCCACCCCTGGTTGGTTTAGTAATCTAATGAAGAGAAGGACTAGGGCTGACGGATAGCAATTCTCCAATATCTGTGTAGCTGCTACACGGAAGCAGAGGGTCAACCAGGGGTGAAATCCAGCAGGTTATGACAGGTTCTGGAGAACCTGTAGTGGAAATTTTGAGTAGTTTGGAGAACCAGCAAATACCACCTCTGGCTGGCCCCAGAGTGGGGTGGGAATGGAGATTTTGCAATATCCTTCCCCCAGGAGTGGGGAGGGAATGGGGATTTTCCAATATCCTTCCCCTAGAAGTGGGGAGAACCGGTTGTTAAATTATTTGAATCCCGCCACTGGACTGCAAAGGCGATCAAACTGGTCAATCCTAGAGGAGATCCACCCTGACTGCTCTTTAGAAGGCCAGATCCTTAAAGAAAAAATAGGGGGGAAAAGGAAGATTTTGGCAAAAATTGTAATTGAGTAAAATGTATTTGAAGTTGAAAAATTGTATAAGATAAGAAATGGCCAATACTCTGTTCAAAAAACGATGCGGGTGAATGTGTGTGGGGGGGAATCAGTAAAACTTGATTAAAAAAAAAAAAAAGAAGGCCAGATCCTTAAGATGAAACTGAAATACTTTGACCACCTAATGAGAAAGAAGGGCTCACTGGAGAAGAGCCTAATGCTGGGAACGATTAAGGGCAAAAGAAGAAGGGGACGACAGAGAATGAGGTGGCTGGATGGAGACACTGAAGCAGTCGGCGTGAGCTTAAATGGACTCCAGAGGATGGTAGAGGATAGGAAGGCTTGGAGCAGGAGTCAGCAACCTGTGGTTCTGGAGCCACATGTGGCTCTTTCACCCTTCCGCTGTGGCTCCCTGTCACTCAAAATATGCGTCACAACTGCCAATGTGCGACACCCACCGACACGCGATTTATTGAGCTTTTCAACCCCCGGTAGGCCAACCATGGATAAATCCAAGAAATGAAAAGTTTCAGAAGAAAACAGAAGATTTAATTCAACTACATATACTAGTTTTGTGGCGCTCAAGAAATAGTCAGGCACGGGAAGGGTTTTGTGGCTCCCGGTGTTTACTTTTCTGTGGGAAACGGGTCCAAATGGCTCTTTGAGCATTTAAGGTTGCAGACCTCTGGCCTAGAGGAACGTTGTCCATGGAGTTGCGATGGGTCAGACACGAGTTCGCAACTAACAACAACTGTCAGGAAAAATTGCCTTTGAAAAGACTTCAGGGATATTTCCTCATGAGATCTTCTTTTGGGACCGAATGGAGGCATCTGAGAAGGCAAGAAAATGGTGACTATTAGTCATAAAATTATACATCATTTTGCGAAATGAGGGTAACTATCCTCTGTCCATGAAAATTTCTCCAAAAAGTTCTCTCCCCCCCCTCCGCAAGAATTTCTGAAGCAAATATACACTTTTAAAAATCAAAGTAACTGCAAGTGCTTGAGATGGAAAAAAAAATGAAACGTTGATTTTGGATTTTACCGATTAATAGGCTTGTTGTTGAGTGGTGCGGTGGCCTGGAGGTGGAGCTTTTGCCTCATAATCAGGAGGCTGTGAGTTCGATTCTAGGTAGAGGCAGATATTTTTCTCTCTCGGCACTATGAGAATATATCTGCTGCGAACTCCGCATTGGTGACAGGAAGGGCATCCGGCCAGTAAACACTCAGCTCCATTCAGTTGCCCCAGCTCCACCCGGATACAAGGGATTATGGGGACATTAAAAGACAAAAAAAAAAGGTTTGTCATTATAGAAAAGGCTGGTTCATATTATCATGTAAAAGTAAAAAAGTTGAGGTTTGATGCTATTACCTTATTCAACTGCACCAAAGGGTCGGAAGTCAATGCCTTTTCTTTCTTTTTTCCCTTTGCCCCACACTTTCCCCTTCCCTTTTTCCTCCCTTATTTTCCTACTATTTTCTTTTGTATTTTTGTATTATAAATTAATAAACAAAAATAGGGGGAAAAACCCAGATAAGTCACTTTTTTAGTACTGTCCTAACTTTGAATGATTGCTAAACGAATAGTCATTATCTGAGGACTACTTGTATCATGCATTTGTTTTTTAAATACCAGTGTTGGCACGAGAAACTGAGTTTTTTTGGCTGCACCAAATAAGCACAGTCACCGTGGAGGGAATTTTGTTTATGCATTATACACAAAGGCAGTGTTGCTAGAATCTGTGATTAGAAGGAAAACAGAAGTGAGCTCCATAGAGCTTGACTGGAATTCTGGAATGGGGTTCTTGATCGACATTATTTTATTTATTTATTTGTCAAACACGTATAAGATTACAGATATAAGTATAAACATGATTATGAATACAGGATGAGGATATGAATAAATGGGGACAGTAGGACAGGGAAGGTAGGTACTTATGCATGCCCCTTATAAGACCTCTTAGGAATGGGGTGAGGTCAACAGTAGACAGTCTAAGGTTAAAGTTTTGGGGGTTTGGGGATGAAACCACAGAGTCAGGTAGTGCATTCCAGGCATTGACCACTCTCTTGCTGAAATCGTATTTTCTACAATCGAGTTTGGAGTGTTTTACCTTGAGGTTGTATCTATTGTGTGCTTGTGTATTATTGCGGTTGAAGCTGAAGTAGTCATTGACTGGTACGACATTATAGCAGATAATTTTGTGTACTACACTTAGGTCAGACCGAAGGCGGTGTAGTTCTAAATTGTCTAATCCCGAAATTTCAAGCCTGGTGGCATAAGGGATTCTGTTGCGAGCAGAGGAGTGGAGGACTCTTCTTGTGAAATATCTCTGGATTCGCTCAATTGTATTAATGTCCGATATACAGTGAGGGTTCCAGGCACATATTATTAATATTATTATTAATATTATTAATTATACCCGTGTTTCCCCAAAAATAAGACCCTGTCTTATATTTTCTTGAACCCCGAAATAAGCTCTTGGCCTTATTTTCAGGGAGGTCTTATTATTTTGGGGCATGTGGAACAAGATGGAGCTCCTCTTGCCATCTTACCTGATTTCCAACTCTGCGTTTAAATATTTTCGGGGAGGGCTTATTTTCGGGGGGAGGCTTATTTTAGCACATGCGCTCAAATGTCTTATTTTTGAGGAAACAGGATATATGTATATGTATATAATTATTATTAATTATTATTAGTGGATATTACTACTAATATTATTATTATCAAATATTATTATGAGAATAATAATATTTGAGACTGATTTTAACCGTGTTATTGTAATGTAGGTACTGAAGAATCAATACAAAATGCTTGCATCTACCTCTGTTCGTCTTTTGGCTGTATTGTGAGAATAATCAGCACTGTGTTTTTAATTCCCCCTCTTTAAAAAAAAAACAAAAAACTGGAGGATGGTTGAAAAAGTGAAAACGACAATCTGCCTTTGAAAGAGACCTTTTAAATCAGAATTCCATTTTTGACAGCAGGGGTTGCCATCTTGCCAAGACATTCTTAACGATGAAGTCAGTTCAGCATCAAAGTCTTAAATGATGCATACAATTTCATGGCCATGGGTTGGTTGGGATGTTATGATTGATCAGGGGCGAAAGAAATGTCCTTTCATTTTGCTAAGATTACACCGGAAAAGCCATAGGGTGTGGAAATAAAAAAAAAAAGAAAAAAGGAAACATCACAGAACCTGGGTGCACACGTGTTCACACATACACAAACACACACACATACACATATATATGGGAACACCATATTTCTTTTTTTAAAAAATTGTTTTATTTATATAACATTCAATTTTCATCAAACAGTGTGCACTCTGGGTACGGTTATTTTTAAACAATCATAATCCACATATTTGTTGTGGTGTTTATTACCATAATAATGATAATATAATAATATAATAACAATAATAGTTAAGATCATCTTCTTTAACAACTCTCCACTTTAGCATTTCCTTTTTTATATCTCCTTCTTTCTAACTTGTTTCTGTTATCTAGGCATTGATAAAATATGTCCCATATCAAAAAATACTCAGTTTCTTCTTTGTCCTTAATAGTAAGCGTTAGTCTATCCATTTCTGCGCATTCGAAATATTTTCTTAATTACATTCCCCTCAAACAGAATCTCATCATTTTCCCATGGTTGCGCAAATACAATTGGTGAAATCCAGCAGGTTCTGGAGAATCGGTAGCGGAAATTTTGAGTAGTTCGGAGAACTGGCAAATAACACCTCTGGCTGGTCCCAGAGTGGGGAGGGAATGGGAATTTTGCAATATCCTTCCCCCTGGAGTGGGGTGGAAATGGAAATTTTGCAGTATCCTTCCCCTGCCACGCCCACTAAGCCACACCCACCAAGCCACGCCCACAGAATTGGTAGTAAAAAAAATTGAAAATTTCACCACTGGCAGGACCAGATATGTAGTCTTTTTATCATATTTTTCTGGTAGAATGCCCAACAAAAATATCTCTGGGTCATGTTTATATGTTGCTTTGTCATTTTGAAACACCATATTTCTTGTTCTCTTTATTGTCCGTAAAATTGTTTTTCTCTTCTAAATAAATAAATAAATAGATAGATAAACAAACAAACAAACAAACAAACAAACAAACAAACAAACAAACAAACCCTACATCTGTCGGTCTAACTAAGAAATAGGCCAGAGAAATCAAGATGGCCGTCCCACTGCTTTCCCTTCCTTTCCCCATCCAGTCTGAGGCAAAAAACCATTTGGGTGTTCACATTTATGAGCCTGGATGAGTGATAAAGTCATTGAATGAAAGGTTTCATGAAAAAGGAAAGAATATAGGTAATTCTTGTCTTATAACAGTTCATTTAGTTGTTACAACCGTCAAAGTTACAATGGCATTGAACCGTTTTTCAGTGCTGTGACCGTTTTTCACAGTTATGACCTTTGCAGCATCCTCAAGGTCGTGTGATCAAAATTCAGACGCTTTGCAACCGGTTCATACTTAAGACCGTTGCTGCGTCCCAAGGTCACGTGATCCCCTTTTGCGACCTTCTGACAAGGAAAACCAATGGGGAATGCCGGATTCACTTTACAACCAGGTTACTAACTTAGAACTGCCGTGATTCACTTAACAAGTGACTTGACAACTGTCTCACTTAACAACATAAACTTTAGGCTCAGTCATGGTTGTAGGTTAAGGACTATCTGTACCAAATGAAAAACCATTTCATAAGCAGCGGTTTAGAGAAGAACAAGGGTGAAACCAGCCCAAAAAGACAATTTCTGTGGAAAAAAATATATAGACGGCATCATGTAAATGTGCAACACTGCAGCTGGCTATCAAGGTGAGTTAGTTGTCAAGTCCTTGATTTACGACCGTAATCCAATCTTCCTATTATAGTTATGTCACGATGGTCATAAAGCAGATCGCCGTGTGACTGGACCCATTTTTACAACCTTTTTAATGGTGGTCATTAACAGAAAGTCATGGTTGTAAAACAAACATTTTGGTTCTAAAGAGAATGCTACAGCCAGCAGGCTCTGTAACACTGCAAGATAAACACTAGTCTCCTCCATGCAGCTTTGGTGAAGGGATACGGTGTCTCAGTGGCTAAGACGCTCAGCAGTTCGAATCCCTAGTGCCGCGTAAAGGAGTGAGCTCCCATTACTTGTCCCAGCTTCTGCCAACCTAGCAGTTCGAAAGCACGTATCAAAATGCAAATAGAAAAATAGGGACCACCTTTGGTGGGAAAATAACAGCGTTCCGTGCACCTTTGGCGTTTAGTCATGCCGGCCACATGACCATGGAGACGTCTTCGGACAGCGCTGGCTCTTCGGCTTTGAAACGGAGATGAGCACTGCCCCCTAGAGTCAGGAACGACTAGCACATATGTGCGAGGAGAACCTTTACCTTTACTTTTTAACGGAATTGGAAGGGACCTAGACCTCTACTCCCAATGTGCTATTTCACTACCTGGAACCCTTTGGGTTCTTGATCTAATAGAATAGAATAACAGAGTTGGAAGGGGCCTTGGAGGTCTTCTAGTCCAACCCCCTGCTCAGGCAGGAAACCCTATACCATTTCAGACAAATGGTTGTCCAATCTCTTCTTAAAAACTTCCAGTGTTGGAGCATTCACAACTTCTAGGGGGCAAGTTGTTCTACTGATTAATTGTTCTAACTATCAGGAAATTTCTCCTTCGTTCTAAGTGGTTTCTCTCCTTGATTAGTTTCCACCCATTGCTTCTTGTCTTGTCTTCTGATGCTTTGGAGAATAAAGTTGGTTCCCTCTTCTTTGGGGCAGCCCCTCAAATATTGGAACACTGCTATCATGTCACCCCTAGTCCTTCTTTTCATGAGATTAGACATACCCAGTGGATGCAATCATTCTTTAGCACCCTACCTTTTAAAACTGTTCTATGTTATGCTGGAGTATATCTGATACATCCCTAGTCTGCACCATCAGCAAGGTCAGAAGATGCTCCCTTGTCTTATTTCGGGATGAATGTCCATCGCCCTACCAGATAAAAATCCCTTTTCCATCTTTGGTTAACACATTTCCCTGGGCTGCTCAGAGTCTGCGTGTGGTACAGCTTTGTTTATGTGTGAAGGCCTGAAGTAAGAGGGATGTTTGTTTGAATTACTCTTAGTAGGAAAGATCAATGTTTAAAGCTAACCATCTGGGCAGGCCCATGAAGACATGCTCTAACAGAGGATTCAGTGTTCAAGGTATAATATTTATAAATCTAAGGCAAAGGGGACACACATCCACACACACAAACATATATATTTAGGTGATTAAGGCAATCTGATATTGATGAAGTGCTGGGCTTTTATTTGGACAGAAATTTTGGTAATTATCTTCGCAAAGGGCCATTTAT
This sequence comes from Pituophis catenifer annectens, assembly GCF_029215685.1. Classification (NCBI taxonomy): domain Eukaryota; kingdom Metazoa; phylum Chordata; class Lepidosauria; order Squamata; family Colubridae; genus Pituophis; species Pituophis catenifer. The sequence continues at coordinate 72,448,825 of NW_027256888.1, read as the reverse complement.
ACACTATTTGAAAGTAAATCAATAACAACTTGGCATCCCATTTCTCCAGCGGCCCTTTTCTGCTAACTATGCAATGTGCCAACTGAGTAAAGGGCACCCTTAAGTCTTCTGGGCATCTTAACGATATTGTGAATATCCTCCACTTAGCTTTAAGGAGTCTTCCTAACAACAAATGAGCCAAGAGGCAGTAATGGTTATGTTGGTACAACACAGGGGTCGGCAACCTTAAACCCTCAAAGAGCCACAAAGGTCCTAACCAGAAGCCCCCCGTTCAATTCTGGAGCCGACCGGAAAACCCGCCCCTTGCCATAGAGTCTCCTCCTGGCACGGCATGCTTCCCCCCGCCCCGAACCGGAAGCTCCTCTCAAAATTGTGGCGCCGACCAGCGACAGGGAGCTGCAGCAGAGGGATAAAAGAGCCACATGTGGCTCCAGAGCCGCAGGTTGCTGACCCCTGGTACAACAAATTGGCTACAATCTATTTAAATATGTTATGGTTGAGATTATTGTTCTTAAGATCTATGATATTTATTTATTATTAGTCCAATTTATATGCCGCCCTTCTCCGTAGACTCAGGGCGGCTTACAATGCATTATAGCAATAGCCTGCATACTTTTTTTTATGTATATACCTGCTTATTAGGGCTTTCGCCCCCCCCCCCAAGGGGTCTTGTTCTATACAAAGCTGGCTTATTGCCCCCCATAACACTCTTCTACTAGTATTGTTAACAGTGCAGATCAGTGGTGGTATTCAGCCGGTTCTATCCAGTTTGGGCGAACTGGTAGCGTCGTCGTCAGGAGGCTCCGCCCACCCACCTGGATGTAATCACGTCCCGTTTTTGATGCTCTGCACATGCATACATTTGCGAAGTGGTAGTGAAGGTAAGTGAATACCTTCCCTGGTGCAGATCTCAGGGAGAACGGTTCACTTTTCCCAGGGGTTCATCTATTCTGTTTTCAATTTCAGCTGACATCTAGAATTCCATAATTTTTGTAGGCTACCATGCTTGTCCAGACCTCATTGGATTCCTGAGAGGGTTTTTTTGTGGGGGGGGGGACCATTATTTATATAGCTGCTTGTTTTTAACATTCTTCACTTCTGCAAACCTTGCATTTCACTCCCTTCTCCTTTTCAGTAGCTATGTGTTAGCTCTGCTATTTGGCGCACAATATCCGAATTCATGGTAGAGGAAATTGTGATGCTGGTTGCTTTAATCTCAGGCAATCACCAATTAACAGTCAGATGTTCAGGGTAGTTCCTGTAATTCCAATTTACTATGCCACAGATTTTTACCCAGTAAGCTAAATTTTAAACCATAAACTAAATTTGAATCGACAAGATTACAGTATGAGCAAATGGCATGTTTGCTATTAAAATTATTTTGGTTTTCCACATGTTTATCTAAGACTGCATGAAAAATAAACAATAAAACTGGCTTGGTCTCTTTGCTGCTAATGAAGGTGATCCCTTGTCCTCTACATTTATTAATTTACAGTATATGTTAACTTTCCTCAATGGAGGCCATACAACTCTCAACATATTGAGAGTGCAATTCTCAACAATGTGTTCGTAAAAGGTGTTTTATCTTGGCCTTTTCAGGTTAGATGCTCATAACTGATCAATTAAAAACTAATTAATTAAAAATTAATTAATTTTTATTAATTTATTAATTAATTTAATTTATTAAAAAATAAATTAATTAAAAATTAATTGATCAATAACCTCTATTCAGAAAGAAAATGCTGAATTACTGATGGGTAAATTTCACGTATGGTTGGATCCATTTGTTTAGAGACTATAGACCAGGGCAGTGGTGAAATCCAATTTTTTTTACTACTGGTTCTGTGGGCGTGGCTTGGTGGGCGTGGCTTGGTGGGCATGGCAGGGGAAGGATACTGCAAAATCCCCATTCCCTCCCCACTCCTGGGGGAAGGATATTGCAAAATCTCCATTCCCACCCCACCCTGGGGCTAGCCAGGGGTGGTATTCGCCGGTTCTCCAAACTACTCAAAATTTCAGCTACCGGTTCTCCAGAACCTGTCAAAACCTGCTGGATTTCACCCCTGAACCAGGGGTCTCCAACCTTGGCTGGGGAATTCTGGGAGTTGAAGTCCTTCAGGCTTAAAGTTGCCAAGCTTGGAGATGCCTGCTATAGACAATCCATAGATGAGAAACCAACTAGAGAGGACATGAAAGATTTGTGACTGACGTCCTAGAAATTAAGCTGTGCAAGAAACCAAAGATGCTTAGAATCATAGAATTATAGAGCTGGAAGGGACTTGGAGGTCTTTTAATCCAACTCACTATCCTGCCGTTGCAAGCCTGGGAGGAAACTTACTTGCAAAAGTTTAAAATCTATATACTCTATGGACCTCCACAAGGGCAAAATGTTGCACATCAGGTGCTGCTATTAAAAATAAAATAATAAAAGCCGTGTTTCCCTGAAAATAAGACCCTGTCTTATATTTTTTTGAATCCCGAAATAAGCGCTTGGAGTTATTTTCGAGGAGTTCTTATTATTTTGGGGCGTGTGGAACAAGATGGGACTCCTCTTGTCATCTTACCTGATTTCCAGCTCTGTCTCCCTAACCCTAACCAGAGGAAATGGTGGGGACTGGCTGCACATGCATTTAAATATTTTTGGGGAGGGCTTATTTTTGGGGAGGGCTTATTTTGGGGGGGGCTTATTTTAGCGCATGCGCTCAAAAGCCCGATTGGGCTTATTATCCAGGGAGGTTTTATTTTCAGGGAAACAGGGTAATAAAATAAAGTAATCAAGAAATTAAAAATGAGAGCTCCCAGGATGATATTGGCAATTCTGCAATTCTGCTCTTAAACCAACCTCTTTTCCCTTTCTAGGACCAACTCTGAAGGCAGCATTAAGCAAATGGCTAATGGCAGTAAGGGCATAACAGACGAATATACCGAGACAAGGAGTAGCGGAACCTGGGGGTGGAGTCAAAAGAGGAATCAGCCTAGAATCTTTACGTAGCCACAAACGAATCAAGTTCAACACCTCTTGAATTTTATTGACCCTTATCCAGTGCCAAAAGATTGCTTACCGTTAGCTGAGTAGATTCCTGTGCATAGGCATGAGTAATAATAAATCAGTTTATTAATTGAAACTTCACGTGTACTTGTGGTATTTCATGCCTGACACACATTGAATGTAAGGTATTGTATTTTTCGGAGTATAAGACGCACCAGGGTATAAGACACACCTAACTTTTTTGGTGAGGAAAAAAAGAAAAAGAAATCTCCCTCTGCCTCTGAGCAATTTGCCTCATTGCAGCAAACAGCAAACAGCCTGCTTTACTTTCATTTTCGTTTTCAGCATAGTTTTATTAGCACAAGGAAAAAAAAAATCTGCTCCAGCAATTATTTGCAGCAAGCAGCAGAGCCATGCGCAAAACAGCTGAGAGCAAATCAGCTGAGAGTTGGGAGGCCAATCTAATCAACTTGTGCTAATTAGGTTGTGCTGAAGCTGAAAGGAGCTGTTTTTTCTTGCTGTTTGCTTGCAAGGAGGTAACTGCTGAGAGGCAGAGGCCAAAGGGTCTGGGCCAGTGGGTGGGCGGGGCTACATTTGGTGTATAAGACGTACCTAAATTTTAACCCCCTTTTAGGGGGGAAAAAGGTGCGTCTTATATTCCGAAAATACAGTAGGTGTTTTTTAACTGACTGATGGAAGGATGCTTCAAGGTTTTTGCCCCTTCATTTCAGAGGACTAGCAAACATTTCTCTTACAGTTAGACAGAAAAACCCAAAGAGAATGAGAAAGAAAGGAAGAGAAGGGAAAGGGAGAATATTACATGCAGGGGAAATAAATTACTTAGACAAGATGATCCATTTTGTGCTGACATCACTAATATGAAAACCCATTAAATCTTTGACACCAGTTCCATCCCTGGGGCTGGAAGAGCTACGGGGAGATATTAGAGATTATGATATTCAACTGGTGTTTCCACTTCCTTTTTACACCATAAATGCTTTTCCAAAGTGATTGCATAAGTGGGATTAAGCAAATAATATACATTGTGAATCTACAAGTTTGTCCTATGTAGATACCCGGCAAGTGTCAATTTCTGCACATAGTACAAGAGTGTACAATCCACAGTCTCTGAAAACTGGGGGAGGGGCAGCCTTCATAGCCCATCCCATACTAGCCAGTGAATTAAATATTTCAGTGTGACAGAAGAGGGGGATTATTAAATACCCGGGGAGTCATCTTACTGCATTTCATTTCATTTCGATTAAATTTTTAATGTAAATTGAAGCACATAGTTCACGATTCTGAATATTCCACTTAACTGTCAGATGTGGTTCTTGGTCTGGAAACAGCTGTGCATCTTTAGTCAGGAGATGAAACAAGGGTTCTTTTTATTCTGCCTTCCACTCTGCCTCCGAGCTTTTTGGTGAGCCCTCTGTACCTGCCTAGTTGTCCTCTGATTTCATCCCACCCTCCCAAGCTGCAAGGGAAAGAGTTGGAAAGCACCTTGGCAGGGCTACTCTAGCACAATTCAGGCATATATTGACTTGCAAAATGGGGACAAGGAGTCTTTCAACATTGTCCATCAAGTTAGCAGGCAGAGAAATCAAATGGTGGAGATCTTTGGCTTAGAAATGCTGTTTATATACAGCACCACACAGAACAAACACAGTACAGTCACCATGTGCTTTACTGCTCAACTGTAACAGGAAACTCTACTTAGAACAAAAGAGCATAGAGTATATACCATAGATCCAAACTTGTAAACACTGCCATCTACTGGCTGAATACTACTGTAGTTGTTGCATAAAAATTCATTCCAACAATGAATTTCAACATGTTGACTTTATCCAGATGAGGGGATATTTCTCCAACCATTTCTCCAGAGAAGGAGAGATTCGTCCTTAAGTGGTACAGGTAATCCTCAACTTACAACCCTTTGTTTAGCGACCATTTGAAATTACAACAGTACTGAAAAGGGTGACTTATGACCGGTTTTCACACTTATGACCAGTCCCTATGCTTCAGATTGCTTATTCCTACTATAATGCAATGATTTATCCAACAATATACTGGTCTCAGGATCCTCGGACCACGAAACGGAAGAAACACAACAAATCACCAATAGACAACGTTTTGCTTTGGGATGATGGTTTACTTTCGTAGCAACGAAGGATACTGCAGTCGTACGCGATTTAAAAACGGCGCTATGGGCGTGTAGCTCGTAGCGTTTTTATGCCTCTCCGCCCAGCTGCTGTGGGGCGTAGCCCGCACCGCGCCCATCCGCCCCCCCGAACCAGCGAATCAGCGGCGGAATCCTCTCCGCCCAGCTGCTGTGGGGCGTAGCCCGCGCCGCGTCCATCCGCCCCCCCGAACCAGCGAATCGTCGGCGGAATCCTTTCAGCTGAGATGACGTTGCATGCGGGAAACTGCTGCCACGAGAAGCCCTATATCCGACGCACCCCGCCACCTCACCCGGCCACCTAACCCAGCGCCCCGAGCCCCACCCCCGTGTGCCACCATGTGCGCCCGCTGGCCGCCACCTCCGAAGCTGAAGGGCGAGGGATCGGCGGTGAGTTGTGTCGAGCGTGAGGGCGAGCTCGACAACTGGAATCTCCCAGCAGCATGCATGCATGCATATATGTATGTGCCAAATTTATAAGTCACCCAACTCCATTATGATTCTGGGCATGCACAATATAACTTCAAAGCAATATAAAAAGAGGATCAAAGCAAAAAAAAAAAAAATAGACATCTGGAAAAATAACACTATTTCCAATCCTCATCGGGGCTCTACCATCCATTCTAGAATCCAGTTTTAGAAGTTTGCTTAAATAAGGGCAGAGTGATGGGGTCATATGAATCTCTGTGGATACTTAATTCCACAGGGCAGGTGCTATGACAGATATGGTCTCCTTTCTTGCCTCAGCTTCCTTTGTATTTATGCAGAATTGCTTATTTTTCTTAGTTTAAGTGGTAGGAGAAACCTAACCGGGTTCTCTAGTTGATAGGGAATCTCCTTAGTTTTGAAGAATGAGGACTACATCAGCTGTCATAGGTATTGTACACCGCATGGGCAGATTTCAGATGATGTTCTAGAAAACAAGCTAAATTAGGGAGAAATGAAAGGATGAAAAGAAGGACTAGGGGTGACATGACAGCAGAGTTCCAATATCTCAGGGGCTGAGGGAATCAAGCTATTCTCCAAAGCACCTGAGGGCACGACAAGAAGCAATGCGTGGAAACTAATCAAGGAGAGAAGCAATCTAGAACTAAGGAGAAATTTCCTGACAGTTAAAACAATTCATCAGTGGAACAACTTACCTCCAGAAGTTGTAAATGCTCCAACAGTGCAAGTTTTTAAGAAGATGTTGGATAACCATTTGTCTGACATGGTGTAGGGTATCCTGCCTAAGCAGGGAATTGGACTAGAAGACCTCCAAGGACCCTTCTGTTAGATATCAAGTACAGTTCAAATGAGCCAATCAGGAATTAGTCCTGAGAGCGGGAAATTAGAAGGCACGTCAGTGGTTGCAGCCGGGGACAGCCCCTTCCTATATAAAGGGTTGCCCGGGGTTTGAATTGCCATTGCTGTTTCTGGAGTTAAATAAAAGAGTTACAGTTACATTGTTTCGAGTCTTCCTTCAATTGCCCACGATTTAACATTGGCGACGAAGGTGGGATCTGAAGGAACAGGACTGCACATCAATCTCCAAGCAATCATCAGCCACCCATCCGATCCACCAAAACACCGGTCAGATCATCGGCTATCGTGATGTCTGCAATCACACCGCCTGCTCCATTCAACCCAACCGGGGAAGATTGGGAAGCTTACATGGAGCGATTCTATATGTTCATGGAGGCGAACGATCTGCTAAGCTTATCAGAGCAGAGGAAGAGGGCCCTTTTCCTCACCCATTGCGGCCCGGCAGTGTTTAAAATGGCAAAAGCGCTTGCCGCCCCAGCCGATCTGAAGACCATGACCTGGACAACGTTGCAAGAAATACTCAAGGCACACTACGCACCGCAAGCATCATCCCTGGTAAGAAGGCATGAGTTTTATCGGAGGGACCAAAGAGAGGGAGAGACAATCAGTGCGTTCGTGGCGACCTTGCGGGAAATAGCTGCCGCATGCGATTTCCTGAATCTAGAAGAGGCCATGAGGGACCGTCTAGTACTGGGACTGAGGGACCTCACGTTACAGAGTAGGTTGCTGGCCCGGCCTCAAATTACATTCAAGGAGGCCTTGGAAGAAGCATCCACAACCGAAGCTTCCCAGAAATCGGCGGTGGCTATGAAGAAAATGAAAAGCGGGCCGCCCGTAAAGGAGGCGGCGGCCGTGCACTATGAAAGAGTGGAATCGGGTTCGGAGGAAGAGGACGAGGAGGATGAAGTCCATCACCTCCAAGCCGATCGCAAGGAGAGACAACAGGGGAAGAGAGAGGCCTGGTGCTCGGGATGCGAAGGGAACCACCCGAGAGCCGAATGCAGATTCCGGGATGCTATCTGCCAAAGATGCGAAAAGAAAGGGCACATAGCGAGGGTCTGCAGGGCATCCCAGCCAGCCTCAAGGAGGACCAGACCCCCCCGATCGCCAACAAACAACAGAAAATTCCAGACAAGTGGGAAGAGACAACCGTTTGGGCGAGGACAAAGAAACGATGACCATCGGGCGGATCGAGGCGAGACCCATCAAACCATAGTGATCGGCCATGCCAGCGTGGGAAGGGCAAATAAGATGGCGGCAACAGTCTTGATCGAGGGGAGACGTTGCAGAATGGAGGTGGACTCGGGATCCAGCCTATCGATGGTATCCTGGACAACAATCAAGAAGCTCCTGCCACACATCACAGCCCGCGACCTCAAACAACAGCGCCTCACCCTCATCGACTACCAAGGGAACCAAATTCCTGTGGTAGGCATTGGCAAGTTCAACGTAGCCTACAAGACATTCAAAGCCACGCTACCCCTCACGATTGTGGACAGAGACCGGCCCAGCCTGCTGGGCATGGAGTGGTTCGAGCCATTGGGGCTAGCCATCACCGGCGTCGATCACATCGGAAACGACACCTGGGAGGAGGACCTGATGAGGGAGTTCGCAGAGGTCTTTAACAACGAGCTAGGCAAGTACAAAGGGTCCCCAAACTCATTCAATTTAGACCCCCAGGTAGCCCCAATCCGAATCAAACCCCGGAGAGTCCCTTTTGCGCTATGGCCAAAAACAGACGAACAATTAGATAAACTGGTCACGCAGGGAGTGTTAGAGCCAATAGACCACGCGAGATGGGAAACCCCCATCGTGACACCGATTAAACCGGACGGGTCAGTACGCTTGTGCGGAGACTATAAAAGTACATTAAATAAGGCGCTCCAACAAAGCGCATACCCTGTACCAGTAGTCCAACACCTCTTGCATTCCTTGGGGAGGGGAAGAATCTTCACAAAATTGGATTTAGCACAAGCATACCAGCAGCTGCCCGTAGATGAAGCCACCGCGGAAGCACAAACCATCGTTACACACAGGGGCGCATTCAAATGTAAGAGACTGCAATTTGGGGTGAGCGTAGCGCCCGGGCTTTTCCAAAGCCTGATGGAACGACTCCTACAGGGAATCGAGGGAGTCGTCCCATATTTCGACGATGTATTAATATCAGCAAGGGACACGACTCAATTGAAGCAGCGGCTGAGGGAGGTGCTGACAAGGTTCCAGAAAGTGGGACTCAAAGTTAAAAGGGACAAATGCCAACTAGCAGAGACTCAGGTCGAGTTCCTGGGATACTTGATAGATGAGCCGGGAATTAGACCCACCCCCGGGAAGCTGAGAGCGATCAAGGAAGCACCCCCCCAAAAAATAAAACCGAACTGCAGGCATTTTTGGGGTTGCTTAACTTTTATAATATCTTCCTACCGCAGAAAGCTACCACTGCTGAACCACTCCACCGGCTACTGGACAGGAAGGCAGAATGGAAATGGGGGGAGCGAGAGAGGAAAGCGTTCGAAGACATAAAGAACCTTTTAACGTCAGACAGAGTTTTAGTGCAATACAGCGGGACATTACCCATAAGACTAACTTGCGATGCATCCCCTTTCGGCATCGGAGCTGTATTGAGCCACAAGATGCCTAACGGAACAGAGGCCCCCATTGCATTTTTCTCCCGGACTTTGTCAAAACCCGAACGGAACTATAGCCAATTGGACAAAGAGGCGTTAGCCGCAGTAGCCGGAATAAAAAGGTTCCATGAGTATCTCTATGGTCGGAGTTTTGAACTAATAACCAACCACAAGCCATTGTTAGGCATCATAGCAGGGGACAAACCAACACCCCCCGTTTTGTCGCCCAGAATGCTAAGATGGGTGGAGTTTCTGGCGGCCTACAACTACACACTGCTCCACCACCCGGGAAAATCAATCGACCATGCAGACGCCCTCAGCAGGTGCCCACTTCCAGAAACGGGGGAGGATCCAGCGCCAGCGATGACCACCCTGCTAATCGAGAAGATAGAGGAAGCCCGAATATCTGCAGCCGACATCGCGAGGGCCACCTCAAAGGACAAAATACTGGCGCGAATTTTAAGTTGGATCTGGAAGGGGTGGCCGGAGGAAAAAGACATAAGCACAGAGTTCCTGCCATACAAACGGAGGCAAAATGAACTGTCAGGACTAAGGGGGTGCGTGTTGTGGGGGGATAGAGTCATTGTTCCAAACACACTAAGACAACAGACACTCAGATTACTCCACGACGGGCACCCGGGGATCGTGAGGATGAAAGCCCTGGCCAGAAGCTACGTGTGGTGGCCCGGGATGGACAAGGAAATCGAGACGTGGGTGTCCTCCTGCGCAAACTGCCAAGAGTCGAGGGCGGCACCAAACTCAGCCCCCGTCCACGACTGGGAAAACCCGGGAACACCATGGGCCAGATTGCACATCGACTTCGCAGGGCCGTGCAAAGGGAATACGTTCCTAGTCATCGTGGACGCATATTCAAAGTGGCTCGAAGTAGTGCTCATGTCGACGACCACAGCAGATGCAGTGATTAAAGTATTGAGACGCCTATTCGCCACACATGGGATTCCCGACCTCATAGTCTCCGACAACGGGCCGCCGTTCACATCAAACACCTTCGAGATGTTCCTTGCTGACCAAGGAATAAGGCACGCCTTATCGGCCCCCAAAAAACCTTCGATGAACGGTTTGGCAGAACGGATGGTGAGATCTACAAAGGAGACGCTTATGAGATTAGGCCCAGGGGACATTCAGGCCAAATTAGATAAACTATTAGCCATCCAGCACATTACACCAAGCGCCACGACCCACCGAAGCCCAGCAGAATTATTAATGGGCCGTAAGCTGAGATCCCCTCTGGACAGACTGCACCCGCAGTACAGCACAGAGAAGCCAACCGACTCCACGAGCAGAATCCGAGAGTTCCAGCCAGGGGACAGAGTCTACGCAAAAAACCTGAGTGGAAACCCACTCTGGGTACCAGCAACAATAACCCAGGTGACAGGGCCCCTGTCCTACCAGGTCCAGACAACAGACGGCCAGCACTGGAAAAGGCACATCGACCAGCTCAGGGGAAGATTAACGAGAGTCGAGAGGGAAACCCAGCACAACAACCAGGGGGAAGGAAAAGACACGCAAGCGGTACCAGAGCGGGCCAATACACAAACGCCAGTTCTGGACACGCCTAACACCAGCCCGGAAGAAGATAACAGCGAGCACGTACCTGAGTCCACGGAGGAGGCGACAGGCGCCGAAAGGAGCCGGCGGGGACAGCCAAGTAAAATGGGAGAAGGAGGCGAATCCACGCCGGAGACCAAGTTCGAGAGAGTTCCGGAGCCCACACAGAGGGAGCAGCGGACCTCAACCTCTCAACCCGAAGGCACCGGAACAACTGAACTGCGCAGGTCCGGTCGAACCTCCAAGCGACCCGCCTACTTACGCGACTACGTAGCATAGAGACCCCGGACGGGTGGACACTGAACTAGGGGGGAGGAGTGTTAGATATCAAGTACAGTTCAAATGAGCCAATCAGGAATTAGTCCTGAGAGCGGGAAATTAGAAGGCACGTCAGTGGTTGCAGCCGGGGACAGCCCCTTCCTATATAAAGGGTTGCCCGGGGTTTGAATTGCCATTGCTGTTTCTGGAGTTAAATAAAAGAGTTACAGTTACATTGTTTCGAGTCTTCCTTCAATCGCCCACGATTTAACACCTTCCAACTCTGTTATTCTATTCTAAGGGTAATATGAGCTTGAGTAATTTAGGTTTGAGAGCAGAGGTGGGTTTCAACAGGTTCTGACTAGTTCTGGAGAACCAGTAGCGGAAAGTTTGAATAGTTTGGACAACCGGTAGTAAACATTCTGACTGGCCCCGCCCCCATCTATTTTCTGCCTCCCGAGTCCCAGCTGATAGGGAGGAAATGGGAATTTTGCAGTAACCTTCCGCTGGAGTGGGGTGGGAGTGGAAATTTTACAGTATCCTTCCCCTGCCATGCCTACCAAGCCACACCCACCAAGCCATGCCATGCCCACCAAGCCATATCCACAGAACCGGTAGTAAAAAATTTTGAAACCCACCACTGGTTGAGAGCTAGTTTGATGTAGAGGTTAAAGCACCAAGCTAGAAACTAGGAGACTACGAGTTCTAGTTCTGCTTTAGGCACAACGCCATCCAAATAACTCTGGCCCAACCCTTTTTCTCAAATCTAGGAAGAAGGAAGACAAAGTCAAACCATTTCTGAAATCTTGCCAAGAAAACTTCAGGGATTTGTCCAGGCAGCTGCCAGTTGTCCAAACTGACTCAAAGATGCGCAAAGACACACACACAAAGTTTGGGATTCAACAGTTGTGGAAACTTAGCCATACAATACCTGGACCATATTGTATAAAGCAGACCAGGTTATAGTTTATTTGTTTGAACATTACATATTATATGAGCACAGCAGTTGTGCTTTATTAACCTGGGTTTAGGGCTGTGTGAACACAGTCTCTTTATGTTTATTGCATATCCAGGACTTAAGATCTGTGTATTTTGTCTTCTAAGGGCTAAAGGAGAAGTCACATGCAAATTATTGCTTTACAACAGGGGTGTCAAACTCAATTTCATTGAGGGCCGCATCAGGGCTGTGGTTGACCTCGGAGGGGCTGGGGGGGCATGGCTGACTGGGTGTGGCCAACTGGGTGGGCGTGACCAGCTTGACACCACTCACTGGGCGTGACCGACTGGGTGGGCGTGACCATCTTGATGCCACTCACTGGGCGTGACTGACTCGGTGGGCGTGACCGACTGGGTGGGCGTGACCATCTTGATGCCACTCAGTGGGCGTGACCGACTGGGTGGGCGTGACCAGCTTGACGCCACTCCCCAAACTGCTGGCATGTTTCCTCTTTGCACTGGGTAGACCAGGCCGAAGCCACGCTGGCCCCATGTTTCCTCTTCGCATTGGGTAGACTGGGCCGAAGCCATGCTGGCTCCATGTTTCTTCTTCGCATTGGGTAGACCAGGCCGAAGCAATGTGGGCCATCCCCTTACATTTTCCAGGACGGCCTGCAGGCCGGTTCCAACCACATCGCGGGCCGGACGTGGGCCGCGGGCCTTGTGTTTGACACCCCTGCTTTACAAGAACTAATTGCCGGTTGAATTCCAGAAGACAAAGCTTGTACTGTAATATTTTACACATACATCTACATTTATATCTTCACTAATCAAAATATGCATTGCACCAAGTTCAGAAATTTTGCACCGAGTTCAATCTCTGGCTTTATCTACACACGATACGCTTTCTGCCACTCACTCTACCAAGAATGCCCATGTGGCCAGATGAGTCAAGGTGGCAGCTGTGACCTGTGATTGATGTGCCACTTGTTTTTTTGTTTTTTGTTTTGGTGTGTATTGCAACCATACTTTTTTGATCATATGCTGCAGACATCCCTGCGTATGGTCATCTGAATGCATGAAAGTGATTTAGTTGAGTGAGACCAGGGTACAGTTCTGAGGTCTCATGCAGAATTATCCAGTCTTCCAACCTCTGAGCCTTTCAAACCCCAATCTCTTATATACAAGATTTGAGTTACAACCTTGAAATCTGTCACTTCCCATATGGATCAAGAATTGGCACCTACACAGAATCTTCAGCCTAATTTCTAAAGCTCTCTTATAAGTGATTTTGGTCCCAACCTCTGGTGATCTAGAAAAAAGAGAAGGAGAAACGGAGATGAGTCAGAAAAAGAGGCAATTATTTTAGCCTTTTGTCTAAATGACCTTGCTGAATATTGTACTGAATTTATATGACCTTTATTTCTATGTCTAAGAAGAATGTTCAGCTCACAAACTGCTGGGCTAATCCCTTGCTCCAGACCCAGATAGTTCTCCATAAGCTCCATTTATCTTCCTCCCTCCCTCCCTCCCTTCCCCTTCTTCTTCCCTCCCCTCCCTCTCTCTCTTCCTCTCTGCCTTCTTTCCCACCTTTCTCTCTTCCCCTTCCTCTTCCTCCTCCTTTTCTTTTTTCTTTCTCCTCCTCCTCTTCTGCTTCTTCTTCCTCCTCCTCCCCCTCCCTTCCTCTCTGTCCTCTTTCCCCCTTCCTTCCTTCCTTCCTTCCTTCCTTCCTTCCTTCCTTCCTTCCTTCCTTCCTCTTCCTCCTCCTCCCTCCTCTCCTCTCCCCTCCCCTTCTCTTCTTCTTGCTTTCCCCCTTCCTTCCTCTCTGCCTCCTTTCCCACCTTTCTTCCTTTCTCTTCTTGTTCCTCCTCCTCCCTCCCTCCTTCCCTCCTCTCTCTCTTCGTCTCTGCCTTCTTTCCCATCTTTCTTTCTTCCCCTTCCCCTTCCCCTTCCTCCTCCTTTTCTTTTTTCTTTCTCCTCCTCTTCTTCTACTTATTCCTCCTCCTCCTCCCCCCTCCCTTCCTCTCTGCCTTCTTCCCCCTTCCTTCCTTCCTTTCTTCCTTCCTTCCTTCCTCTTCTTCTTCCTCCTCCTCCCTCCTCTCCTCTCCCCTCCCCTTCTCTTCTTCATGCTTTCCCCCTTCCTTCCTCTCTGCCTCCTTTCCCACCTTTCTTCCTTTCTCTTCTTGTTCCTCCTCCTCCCTCCCTCCTTCCCTCCTCTCTCTCTTCGTCTCTGCCTTCTTTCCCATCTTTCTTTCTTCCCCTTCCCCTTCCCCTTCCTCCTCCTTTTCTTTTTTCTTTCTCCTCCTCTTCTTCTACTTATTCCTCCTCCTCCTCCCCCCTCCCTTCCTCTCTGCCTTCTTCCCCCTTCCTTCCTTCCTTTCTTCCTTCCTTCCTTCCTCTTCTTCTTCCTCCTCCTCCCTCCTCTCCTCTCCCCTCCCCTTCTCTTCTTCATGCTTTCCCCCTTCCTTCCTCTCTGCCTCCTTTCCCACCTTTCTTCCTTTCTCTTCTTGTTCCTCCTCCTCCCTCCCTCCTTCCCTCCTCTCTCTCTTCGTCTCTGCCTTCTTTCCCATCTTTCTTTCTTCCCCTTCCCCTTCCCCTTCCTCCTCCTTTTCTTTTTTCTTCCTCCTCCTCTTCTTCTACTTATTCCTCCTCCTCCTCCCCCCTCCCTTCCTCTCTGCCTTCTTCCCCCTTCCTTCCTTCCTTTCTTCCTTCCTTCCTTCCTCTTCTTCTTCCTCCTCCTCCCTCCTCTCCTCTCCCCTCCCCTTCTCTTCTTCATGCTTTCCCCCTTCCTTCCTCTCTGCCTCCTTTCCCACCTTTCTTCCTTTCTCTTCTAGTTCCTCCCTCCCTCCCTCCCTCCTTCCCTCCTCTCTCTCTTCCTTCTGTGAGCCATCAGCTTACTCACTATGAGGAAGCCAACTTCTTCTCCATACACTGGAGCACTGTCTCCTTGTCTCCTTTCTGTAATAATTTCGGCCCCTAATTCACTCTGCCTGGTTCCCTCCCTTCCTGAAATAGAAAGCGAGACTCCAATTCCATTTTTGACACTGCAGTTGACCCCGGATTGTGTGGGGTGGTTCCAGCCATAATATTACACGCAGCGTGAAATAATGTTTCGCTGGGCCCAGCAGAGACGGCCGAGAAGGCGATGCAACCTTCTCTCCCAAGACGTCTCCAAGACACGGTCCCGACTGAGCAAATTTTGAAATGCTGCTGCTAATTCCTCTTGGTGGTGGAATAATAATCCCAAACGGGCTTCCTGCCCGACACATTTGCTCCAAGTCCGTTTGACGCGAACATCGTGGTTGAGCAAAATGGAAGGGATAAAAGACAGAGGAGCATCAGGGTCTCTCATCTCTTTCGGCTGCTGAGTCAATCTCTCTATTTTGAAGAAGTCACGTAAAGCAGAAATCTGAAATAAGGATCCTCAATGCCGGAATGCCTGACAGTACACCAACATACGCATTATAAGCCCCTCTCCTTCAGTCCCAAAGGTGCTTTTTCAAGAGGAAAGTGGACTTTCTGGTTTTTCTTTGAAGATGTTTCACTTCTCATCCAAAAAACATCTTCAGCTTTCTCAGAAGAGAGCATGCACGCGCTTTGTTTGTGCTTTGCTCGTATGTGCTTGGCTCATGCGCTCGCCTTCCATACATGCACCCGGCCTTAAAAATGTGCCTAAATAGGATGGGATAGAGCCAGGGCTGATTTCCGCTACAGGTTCGGGCAATGTTGTGGTCTGCCAGCAGCCTGAGGAGCTGGCAGCGAAGTCGGACAGCAATGAGGCTGAGGAAGAACATGGGTCAGTCCTGGAGGCTGGGGAAGGCCCAGATGAGGGCTCTGCATCAGAGGCAGAGATGGGGCCAGGGCCATCGGGGAGTGAGGTGTGGACTCCAGAGCCTCCAGAGACTGATAGGAGTGAGGCAGAGGAACAGGAGAAGCCTGTTCCTAGTGCATGCATGAGAAAAGCTGCCAGAAGGCAAGAGCAGCTCAAGCAAAGAGGACAACTTGGGAGTAGGGCCAAGAGATGATTGCCCCCTCCCATAAGGCTTAAAACAGACCAGCAACGGCATTTGGGCTTTGCTGGAAAACAACGTTGGTAGCTTCGTCTTCTTCTTCGTCTTCTTATTTTTGTATCTGTGACTTCTGAACATTTGCCAAGAAAGGCCTTTGGCAGTTTGCCTAATTGGACCAAGGTTTGAGATAGGACTGAGGAATTTGTGTTGGGAGGAATTTGCTTTAATTTAGTTGAACGACGCTGGGAATGAAGTAATTCTCAGCTGTTCGAATAAAGTTTGTTTGTTTTTTCACGGACTGATTTTCCTACTATTTACTTGGGCCTGGGTCACAACAGGCACACCAGTCTGAACCGGCTGAATCCCACCTCTGATGAAACAGAACCACACACAAAGACAGCGTGCTATTCTGGGTCAGCTGAACAACTGGTTGAATGAGTGGATGGATCTTTATAGGTTTCTGTGACGTTGAAGTTTGGACTGTTCTGGGGTGGGTGGGTGTTGCGCAATGAAGGAGCTTGTGTCTTTTGCTAAATGGTGGTGGGTTAATCCTACTATGTCCTAAAGGCTCGTGTCCTGTTCTTAGAATTTGAGTGGAGGAGAATGTAAATTTTAATCCCATCCTTGGAGGTGAAGGTCTTTTGTTTTGTGAATAGGCTGGCCCAATCTTTCTTAATGGGCACAAAATATCTTCTGGGGGGCCTATTAAGAAAGATCGAGTCTACCTTCTGTCTTTAAAAGCATGTTTCTCCATGTCTCCTTTGGGGAAATATAATATTCTGCCTCTTAATATTTCTCCAAAATATTTCATTCTTCTGGGAGAGGGGGTGTTCCCCCACTACATAAATATCATAACTTTTTAACACTTTCTTTGTTTCATGGCCTATGGTCAGGTGATCCAAATATGGATGTTTGGCAACTGGCATGTACTTATGACAGTTGCAGTGTCCTGGGCAGTGGTGAGTTGCTCCCGGTTCTATAGAACCAGTAGTAAAACCGGTGGGAGGCAGTGGTGGGTTCCTCCCGGTTCGGTCCGGTTCGGCCGAGCCAGTAGCGGTGACGATATGACGTCACCGAACCGGTTCTCTCCCCCACCCTCCCACCTCCCCACCCCCCCACGTTATTCTTACCTTTTATTTGGTCCCACCCCCAATCTATTGTTGCCTCCTGAGTCCCAGCTGATGACTAGAGGGAAAAAAACTGTTTAAACTCTTGCCGCGGGGCTTCAAAGGGCCGTCCTACAGCTGATCAGTGTTAAAAGCAAACAAATGAGTCGGGTCGTAAGTGCGAGGACCTTCCAGAAATGGCTCTGACCAGCTAGCCACGCCCACCTAGTCACATGACCTCCAAGCCACACCCACAAAAGAAGCCATGCTCACAGAACCGGTAGTAAAAAAATTTAGAACCCACCCCTGATGGGAGGATCTACCCACCTGCCCCAACTTCATCAAGGGTGATCTGTGCATGCCAGAAGCTTCTGCGTATGCACTCTCCCATTGAGAACCTGTAGTAAAGGTAAGTAGAACCCACCCCTGGTCCTGGGGGTTTCTTGGATGAAAAGCGAAATGTTTTCAAAGGAAAAAAAAAACCAAGAAAATCCTGTTACCTTTTGTAAAAGCACCTTTGGGATCCCAAATGGAATGTCTTTTATGAAAATGGAAGGTATTTTTGTGGTGGTGGGGGAAAAAAACCAGTGCTATCCAAAGATCTGGAGTTGTAAAAATCTGCCTAACCGCTAGATGGCAGTAGTAAAGTTAAATTTCTCTAATTCTTTCTTTGTGCTGGACCAAATTTGGAGGCCAATATCTGCCAGCTGTAATTTAAAGTGTGAAATCATTTGGTATCAGTGTTCAGAATAGGCAGCATCTTGCAATAGATAAGGAACGTCTTTTGTTGTTCCTCCTTTGAGCTGAAATAGGAGCAAATGCCACTAGATGGCATGCCTCTGAAAATACTTTTTTTTTCCTCCTTAAAAATAAGTGGCTAAAAGGCATCCTTTTTCAAAAAGGTTCAAACAGACGGAAGAGAAACAGCATTTGTGTCAAAAGTGTTGAATTCATTTCCTTTGGAATGTCGTAAATGAACTGACAAACATTCTTGGAAGTAAAATTAAGCAATTTAAATCCCCATTGATTTCAGGGAGAGATAGTTAAGCTTGTATTTAATTTGTATTAATTAATTATTGCTTGTATTAATAAGGGAATTGATTGGTTTGTGGCTTCTTCTTAGGAAAAAATAAAATAAAGGACTTACATTCTTGTTTCTCAAATGATCAGTTCTCGGAGGGATCTTTTGCTTTTCTAAATAATTTAATTTACTTCTTAGGTACATTTGCTACAATGCCAGAATACCATTATGTACAAACTTAGCACAGTGTAGAAGTTCTTTTTCTTACATATCTTCATAGACATTTGAACTGGGCTTCTGATTCAGAAGGAGCTCCTTTTTATGGTGGTTTTAAATTTACTTCTAAGAATCTGCATACATTTATCTTGAAATATGTCTATGCCAGGGGTGGGATTCAGCCGGTTCACACCGGTTCGGGCGAACAAGATGTTAATTTTAATCTGGTTCGCTGAAACGGTTGTTCCAAGGACTGGCTGACACCTCACCCCTTCCCTCCCAGGAGTCTCCACGAGGCCCGTTTTGGATGCCAGGTAAGTGCAGGGTGAGCATGGAGGCTCTGGGAGGGCGAAAAATGGGCCTACCGGAAGTCCAGAAATGGGTCTGTTTCTGGCCTCTGGAGGGCCTCTGGTGCTCGAGAAAAGCCTCGGGAGCCTGGGGAGGGCAAAAAACAGGCCTACCGGAAGTACCAGAAGTCTGGAAACAGGCCTGTTTCTGGCCTCCGGAGGGCCTCCGGTGCCTGGGGGAGGCCGTTTTCACCCTCCTGGAGGCTCGAGGAAAACCTCTGGAGCCTGGGGAGGGCAAAAACCAGGCCTACCGGAAGTACCAGAAGTCTGGAAACGGCCCAATTTCTGGCCTCCGGAGGGCACACGAAGCGAACCGGCTGTTACAACCAATGAATCCCACCACTGTGTCTATCCCAGTTACCATCTGGGACAGTACACCATTTATTTATTTAATTTATATAGTCATTTCACATTCATGGCTCTTGGAAGTTCACATAGCACCATCACCACAATTCAGCTTCAGATATTAGGAAAAATGGGGGGGGGGAGGAAATGACTGGCACTGAATTGCTATTGAGTATAGAGAAAGAAGGGTGTCATTTTCAATTCATAGAAAGAATTCCTATGAATTCTTTCATATTAATAGCACAATATGGAAACTCGTGAATTTTGTGTTGGCACTGATAGGTCACAGGTAATCCACTAGAAATTTTGGTTTATTTTCAGGTAAACAGAGCTATCAATGAGGTTTCACTCCAACTTTCTAGCATTGTTATTTTTAGGTGATGGATGATGTAAAGGTTTACATTTATACTCATTATTTTAAATCAAAATAAGAACTGTAAGGAACGATGTAGGGACCCCAGATGTTAAATTCACTGGTATCTCTTTAACTAAGGATAAGATGTAACATCTTCTGAAACTCAGATATTTTTTCTGATTGTCTCCAGATACTTAACATAATTTAGCTGAAATGAATGGAAAACCATTGTGGTCATTAATTAGAAAGCATTATCACAGGTAAGGCAAGGTCAACAAAATTATTGATGGTTTTGAATGAACAAGACACGTTTAATAAATCCTCTAATTCAATGGGTACAAGCCAAGGATTTATTTCTAACAAGATATCTCTCTTTAAGTGGGATTTTTGTTTTTACAGGAATTGGGTATCTCTAGTTTAATTAAAAGAATGACTAGGGGTGAAATGATAGCAGTATTCCAATATCTCAGGAGCTGCACTGCCACAAAGAAGAAGGAGACAAGCTATTTTCCAAAGCACCTGAAGGCAGGACAAGAAGCAATAGATGGAAACTAATCAAGGAGAGAAGCAACCTAGAACTTAAGGCGAAATTTTCTGACAGTAAGAATTTAATCAGTGGAACGACTTGCCTCCAGAAATTGTGGGTGCCCCAACACTGGAAATTTTTAAGAAAATGTTGGATAACCATTTGTCTGAAGTGGTGTAGGGTTTCCTGCCTGAGCAGAGGGTTGTACTAGAAGACCTCCAAGGTCCCTTCCAACTCTGTTATTCTATTCTATTCTATCTCCTGCACAGTATGGAGTTTGTTAAGGAATTCGCAGAGTAACCCTTGAATAGCAAGGGTGTGCACATGAAAGCGATTGAGAGTAGGTACGAATAAAACACAGTCAACACACAGATACACTGAGTTGTGTTTACTTACAGGAAATAGTAAGGCACAGTCCAATAAACAGTCCAGGTCATACACATATAAAGCAGGAGATAGCAAAATGACAGTCCAGGGATAATCCAATAACAAAGTCTTCTTACCAGTCACTGTAGTCATTCACAATAAATAGTTCTTCTGGATTTGCAAACAGTAGCATACAGAGATATCAGAGAGCAAGAACAGCAACGAAAAACAAACATGTTTCTAGCTCCCTCTTAAGGAGATTGGCTACAGAGCTAACCAGTCAGGACACAGTATGATGCAATACAGCAGTCTTAAAGCTATATTGATGGTTTATACAGTATATTGCCAACCCAACAAGGTAGGTAATACTCATTTCCTAACAGAGTTGTCAGTGTACAATTCGGTATTATCAGCATACTGTATTGAAGACACCATAGCCCAAATGCATGGAGGACTTCTCCAGCTGCTTCCTGCAGATGTTAAATAGTAGTGGAGGGAAGACTTCAATCCTTGGCCTTCTACAAAAGGAGGAATCTCTAATCTCTTCTCACTCATTGCCAACTGATCGGACAACCATTTGTCTGAAATAGTATAGTGTTTCCTGCCTAGCGGGAGGTTGGATTAGAAGACCTCCAAGGTCCCTTCCAACTCTGTTATTTTATTATTCTAACTATTGCATCCATATCACTGACAATGAATTGTGAATCTCTGCCTATATCCGACTTCCTACTGGTGGGCAAATGCAGCAGTTCCTTCAACCGTCTTGTTTTTCATCCGCTTTGTTGCTTTACAGGTACCAACTAATTGTGTTGTTTCCAAATAGTGACTTTGCTGTTGTTGTGACCAGCATCCTCATAAAGGTACAGGATTTGGGATTCTCCATTGGTAAACAACAAGGATTGTTAATCTGCTCTAAATTTGGGTGGAAAAGCTACAGTTTGGATATGTTACAGATTTCCTGCTAAAGCCTTGAGAATTTTTTAAAAAAATTTACTTAAGTTTCAGTTTTGGTGAAAGCTTGTGGCAAGGTTAATTGAGTGAAAAAGTATTCCTACTCACTGCTGGTCTGTTCATGCTCTTCTCTTGACCTTGAAAATCTCCTTGTTTTTGTGTAATGAAAAGAAATAAACAGGTTCTTACACCACCTACACTGGCTATTACACGGCATCCCCCTTCCCAACCTTGCTTATCCATCTTCTTTCCAAAGCAAACATTGAAGTGACTTTAATCTCTCTCCTCTGTGCCTGTCACCTTCCTCTAAAGTTCTCTTTTCTGCTAAATACCTAAATCTGGCTTTATGCTTAAGAATGATTTTGCCGTTTCACCTTGAAGTTTATTCCGTCGGAAGATGGCAAGAAGTCTTTTACTCGACTCCATTGAAAAAAAATAACCAAATGATTTTGGAACTTTCCAGAGAAGTATCTGTCATGCAGGGGTGGGTTCTAAATTTTTTTTACTACCGGTTCTGTGGGCATGGCTTATTTTGTGGACATGGTTTGATGGTCACGTGACAATTCTTTAGGATTTAGCAGAGGTACTGGTCTACCAGGCTTTTAACTGCTTGCAGAGCCATACCAGTCTACCTATTTGTTTTTGAAGCACACCGGTCTACCCATTTGTTTTTGGAGTGTTCCGGTCTACCCATTTGTTTTTGGAGTGTTCCGGTCTACCCATTTGTTTTTGGAGTGTTCCGGTCTACCCATTTGTTTTTGGAGTGTTCCGGTCTACCTATTTGTTTTTGGAGTGTTCCGGTCTACCTATTTGTTTTTGGAGTGTTCCGGTCTACCTATTTGTTTTTGGAGTGTTCCGGTCTACCTATTTGTTTTTGGAGTGTTCCGGTCTACCCATTTGTTTTTGGAGTGTTCCGGTCTACCTATTTGTTTTTGGAGTGTTCCGGTCTACCCATTTGTTTTTGGAGTGTTCCGGTCTACCCATTTGTTTCTGGAGTGTTCCGGTCTACCTATTTGTTTCTGGAGTGTTCCGGTCTACCTATTTGTTTCTGGAGTGTTCCGGTCTACCTATTTGTTTTTGGAGTGTTCCGGTCTACCTATTTGTTTTTGGAGTGTTCCGGTCTACCTATTTGTTTTTGGAGTGTTCCGGTCTACCCATTTGTTTTTGGAGTGTTCCGGTCTACCCATTTGTTTTTGGAGTGTTCCGGTCTACCCATTTGTTTTTGGAGTGTTCCGGTCTACCTATTTGTTTTTGGAGTGTTCCGGTCTACCCATTTGTTTTTGGAGTGTTCCGGTCTACCCATTTGTTTTTGGAGTGTTCCGGTCTACCTATTTGTTTTTGGAGTGTTCCGGTCTACCTATTTGTTTCTGGAGTGTTCCGGTCTACCTATTTGTTTTTGGAGTGTTCCGGTCTACCCATTTGTTTTTGGAGTGTTCCGGTCTACCTATTTGTTTTTGGAGTGTTCCGGTCTACCTATTTGTTTTTGGAGTGTTCCGGTCTACCTATTTGTTTTTGGAGTGTTCCGGTCTACCCATTTGTTTTTGGAGTGTTCCGGTCTACCTATTTGTTTTTGGAGTGTTCCGGTCTACCTATTTGTTTTTGGAGTGTTCCGGTCTACCTATTTGTTTTTGGAGTGTTCCGGTCTACCCATTTGTTTTTGGAGTGTTCCGGTCTACCTATTTGTTTTTGGAGTGTTCCGGTCTACCTATTTGTTTCTGGAGTGCACCCGTCTACCCATTTGTTTTTGGTGCACACTGGTCTACCACCACACTGTCTTTTACCGCTGATCAGCTGTAGGCCGGCCCTTTGAAGCACCTCGACAAGATTTTAAACAGTTTTTTTCCTTCTAGACGATCAGCTGGGACTCAGGCGGCAGCGAATAGATTTGGGGCGGGGCCAGGCAGGGGTGGTATTTACTGGTTCTCCGAACTATTCAAAATTTCCATTACCGGTTCGCAAGAACTGGGGAGAACCGGTAGCAATCCACCACTGCTGTCATGTCTTAGAGCTTACAGAGATATATTTAGTGATGGCTATAACTGTATTTTTTTTTAGTTTGCAATCATTCTCATTCATTTTTTGTTTCCACTGCTTTTTAGACACTTTTATATATTTATATTTCCAATTATGGGTTTAGTTCTGAAAATATATTAAAATAAGTTAAGTTTACCTTGAGGCGGTAAAAGTAAAGGCAGAATAAAAAATCAAATTGATAAAAAAAATGAGTAGTTGACAAATCAGCTAAATGTTGGAAATGTCACCAGACACCTGGGTTGTATTATCATATGTGATGGAAATGCACAGAAGCCAAAACATACTGGACAAAAATACATATGTGGTTGGAGAAGATGATACAACAACATATTGATTTGAACCCGAAATATTTCTATTGGTGATTTTACCAGAAACGTATAGTAAAGAGAATGTATATTTGATTATTCATGTAATAACTGCAGCTAGGATTGTATTTGCACAAAACTGGAAAAGTGAAGAGATTCCTACAGATGAGAATGTGATTAGGAAAATATTAGAATGTGCAGAAATGAATAGGTTAACACTTGCAATTAAAGAAAAGGAACAAACTGAATATTATAATGTATGGGAATTTATCGGTGGCTAGAAAATAAAAATGAAAGAAATAAAAGTAGATTAGTGAAATATAGAAATAAGTTAAGAAGAGAATTGTTACAGTATTAGACATGCAATGTATATCAATATTAAGTTAAGAATAGTTAAATAACGAATATGGCTGTACATTTTAATTGTTATTGCCCAAGACATTTGTACCCAGACAGCACACTGTTTAATGGAAGAAGGATCATTTGTATTAAAATAAAATTAAATTTAAAAAAAAGAGTAGTTAAGCAAATTGTTAATATTGACTTTAAAAAAATATTCAAAGTTACCCCTACTAAATTCAATGGAACTTATATCAATGTACATTCAAGGATTACATCATCATTTTCTTCTTGCTATTCATAAGGATTCTGTGCTTTTGTATTTCCTGATTTGATTCCTCCTCCCCCACACATATGAAGAGAGAATTGGAAGTCTATGCAATTTTGGGCAAAGCAAATCTATGTGTCTCTTTAGGTAGCCTGAAGAATTCAATCCTTTTAAATTCCAGTGAACATTTCCATATTTCTCACTTTGTGGTCCACTGTAAGGATCAGAAATCCATTAACCATTGGATGAAGATATGCTAAAAGCAGAGCCAATGATCATAGCCAAAAAGGAAGAGTCAGTGAGCAGAACAGGTTTTAAAACCTCTCTGGACAAAGAGAGGATGGGAGATCACCCAAAAGGACTCCAGACAGCTGCTCTTAAATGAAGAGAATGCAAATCCCAAATCTGGTGGGATTTGAACACTGGATGAGATGTTTGAATAGTCATCATGCTCAAACCACAGTCGGTGCCTTTAAAAGGACACTGCAGTCACATGCTGCCTTTTCTAATCATGTTCAGAAATTGCTAATTAATGACTTTTCAGTTATTAGAAACCTTTGCCTCAACAAGTCTAAAAATACCAAGTGAGTCTGCCTTCAATCTGTAATGAAAGAAAATAAGAACTGAAATAAACAGCAAAAAGTTAATTAAGACTTTGATTTTTAGAAAGTTATAAATGGATATAAAGATCCAGATAAATTTGAAATGAGATTTTGAAATTAATTATAAGAATCCTTCCCATGGGAAAGGTAACTTATTTTGCACATAAAAGAGCTAAGCAATTTCAATAATGTACCGTTTTCCCCAAAATAAGACATCCCCTGATAATAAGCCCAATCGGGCTTTTGAGCACATGGCAATAAGGCCAAGTACTTATTTTAGGGTTCAAAAAAAATATAAGCCAGGGTCTTATTTTCAGAGAAACACGTTAATACTAGAGGTAATCAAAGATTTTAATATAAAATTAAAATATATTTTTAAGAAGAAGAATACATAACTCATGCATTCATTTCTATTCTGTTTTTTCAAAATTATCCTTTGACATTTCCAATGTTATAATATTTTGCATCATTTTGTAGCTATTTTAGCTACAAAAAACAGAATAGAAATGAATTTCAACAATGTCAATAGTAATGTTTGCTTTTATGGATAGACTGTGTCCAAAAGATGTTTCAGAAACAAGTTTTATCTGATGAAACAGAGATAGAGATAACACTGAAAGTGGATCTACAAATGACAAACTGCAAGAATGACACAGAAAAAAGATATTTAATTGGAAATCAGATTATGCTTTAAAAAATTAAAAGGAGATCACAAAAAAAAAAATCAAGACTGACTGAATAATTCTTAGATATTGGATTTATGAAAGAGGTTTGGAAAATATGAATCTTATGAGAAGGATGGAAAAGAAATGAAATTCTGCAATATTATGGTACTTGAATGGACTAATGATTAAGATTGTGAGAAGTAAAAGAAAGGAATATAAAGTTGGTTTATTTGATCAAGATTAAAACAGATACAATATATTGCTATTTCTGGCAACAAGGGACTTTTGCCTCACTAGAGCTAAAATGATGATGCTTTATGGATTTGCTTATAGATAAGAGAAGGAAGATATAAAAACAATAGCATGTTGCTATAACATGCTATAAAAACAATAGCATGTTTTCAACCAGGACTGAATGTTTCTGATGACTGTATGGCAGTTTTCTATTAACTGTATTGGATTTCCCCCCCTATATTTTTCCCTTGTTGTATGCCATCCAGAATTTATGGAGTAGGGCAATTTATATCCCGTGAAACAAATAACCAAACACAAATATTTTGAAAACATGTTTAAAAATATGCCTTTTGATTAATATTGTTAGATGCTCTGATTGGCAGTTCACAGGACCTGAGGGAAACAAGAAAGGCAAGGAAAAGTAAGGCCTTTTTAAAAATAATCAGTAGGCCAGAAGATTTTATAATTTCCTTACAATATTTTTTTTAAAGACATTGTTAGGAAAAAATATATAGTTGCCCAGCTGGTGGGAGATAGATATGGTTCTCCAAAAAGGAGACATGAAAAATATGTGTGTGAATGGCAACATTTTAAAAAGAAAACTGATATAACTGAATTCTAATATGATCTGGGGGAAAAAAAGGGATCAATATCATCGTAATGACATCATATTTAATGCGAGCTCAAAGTAAACAAGTTGAGAGCTGAGCATGATGACTCTCTATTTTATTATCCCTTATTTTAACAAGGGAGAAATACCTGTTAAAGAAAGATAAACTGACTGGAGTCTGTGTTTACAGTTCTAAATTAGTTTTTGTCACTCAGACCAAAGGACTTCACTGTCGATTGAAGATAGTTCACTGAAGATGTGAGCAGAGTTCACTGCAGCCATAAGACAAACAGTGTTAAAGAGGAGATGGAAAAAATTATGGAAGAGGGCCATGGTGCTTTCCACCCCCCACCCCCAGAATCCAGGGTTTGTTCCTGTTCCACATAATGTCTACCATCTTCTTAGCTAATAAAAGAAGAAAGCTGCTAACAGCTCTGAAGGCAGCATAGGTTTGAAAACAAAAATTACTATCACTGTTACCTTTAAAAATTGAAACAACAGAATAACAGAGTTGCTCAGAGTTCCCTTGCTCAGGCAGGAAACCCTTCACCATTTCAGACAAATGGTTGTCCAATCTCTTCTTAAAAACTTCCAGTGTTGGAGCATTCATAACTTCTGGAGGCAAGTTGTTCTACTGATTAATTGTTCTAACTGTCAGGAAATTTCTCCTTAGTTCTAGGTTCTATAGAAACGGTCCGAACCTGAGGTAACCCACCACTGATTCCGTATCTATCTGAACAGGGTGTTGTCTGGGCACAGTTAATTTTAAGTAAAGATATAACAATAACCATAATCATACTAGTCATCTTAATAAACATATCAATATTAATCACAAAATAATAATACAATTAGTTTGTTCATCTTGCAAAATTTTCAATACGACTTTTTAAAATATCTTTTTAGATTCTTTTTAGTTTCTAACCTCTTGTTTCTGTTAGTTAGCCATTGGTAAAATAAACCCCAGGTTAAAAAAAATATTCTGTTTCTTTCCTTTCCTTTTCTTTTAAGTGTCAATCTGTCCATCTCAGAACATTCTAATTTTTTTTTTTAAAATTACACTTTCATCTGTAGGGACCTCATCATTTTTCCATTGTTGTGCAAACACAATTCTTGCTAATTGAGAGTTTCCTGATAAAGCCAATTCTGCCTGCTCTTTACCCACATTTTACCTACATTACATCCAGGGGTGGGTTCTAATTTTTTTTACTACCGGTTCTGTGGGTGTGGCTTATTTTGTGGGTGTGGCTTGGAGGTCATGTGACTAGGTGGGCATGGCTAGCTGGTCAGAGTCATTTCTGGAAGGTCCTCGCACTTACGACCAGTCCTCGCACTGACGACCCAACTCATTTGTTTGCTTTTAACACTGATCAGCTGTAGGACGGCCCTTTGAAGCCCCGCGGCAAGAGTTTAAACAGTTTTTTTCCCTCTAGTCATCAGCTGGGACTCAGGAGGCAGCAATAGATTGGGGGTGGGACCAAATAAAAGGTAAGAATAACGTGGGAGGGTGGGGGGGGGTGGGAGGGTGGGGAGAACCGGTTCGGTGACGTCATATCGTCACCGCTACCGGCTCGGCCGAACCGGACCGAACCGGGAGGAACCCACCACTGATTACATCCACTACCTCTAATTTCCATGTCTGTCCAGTTCCAGTTATCTGGATTATCTTCCTTCTGAACTTAACTGGATAATATCAGAATACAGAACTGAAGAGATACTGCGTTCATTTGCCATTTTTGTTCCCTCACCTAAACTCTCGCGTGTTGTAGAAATGCACACGGCAGTGTTCAAATAACAGAAATATAATATACGTATCAACGCAGACTTAGACATGATGGAATGATCTATTTCCTTTTCCATTGGAAGAAATTTATACATGCAAGGTCAGAAATGTGCATACTTATGAATAAGGAACCAAAGATAAAAGCCTGGGTCTATTGATCATAGAGTGCTCCATGCAATTAAAATAATAAAACAAATTAATACTGCAACGTTAAAATGTCAGTATAGAGTACTGTTGCCTTTGAACTTTGGTGTTGGGTAAGACACCTGAGTGTACTGAAGAAAAGCAATGGATCATTGATGAAATCGACCCAGAATTCTCACTCAAGGCACAAATAATCAGGCTCCGAGTATTCTACTTCAGAACGTTTTATGAAGGCCCAGCTGTCTGGAGAAGGCTCTAATGCTGAGAAAAATGGAAGGAAAGAGAAGGGACAACTGTTGTGGCCCCGCCCTCTGAGCCTATCTCATCGGAGGAAGAAAGCTCCGAACATGAGGGAGAGGAGTCAGCCAGGCCTCCCTCTCCAGGCCCCTCCCCTCTGGCACTGTCTCAGGTGCCAGCCGAGGGAGAGGAGATTAGCCAGGAGCCAGGTGTCTCAGATGAGAGCGAGGAAGGAGAGCCGTCGTTCCTGGATGCACGCCAACGAAGGCGTGATAAAGGGTTGCAGCAGTTAAGGAGGCGTGCTAGGGATTAGAACTGAGTCACTGGACCACACCCCAGAGACTATATAAGAGAGGGTGGTGGCTGGTAAAACTCCGTGACGAACAAAAACTAACTCTGGCTAGTCACTTGAACAATGTCTGAAGCTGCCGAAGGGATATTGTTTTGCTGGACTATGTGCAATGCGTATGTAATTTTATGTTATCTGTTGCAGTAAAGCTCTTGGCAGATGATGCTTATATTGTTGCCAAGTTTGAGATAACGACCTGTGTGCGTGCCAAGTACTTTCTTAACCCTCGGCTGACTGTGTTTGTGTGTGTGTGTAGATGGGGACAGATCAACAACCAAGAGCAATGGAGATGGACTCAGCGAAAGTAGTAGTGACTTAATTTGGGAATCTTGAAAGAACATACCGTATTAAGGATAGATAGTCATATAGATCAGTGTTGGTGAATCTTTTTGGCGCCGAGTGCAGAAACGGGAGCTCGCATGTGTGTGCTGGAAACCGGAAGAGCAGCCGCCCAGGAGCGTATGCGCGCACTGGGAAAATGATCTTCCGGTTTCTGGCACATGCATGCACACCGGCCACCTGGTATTCTGGTTTCTGGCGGGCATGAGTGCGCGAAGACCAGCTGGTCGGTTCACATGCACATGCTGGAAATTGGAAGATTATCTTCTCAGTGGGCACATGCGCACCAGGTGGCTGCTCTTCCAGTTTCTGGTGCTCCCGCATGCGTGAAAACCAGCTGGTGGGCGTGCTGGAACCCGGAAGAGCAACGAGCAACAGCTCGCATGCCCGGAGAGATGGCTCTGCAGGCCACTTCTGGCACGCATGCCATAGATTCGCCATCATGGATATAGATCTATCTAAGTGGTCACTAGAGTGAAACTGAAAATTATGCAAGATGTTCCAGAAAGAGGAGGCCTTAAACTCCCAAACCTACAGTTATATTATGATGTTGCAGCTTTAACTTTAACAAGTGATTGGTTTGGAAGTAAAAAGACTGGAATACTAAATGCAGAAAGTTTTGATCTCGAATTTGGATGGCATGCTTATTTATTTTATGACGACAAAGTAGATAAAGTATTTAAAAGCCATATACTTAGAGACTCCTTGATGAGAGTTTGGAAGAAGCACCGACTCAAATGGGATTACAAAATACCGCTATGGCTGGATCTTGGTCATACTTTGTGGAATACAAATATAATGTCACTCGGGGGGTTTTTATATAAAGAGGTTCTTTTTACAGATGCGGGCAGATGGCAGCTGAAGACATTACAGACACTGTTGGATGAAGGACTTAATCTAACTTGGTTACAATATAATCAATTACAATTGAGATGGAAAGAGGACCAAAAAACTGGTATTATGTTGCATGAGGAAGAATTGGTTAGACACATAAAAGAGAAAGGTCCAATGCATATTAAAAGGCTTTATAATGTTTTGCTAGAAAGGGACTCAGAAACCGAATTAGTTAAAGATTGTATGATTAAGTGGGCACAAAATTTTGAAGAACCAGTGATGTTGGAAACATGGGAAAAAATTTGGGTTCAGAATGTTAAATTTACACAGTCGCAGAATCTGAGGGAAAATTTCTATAAAATGTTTTATAGATGGCATTTAGATCCCAAAAAGTTGTCATGTATGTACCCTAATGTTCAGCCAAAATGTTGGAGATGCGAATGTTTGGATGCTACGTATTATCATGTTTGGTGGACCTGTAGGAAAGTTAAGGCTTTTTGGATAAAAATTTGGTGGGTCATGCAGAATGTTTTGAAGAAAAAAATTCAGTTTTCTCCACAACTGTTTTTATTGGGTATAGTTAAGGGTTTTACATTGGGTGAAACAAAATTGATATTGTATATGATAACAGCAGCAAGACTGTTGATAGGTAAATACTGGAAGAATGAAGCTTTGCCCACTATCGAGGAATGGACTGTGAAGATGGCCAGTTTTGCAGAGATGGCGAAGATTTCAGCGTATTTAAAAGATTGTTCACAAGAGACTTATGAATGGGAATGGAAAAGGTGGATAGAATATGTTCAGAACAAATATCAAACTAGAAAGTATCAAATAGCTTTTATTTGAAAATAATGTATTAGAAATATTTTAATGCAAAGGGATAAAGAGGAAAAATTTTATAGGGGGAGGGACGGGTTCAGGCTTATATATTAGTGTCATTAGTTATGAGTAAGTAATAGGGAAGTCTGGGGGGGGGAGGGTTAGGGAGGGTTAGGGAGGATGGGAAGTTTGGGGCGGGAGGTGGGGGGTGAAAAAAGGGGGTGAAAATGTAATTGTAAAACTTTTGCAATAAAAAAAAAAAAAAAAAAAAAAAAAAAAAAACCAGCTGGTGGGCGTGCTGGAACCCGGAAGAGCAACAAGCAACAGCTCGCATGCCCGGAGAGATGGCTCTGCAGGCCACTTCTGGCACGCATGCCATAGATTCGCCATCATGGATATAGATCTATCTAAGTGGTCACTAGAAGTAAAAATGACTTGATGACACACAAACAATCAATCAAAATATCAGTGCGAGGCAGGGGTGAAATCCAACAGGTTTGACAGGTTCTGGAGAACCGGTAGTGGAAATTTTGAGCAGTTCGGAGAACCGGTAGCGGAAATTTGAGTAGTTCGGCGAACCAGCAAATACCATCTCTGGCTGGCTCCAGAGTGAGGTGGGAATGGAGATTTTGCAGTATCCTTCCCCTGGAGTGGGGTGGGAATGGAGATTTTGCAGTATCCTTCCCCTGCTATGCCAACCAAGCTACGCTCACCAAGCCACACCATGCCCACCAAGCCACGCCCACAGAACCGGTAGTAAAAAAAATTGGATTTCACCACTGGTGTGAGGGGTCCTTGATGCTCCCTGAGCTTGGTTGTTTTCTTGCATATGTTTCATTACCCAAACTAGATACCACTGGGTGATACTATCACTGATGATGTTACCTAGTTGGGGAATGAAATGTCTGCAAGAAAACAACCAAGCTCAGAGAGCACCAAGGACCCCCTCATTTCAGCCCTTAGCTACAAATAAAGGTAGTCCTTGATTTACAACTGCAACTGAGCCCGAAATTTCCATTGCTAAGCAAGATAGTTGTTAAGTGAGAGAGCTGTTAAGTGACTTTTGCCCCATTTTATGACCTTTGTTGCCACAGTTGTTAAGAGAATCACTGTGGTTGTTAAGTTAGTAACATGGTTGTTACCTGAATCAAAGGCTTCCCCATTGACCTTGTTTGACAGAAGGTCACAAAATATGATCCAATGACCCAGGACCCTGTAATTGTCATCAATATGCACCAGTTGCCAAGCATCTGAATTTTGCAACTGCAACAGTTGTGTGAAAAATGATCATGAGTCACTTTTTTCAGTGCCATTGTAACTTTGGACGGCATTGACTATTTCCTTGAAAGTCCTATAACAAACATCACTGTAATTTAGAAAAGTTTGTCTCTTCCATCCTCTGACATGGTCTAATTGAAGCTTCTAGGTGGCTTTTAAAAGGAGAGTACCTTGTAGTAGTCCAGGCAAGTAGCAATGGGAGCATTACTCAAAATCCACTGAGCTCTTGACCTCTGCCTGTACTTCAAGTAGAAGGTGTGAATCCAGGAGGACATCAAATTTGTTGGAATTTGGTGGCAACTTCACTGAATAAATGAATGAAATTTGTAGACTGTTGCTGCTTCAGGGTACCATTTCAAGAAACATTAGGTGTGAGAAAACACAATGGACAATCAGCAACTTCTTATCGACTTGGGTTCAGCTTCAGCTTGTGTCATCTCATCCAAACTCTCACAGCCTTTAGACTCAGGGTGGCTAGCTGAAGAATTCTGGGAGTTCATGTCTACAGACCTTAAAGTTGGACACCTCCATTCCAGACACTGGGTCAAGTCACTAAAAGCATCTTTAGTGCCGAGAAGTGCAACAAAGAGGATTAGGGGACTGGAGGCTAAAACATATGAAGAATGGTTGCAGGAACTGGGTATGTCTAGTTTAATGAAAAGAAGGACTAGGGGAGACATGATAGCAGTGTTCCAATATCTCGGGGGTTGCCACAAAAAAGAGGGAGTCAAGCTATTCTTCAAAGCACCTGAGGGCAGGACAAGAAGCAATGGATGGAGGGAGAAGGGGAAGGAGAGAAGCAACTTTGAACTAAGGAGAAATTTCCTGTCAGAACAATTAATCAGTGGAACAACTTGCCTCCAGAAGTTGTGAATGTTCCAACACTGGAAATTTTTAAGAAGAGATTGGATAACCATTTGTCTGAAGTGGTGTAGGGTTTCCTGCCTAAGCAGGGGGTTGGACTAGAAGACCTCCAATGTCCCTTCCAACTCTGTTATTCTATTCTATTCTATTCTATCTCCTGCACATTATGGCGTTGTCAATGTGCAATTCGGTATTATCAGCATACTGTATTGAAGACACCATAGCCCAAATGCATGGATGACTTCTCCAGCTGCTTCCTGCAGATGTTAAATAGTAGTGGAGGGAAGACTTCAATCCTTGGCCTTCTACAAAAGGAAGAATCTCTAATCTCTTCTCACTCATTGCCAACTGATCGGACAACCATTTGTCTGAAATGGTATAGTGTTTCCTGCCTTGCAGGAGGTTGGATTAGAAGACCTCCAAGGTCCCTTCCAACTCTGTTATTCTATTATTCTAACTATTACATCCATATCACTGTCAATGAATTGTGAATCTCTGCCTATATCCGACTTCCTACTGGTGGGCCTTCTACAAAAGGGAGAATCTCTAATCTCTTCTCACTCATTGCCAACTGATTGGAATTTCCCATTGGGGAAAGAGCAGAATCATAATAGACAATGCCTCCATCTCAAACTCCTGAAAGTGGTCCAAAGGAATATCATGACTCATGGTTATCAAAAATATCACGAATTAGAGGTCCGATGAGACCAGGAAAAGTACTCTTCTCAAGCCTGTTACCTGTCCAAATACAATATTTGTGTCTGCACAGATCATGTTCTCAGAATCTGTTTACTGCTGGCCAGCCACGTGCAATGGAGTCTGTCTCATTTGTAGGATTAGGACCATTCGTGCCCCTAGAAGTCCAGGTTGATGAACCATGACACCTACTTGTAACTCCACACATGGCCGCCATGATAACCATCAGCCACTGCTGTTAGAAGCCGTACAAAGAACTGACAATCTCGTCGCCCAAGAAAGTAAGAAAGGGGGCAGATCGGTAGGTTTAGTTCTCTTTTCTTTCCTGTTTATTGCAGTCTGCCGTCGTTATTTCAAAGACGCCGACATTGATCGACAGCTTCTATTAAGGCCCATGCAAGGCAGCTGGATCGAGCAGATACATTAAATAAAGCTGTTATTGCTTTTCATTGCCTTTTTGTAAAATATCACCACTAAATAGCTTCTGCCATCAGATGCAGTTAGGTACATGGTTTTAATTTGAGGGACTGTTTTCTAACACTGCACAATTGACACTGGCTTTTGTTTCCTTTACAATAATGATTGTGTACAAACTGGAGAATTGATGGGCTGTCTTGGGATGATAGAAGGGGTAGGGGGCGGAGGGGGGGTTGGCTTTATTGTCTCTTCTCTCTCTGTCTCTCTCTCTCTCTCTGCCCCCCCTTCCTCTTTCAAAAGCTTACGCTTGCTATGCTTGTCAGACCTTCGCTGGGTGAACTGGAATAATGTCAGGACAGGCTCCTTATCTCAGGATGTTGTAATGTAGCTGCAGCCTCTTGCTTGCAGACAAGATAAGAACACCCTTACAAGTATGGAGGGAGGCTAATGAAGGGGAGGGGGAGAAGGGGAAGCATCTTGCTTGGCGGTATGATTGAGATAACAATAGCAGGGCTGTCACTCGCCCAGGCGAGGGCTCTTTCTTGGGCCAGAGAAATATGCCGGGAATAACAAGCACGAAAATAAAAGTCTCAAATGTTCATCTAATAATGATGGATTCGAAACATGGATTTGCTGCCCGGTGATATTCTTTCTTTTATCTCGGAGCTAAATGGCCAGGCAGCTGTGTGCTTTGGCAACGGGGCAATGTCCTTTCTTTTGTGCGCTGCATATTAATCCTTCATGAAGTAATTAAATGTGTGCTTAATGGCAACGAGCTGGCAGGACGGGCGCACAATTGAATTAGCGGTTATGATCGGGAGATGAACTAAATGCAATTACTGTAGGCATCCATCCACCCCTCCCTCCCTCCTCGGAGCTCCCATGTTCCAAGTGGAACCGGGCTTACATGACATGACTTAATTACAGGTTGTTTGATACACTTACTCTCTGATCTTGCGGGGTTGGTTCCGCATGGCGGTTGCAATTTCTGGAGGCGGTTCACGATACCTGCGCTTCCCCCTTCCTTCCCCCCCCCCCCCGGGGTATGTTGATCTGTTAAGAGAGACATTTAACCTAGCGTGAAGGTCAGCCTGAATTTGTAACCATCAGCCTAAATGAGGAAGGGCCAGATTTGTTCTTGTCTGATTGTTCCAATCAGCTGTGCCGCTAATCCTGTGTAGGCGAAAGGAGAAGGGTATAGATTAGAAAATAAAGCGGTGCAAAATCATTTTAGGTTGCACTCCGTGCCAAGTGCATTGTTAACACTGGCAATTAAACTGTATTATATTGCAGACCCTGGCCCACATCCCAAATTCAGACACGGCCATGGAGGTTTGTGCAGGCAAGTTGTGTTCATGCCGTTCACAATAAGGATACGGTCCTTGTACATGCCGTGTTATACAGAGTCTTCCTTAGGGGGATCCAAAATCTCATCCTATTAGAGAATTCCTGCATATTCCATTAGGGTACCATGTTCCTGATGGACAAATCAGAACTGGTTGTTGACTGACATTCATATCTGATGGACTGAAGCAGGGGTGGAATCCAGCAGGTTCTGACAGGTTCTGGAGAACTGGTAGCAGAAATTTTGAGCAGTTCGGAGAATCGATAGTGGAAATTTTGAGTAGTTTGGAGAACCGGTAGCGGAAATTTTAAGTAGTTCACAGAACCGGAAGCGGAAATTTTGAGCAGTTCAGAGAACCGGTAGCAGAAATTTTGAGCAGTTCGGAGAACCGGTAGCGGAAATTTTGAGCAGTTCGGAGAACCGGTAGCAGAAATTTTGAGTAGTTCGGAGAACAGGCAAATACCACCTCTGGCTGGCCCCAGAGTGGGGTGGAAATGAAGATTTTGCAGTATCCTTCTCCCTGGAGTGGGGTGGGAATGGAGATTTTGCAGTATTCTTCCCCTGCCATGACAACCAAGCCACACCCACCAAGCCACACCATGCCCACCAAGCCACGCCCACAGAACCGGGAGTAAAAACATTCGGATTTCACCACTAGACTGAAGCTACCAGATGTTACATTTCTGAAATGAAATTCATCTAAGCATGGCCACATCTGGTTGGGAGACCCTCTGAAAAACCCATGTAGGTCATTCTGAGTGGTGGCAGAACATTTTTGAATGAAGGACTCTGATGGCCCATTATTGAGAATTGTTGAGAAGGGGAATTTAGGTGAATGTGACAAGAACCGCCGTGGCGCAGTGGTTAGAGTGCGGTACTGCAGGCTACTTCTGCAGACTGCCGCCTGCCTGCAATTTGGCAGTTCGAATCTCACCAGGCTCAAGGTTGACTCAGCCTTCCATCCTTCTGAGGTGGGTCAAATGAGGCCCCAGATTGTTGGAGGGTAATATGCTGACTCTATAAACCGCTTAGAGAGGGCTGTAAAACACTGTAAAGTGGTATATAAGTCTAAGTGCTATTGCTATTCTCCTAAAAAAATCCAAAAAAACCCAGCATGGTATAAAAGTCTTCAAATTTCTAAAGGAATTCTGACTGGTTGGATCATTCATTTAGACAAGAAGGACAATGTTTGGGGGGGGTCAGATTTGAGGCTAAGATATCTCTGTATATGTCTAGGCAGCCTGTTGGTGCTTACATTCACACCTCAATAAGGCTGAAGAGCAGATCTATGATGACAGATAAAACATCATAACCCATCAAGCCATTCATCCATCCATCCATCCATCCATCCATTTATTTATTTTCATCTTTCTTTCTTTCTTCTTCCTTCCTTTCTTTCTTTCTTTCTTTCTTTCTTTCTTTCTTTCTTTCTTTCTTTCTTTCTTTCTTTCTCTCTCTCTCTCTCTCTCTCTCTCTCTCTCTCTCTCTCTCTCTCTCTCTCTCTCTCTCTCTCTCTCTCTCTCTCTCTTTCTTTCTTTCTTTCTTTCTTTCTTTCTTTCTTTCTTTCCCACCTTTATCATGTTATAAATAACTCAAGGTGGCAAACATCCAATAGGAGCACCTTCCTGTTCCTATTTTCCCCACAACAACAACAACCCTATGAGATGAGTTGGGCTAAGAGACAGTGATTGGCCCAGCTGAGTCACCCAGCTGGCTTTCATGTCTAAGGAGGGACTAGAACTCACAAGACTCCTGGTGATTGGCCCAAAATCACCCAGCCAGCTTCCATGCCTAAGGCGAGGCTAGAACTCACCGTCTCCTAGTGATTGGCCCAAGGTCATCCAGCCAGCTTCCATGCCTAAGGTGGGACTAGAACTCACAGTCTCCTGGTGATTGCCCAAAGTCACCCAGCCAGCTTCCATGCCTAAGGTGAGGCTAGAACTTACCATCTCCTAGTGATTGGCCCAAGGTCACCCAGCCAGCTTCCATGACTAAGGTGAGGCTAGAACTCACCGTCTCCTAGTGATTGGCCCAAGGTCACCCAGCCAGCTTCCATGCCTAAGGTGAGGCTAGAACTTACCGTCTCCTAGTGATTGGCCCAAAGTTATCTGGCCAGCTTTCATGCCTAAAACGAGGCTAGAACTCACTGTCTCCTAGTGATTGGCCCAAACTCAGCCACTTATCCAGCTTTCATGCATAAAATGGGGCTAGAACTCACCATCTCCTGGTTTCTAGCCTGGTGCAGTGGTGGGATTCAGCCAGTTTGCACCACTTCGGGAGAACCGGTTATTATCTTTCTGAGCAGTTTGGCAAATTGGTTGTTGGAAGAAATCATTAGGGCAGAGAACTGGTTGTTAAATTATTTGAATCCCACCACTGGCCTGGTGCCTTAATCTCTAGACCAAATCGTGTATCTTTTGAAGCCTAGTAGCTGAAACGGTTACCATTTATTTCTGTAAAAAATCTGCACAGTATCTTCATAACACCTTCCTTCATCTTTTAAGGCCTGCCATTCAGGGGTGGGTTCTACTTACCTTTACTACCGGTTTGCAACAGGGCTGCCTGTGCACGCGGGTGAAGCGAGCGTGCACACACGTTCTTCTGAGCATGCGCAGAAGCATTTTGATGACATCAGAGTCGGTGGGTGGAGCCTTCTGCCGGTTTTACTACCGGTTCTATAGAACCAGTGCGAACTGGGGGGCAACCCACCACTGATGCCATTTTAAGCAATGCTTCCTCCTTATTGACAGATGAGGGAGTTGCATTCGCAGTAAGCAGTCAAAAATTCATGGTGGGGAAAAGGTTATTTTATAACATTATTTTTCTTGCGGCCATAAATGGGATCCTTTCAGCCTTAATGACCATACCAGCAGAGTGACTTTTCTCAATCATGTTATTGCTCCTTTGGCACATTTATTGCGTTCATATACACTAATGGATGCATTTAGATATGTTAACCATTTATATATCGTTTTGATCCTAAAAATAACCCCTCTTCTTCCACCTCCTCCAGACTTTTTTTGCTCAACCCCTTGGCCCCTCAGAGCCAAACTAACTTCAACCTCAAATAGCTCTTAAGGGGTCTAATTGAATTTAATGCTTTAGAAAGAGCTTCGGTAAATTGCGAACGTGACACCTATTTCATTAAGTTGCATTCAGTGTTAATACATCTCCATTACTGGCAAGTTGCCGAAATTTCCAAGGTTGAAAGAGAAACTCACAATGCCTGTTGTGAATGGTGACCTAAGCTAAAATTTTCTCGGTCCCTTTTTTTTGTACTGGAGAAATATTTTCAAAGAAAAAAAAATGTCCCAGAAAGTTTAGCCATGCTGGCAGCTGTCTTCTAATCAGTGGTGGGTTTCAAATTTTTTTACTACCGGTTCTGTGGGTGTGGCTTGGTGGGCATGATAGGGGAAGGATATTGTAAAATCTCCATTCCCACCCCACTCCAGGGGAAGGTTACTGCAAAATCCCCTTTTCCTCCTGATTAGCTGGGACTCGGGAGGCAGAGAATAGATGGGGGCGGGGCCAGTCCGAGGTGGTATTTACCAGTTCTCTGAACTACTCAAAATACTCAAAATTTCTTTACTTTACTCAAAATACCACCTTTACTTCTAATCTCACTTAACCCACAAGATTTTTTTCCTTTTCTTTTAAGCATGTAGGTCTCGAGTTTTAGTAAATATTACTATGAAAAATTCACATACAAACCTCTTTTGAAAATCTTTGGCAGTCAGCCATTGCAAAGATAGTAAACGTACTGCTTTAAAAGAAAGAAAAAAACCAAAAAAACCCCTGTCTTTTTATGTGACATTTCTTAATAAACTGAGGATTTTGGTTGCAATAGGGTAAAACTGATGATGTGGTGACTTCTGATGGGAGAAAAGATATGAAAGAAGTGGGGCGGGGGGAGAAATCATGCCGGATTAATAATGGCCCACATTGTACTATTAAAGAACAAGAGATAAAACTGATTTTAGAATCTGAAAAAGCAATATCCATTAGACTCACATTTGGCTACCACCAAGCTGGAAAAGTCCTTTTCTTCCCAAAGATTTAGTAAGGCTTTCGCTGGGTGGAAACAAAATACAAGTTAACTGCTTGTGACATATTGTAATTGATTTTATGTTGTACATTCATAAACCTGGCAATTCATGTTCCATATGGGATTTAGGACGACAGTGTCAGGACAGCTTCTAAAGGCTTTATTATATTATGATCCTCCCAGGGAATCTGGGAGATTCGTTCACATCATCCAAACTTGGAATCCTTGTCTAAACTGTGAGGTAAACACACCAGCGCGAAGCGATGCTTTCCAGAGAAATACGACATTTCAACTGAATTTTGCACAGGAGAGCCTGAATCATTGTGTAGTGGGATTGTGCAATACAGCAGGGATCCCCAATCCCTCGGTCTGTGGCCCAGTGCCGGACCGCAGCCTGTTTTTTTTTTTTTTAATTTGATTTATATGCCGCCCTTCTCCGGAGACTCAGGGCAGCTTACAATGCGCTAAGCAGGCAGCTGGTCTTAATAACAGGGTGCTTTAGACCACTGTACTACCAAGGCTCTTTGAAACCGGCCTGTGGAAGTGGTGGGCGAGTGGTGTGCCAAGCTGTGTTTGGTGCGCTCATGTGAAACTGTCCACTCTTCCCTGCCAACCCTGCCACCGCCAGTGCACCAAGCCAAAAAGTTTGGGGACCACTGCAATACAGAACAGAACAGAACAGAACAGAACAGAACAGAACAGAACAGAAC
This sequence comes from Pituophis catenifer annectens, assembly GCF_029215685.1. Classification (NCBI taxonomy): domain Eukaryota; kingdom Metazoa; phylum Chordata; class Lepidosauria; order Squamata; family Colubridae; genus Pituophis; species Pituophis catenifer. The sequence goes on along the minus strand of NW_027256888.1, from coordinate 72,408,808 downwards.
AGAACAGAACAGAACAGAACAGAACAGAACAACAGAGTTAAAAGGAATCTTGGGGGCAGGGGTGGGTTCTACTTACCTTTACTACCAGTTCGCAACAGGGCTTGCTTCGCTCGTGCGCATGCGCAGAAGTGTTCTGATGACATTGGGGTCAGTGGGTGGAGCCTCCCGACAGTTTTACTACCGGTTCTATAGAACTGGTGTGAATGGGGGGCAACCCACCACTGCTTGGAGGTCTTCTAGTCCAGGGGTCTAGACATCCTATTATTCAAGACTATTGCTCACACCTGCATTTGGTAAGCATTTGCTTCTTGTGAAAATCCCTGTTATCTGTAAACAGGAATAGGTAAGTACCAGAGGTGGTATTCAGCTGGTTCAGACCGGTTCGGGCGGGTGAATTCACCCACCTACCCCGGCTCTATGCTTTCCTATTTAGGCATGTTTTGAGGCCGGGCGCATGCGAGAACAAAGCGCATGTGCGGAAGCCTGGGCACATGCGTGTGCTCACATTTTTGTTGCTGGGTGAACCGGTAGGTAAATTATGTAAATTCTACCTCTGGTAAGTACATTCTTACTAAATGAAATTAAGAGGATTCTACTAAGCAAATGTGGCATTGCTAGGTAAAAATTTAATTTAATTTAATTTAATTTCCAATTTATATACCGCCCTTCTCCCTGAGGACTCAGGGCGGTGTACAGCCAAGATAAAAAACATAGAATACAAATATTAAAACATTTAAAATATATATAAATTTTTGGCCCGAAGTTAAGAATCACAAACTAATTAAAATAATATAAAAATTTGTTCTAAGCCAACCCGGCTTGCTGAAAAAGATAGGTTTTCAGGGAACGACGGAAGGCATTGAGGTCATGGATTCTTCTTATCTCCGGGGGCAACTGATTCCAGAGGGAAATGGCAACACTCTTTGGTAAAAACAGCCGGGATTTTCCAGAAGGATAACAGACTTGATCTTCTTGAGAAGGAGAAGGAGGCAGTGGTGGGTTTCAATCGATGTTGCCACCGGTTCGCTTCATGCACATGCTTTGCACGCCAAACTTGCGCTCCCCACTAACGCAGGGTATTACAGAACAGCTGAGACGTGGCAATCCACTCTGCCGTGCCTTTCAGCTGAGGTAAAAATGACCAAATACAAAGTATGTATAACGCAGGGGCGGGCAGGAGGGCCAACCTAACTGTCAGAGAGAACCGGTTCACTCTCAGTTCACCATCGTCGCTACTGGCTCACCCGAACCGGGCTGAACAGGTAGAAACCCACCACTGGAAGGAGGAGAAGAAGGAAAGGGAAAGAGAAGGAGACTGAGAAAGAGAAGCTCTCAAGGAATGGATGTGACAGGCCAAAATTGATTACATAGGAAGCAGACATTGATTCTAAATGACTTGATCAGTTATAGAAAACTTGATTATGATACATAGTATTTTGCTGATATAAGATTGGTATATAATTATATATTTGCACTAATTATAAATGATTATGGTAAAATCCCAATTTATTTAAGGTCTGTGAAGACACCCTTAGTCCTTGAATATTAAAGCACAAAATTGTTCAGGAAAGAAAGCTTGTAATTCCATTTACACCAAATGTAGGAAGATGCCTTATCATCTGTAATCTAAGCAGCAGAAGTAACTTGGATTCAAAATACAGCTTTCTTTGAACTCTCTGTTATGCTTGTAATGGTATAAATGCTGATTTTAATTCCATTGGATGGATGAGCGAGCCATCAACAGAAGGTAGTTCATTAATTTCTAAAACCACTATTCAATCAGCAAATCGTTTAATTCCTTCTTTTTAACCTCTTCTTTTTAGAAAAATTCCATAAACACAACTTCCTGAACTGCCTTTAAAATAAAACTGGTCGACACTGAGCTGGACAATTGGCAAAAGCTTTGGGAGAGAAATTGGAAATTAGCCACATCATATAAAGAGAATTTGTATAAAATGTTCTTTAGGTGGCATCTCCCCACCCCCGGCAAGATTGGCTAAAATGTTTAGCAACATGTCCCCAAATTGTTGGAAATGTAAACAAATACCAGGCACATACTACCACATGTGGTGGACCTGTAAAAAAGCAAGTAAATTTTGGTTACAAATTTGTATGTAGTTAGAAAAAATAGTTGGACAACGTATAGAGTTCAAGCCAGAATTATTTCTATTAGGCATTATAATAGATAGATATGATAAAGGGACAATATACGTAATACTACACATCCTGACCAAAGCAAGAATGGTGTATGTGCAGCAGTGGAAAAGTGAAAACACCCCTTCAGAAGAGAAGATAATAAGGAAGATATTAGTCTGTGCAGAAATGGATGAACGGATCTTTTCTTTTATGTACACTGAGAGCGTATGCACCAAGACAAATTCCTTGTGTGTCCAATCACACTTGGCCAATAAAGAATTCTATTCTATTCTATTCTATTCTATTCTATTCTATTCTATTCTATTCTATTCTATTCTATTCTATTCTATTCTATTCTTAAAAATAAAAGACAAAGGAGAGACAAAATATTATGACACATGAAATAGATTCTATCAAAGGCTAGAAGCACGAGGTGGAAGTCGGCATATGAAAAAATTAGACTAGGTGGACTTGGAATGAGATACTATATATGTATCGTATTAGAATGAATATGATGGTCAAACATAATTTATTTATTTGTTTATGTATTTATTTATTTGTCAACAAGTACAAGGAAACAAGTAACAGTATAGACATAGACATGGACACATGCAAAAAATTGGCACAAATAAAAGGATATAAATAGGGAAAACATAGCCATAAACACATAGAATGATTACATATAAATGGGGACAGTAGGACAGGGACGGTAGGCATGCTGGTGTGCTTATGCACACCCCCTTAGGGACCTCTTAAGAAACATGAAAGGTCCACAGCAGACAGTTTAAGGTAAAAGGTATGGGGATTAGAGAGACTAACAACAGGATCAGGTAGAGTGTTCCAGACATTTACTACTCTATTGCAGAAGTCATATTTCCTACAATGAAGATTAGAACAAATTACATTGAGTTTGAATCTATTGATAGCCCTTGTGTTCAGGGGTGGGTTCTAAATTTTTTTACTACCGGTTCTGTGGGCGTGGCTTATTTTGTGGGTGTGGCTTGGAGGTCATGTGACTAGGTGGGCGTGGCTAGCTGGTCAGAGTCATTTCTGGAAGGTCCTTGCACTTACGACCAGTCCTCGCACTTACGACCCGACTCATTTGTTTGCTTTTAACACTGATCAACTGTAGGACGGCCCTTTGAAGCCCCACGGCAAGAGTTTAAACAGTTTTTTCCCCTCTAGTCATCAGCTGGGACTCCGGAGGCAGCAATAGATTGGGGGTGGGACCAAATAAAAGGTAAGAATAACGTGAGTGGGGGGGTGGGAGGGCGGGGGGGGGGGAGAACCGGTTCGGTGACATCATATAATCACCGCTCCCGGCTCGGCCGAACCGGACCGAATCGGGAGGAACCCACCACTGCTTGTCTTATTACGGTTGAAATTAAAGTACTCATTTACAGGTAGGACTTTTTGGTAAATAATCTTATGAACTAAGCATAGGTCAGAATGTAGACGACATAGTTCGAGACTATCCAGACCTAAAATTTCAAGCCTGGTGGTATAAGTAATTTTATTTCAAGCAGAAGATTTGAGTATTCTTCTAGTAAAATATCTCTGGACCCTCTCTAATGTATTGTAATTGTACAACACTAGCACTGTTTAAGTAGTATATATGTTATTTGTCTTTACTTTGGTTTTTATGGCAAGTGAAATATATTTGTATGTAAATAATAAAAATATATTAAAAATAAAATAAAATTGGTTGAAACCACACACGTCACCTAGGGAGCAAACAGATTCTCCAGCGATGCATGAAAATATTATCATAAACGTGATTTTTAAAAAAATCCTCCAGTCATCACCAGACCAAATTTGGCTTCTTTTGTGCTTTGTCCTAACCTTGGAGAGGGGCAAAGTGGACTTCCTTGTTTTTGAATAAACAGTGGTATTAAATTCACAGTCTTGGTTTCATCTGTGCAGGAAAATGATCTGACCTTCGCATTCCTAAAAGCTGAACTAAAACTCTTTGGAAGAAAACATCAAAGCTCTGTAAACAATGTGAGTAACACTTTGGACACTACCGATTTCAGAAAAGAGGAGGGGGAGACTTCAGACGATGCAGTACTCCCAAGCATTTCAGGAAAAAAAAAAAAAAGAGAGAGAGAGAGAGAGAGAGAAAGAAACGGGTAGGTTGAGAGAGCTCTTACTGTTTTTCTTTGCTAGGGTTACCTGCTGGGGATTTTATTTTCCTTCCCAATGCTCAATGCTGCCGGGAGTCTTTTCTCAGAGATAGGCTGATGTTACTCCATGGAAATGAAGCTCACAGGTTCACCCGAGGAAGTTTATTTGTAGTACAGCTTTGAGTCACCCTGAGGATTCCATTTCAGGTTAAAAAACTTCACAAGTTTGGAATAATCAAGGGCACTTCAAAGAGGGGCTGCAAATTAGCAGACACAGTCCCTTGCGAGCCCTCAGAAAGAGGGGCGGGAAAAATAGAAGAAGAAAGAGGTTCAAAGCTAAGAAATCAGGTTGAGTTTCTCCCAGCCCAAGGAGAGTGAAGAAGCCACCCCTCCCCCCCCCAGGTCTTTGTAAATTCAAGGAATATCTCAGGAATCAAAAGACGTTGGCCGATCAAGTATTTATTTCTTCATTATTTAGGAAACAAATTTATATGGCTGCCCGACTCACACGTTAGTGGCTACGGGCAGCTTGCAATATTTAAAAATCCACCCGTTTAAAAAAAAATGGCTTCCCTCCCTCACATGGCAGCAAGAGCACAATGACATCAGTTACTTGATAGGTACTATCTCCATTCATGGTCCCCAGGCCTAAAAACAAAGTCACAGTTTTTAGGGCCTTTTGGAAAGGTAACAGGGTAGGGATGAACTTTACCTCAAGAGGAATGATGTTTCATGGAAAAGGGGCCACTACTGAGAAGGCCCACCAGATGTACATCCCTAATCAGTGGGTCCCACAATATCTTACCTTCCTCCTCCTCCTCTCCTCCTCCTCTCCTTCTCCTCCTCCTCCTCTTCTCCTCCTTCTCTTTCTCCTCTCCTCCTCCTCCTCCTCTTCTTCTTCTCCTCCTCCTCTTCTTCTTCTTCTTCTCCTCCTCCTCTTCTCCTCCTCCTCCTCCTCCTCTTCTCCTCCTCCTCCTCCTCCTCCTATTGTATTCCCACAACTGCAGGGTCTGCTTTTCGGATCCTTGAACCCCGCTTTGCATGGTCAGCTACGTCTCCAGGGTGCAGGCCCACAGCTTGCATAACTTTGTTGACGGTGTCTTGCCACCTCTGTTTTGGACACCCGCGAGGTCACCGGCCATTGACTTCTAGTTGGTAGGCAGTCTTGGCCACAGTGGAAGCTGCTGTTTTCTGGACATGTACATACCAGCGGAGTCAGCCTTCTCTCATCTTCTCTATAATTGGTGCCCTACCAAAATGGTGTTGAAAAGGGAGATGCCAGATATCCAACGGAGCATTCGCATTTCCATGGCATGGAAAGAACTTTTGGTCCCTGTTGTTGTTGCCCAGCATTCATTGCCATACAGTGCAACAGGGTGGATGGTTGTCTTGTAAATCTTAGATTTAAAACGGGTCAGCATTTATCTGTCACATAACACACCGGTGAGTTCTCACCAAGGCATCCAGGCTGCATTCACCCTTGCTCGCATCTCACCTTACCTTTCTGCCCTGACAAGGACAGTCTGGGTTCTCATTTTATCGATCTTGGAAGAATGAAAGATTAAGTCAATTTAGAGCCCTGTCAGGATTGAACTCCAGGCTGTGGGCAGAGTTAGCCTGTATACGGCATTCTAACTACCACACCTAGGCTCTGTCTCTTCAGCAACACTTAATGCCCTTCACTCTTAAACAGTAAGAAACAGGACCTTGAAATGGCCTGCAAAAATCCAGTGAATTTATGCACAGATCTTGCCATATTATCCAAAACTTTCTGCATTAATTACACCTTCAAAAGGAAATCAGTGCTGCAAAAGAGAGAGAGGGAGAGAGAGAGAGATTGAGAGATTTTTAAGGGATTTGAGTCCACTTTCTCAAACCGTGGTATCCATTCCAGGCAGTGGTGAAATCCAAATTTTTTTACTACTTGTTCTGTGGGTGTGGTGTGGTGGGTGTGGTGTGGCTTGGTGGGCATGGCAGGGGAAGGATACTGCAAAGTCCCCATTCCCTCCCCACTCCAGGGAGGTTACTGCAAAATCTCCATTCCCTCCCCACTCTGGGGTCAACCAGAAGTGATATTTGCCGGTTGTCTGAACTACTCAAAATTTCTGCTACCGGTTCTCCGAACTGCTCAAAATTTCCACTACCGGTTCTCCAGAACCTGCTGGATTTCACCCCTGATTCCAGGTAATTGTTTGCCTCTTTATAAAAACTTCACATCAAACATATTATTTTGTAACATCAAAGTAATATCAAACGGGAGGATCACCACTCTTGAGTTCTTTATTTGAGTTTGATATTTGTTGATTCCCTCGCTTGGAATTTTGGCTACTGGGATCAGTGAGAGCAGGCTTACATATTTGTACCTTAAGGAAAGACACTGGCTTTGTCTTTTCTGGCAAAGCTACAACTGTGCCTGACACAAAGGCCTGGTGTTCAGCAGCTAAACAGTCTCTCTGTAGGACGTAATAGCTTAAGAGCAAACAGCTGGAATCATATGAACTTGGAGGAGCTCATTGGCTGGGCTCTAAAGGCCTAAATGAGCAATTTATTGTGGATTTCAGCTAAGGGGGTTCAAGCAAAAAACACATCCAGTGTAAAATAAAACAATGCAATCTATCCACTAGCATGCTCAAAAGGAGTTCAACTTTAGCGTCCATGCCAAGGCTGGTGCCAAGGAACATGGGAAGTGAGTCAGTGTGAACCACGTCAAAAGAGAAAGACTATTTAATGTTCATCCGCTGAGTTGACCGTGACTCAGAAATATTTTTGCAGAAATCGTTATGTGAGAAGGCTTTGCAGTATGGAATTAAGAGTCAGAATAAAGCATGAATGTATTAGCGTATTTGTCCCTGGCTCGAGGTTCCTTTGGCTGAACATTTCTTGGGACAATTGGAAACAGGTACAGCCTTTCCTACCTGCTTCTTTTCTTGTGCCTGCTAAATTATTTACAGATTAACAGAGTTGGAAGGAACCTTGGAGGTCATCTAGTCCAACCCCTCGCCCAAGCAGGAGACCCTACACCATTTCGGACAAATGGCAGTCCAATCTCTTCTTGAAAGCCTCCAGTGATGAAGCTTCCACAACTTCTGAAGGCAACTTCTATTTCATTGGTTGATTGTTCTCACTGTCAGAAAATTTCTCCTTATTTCCAGGTTGAATCTTTTCCTTGATCAGTTTCCATCCATTATTATCTGATCTTCGGGGTCTTTGGAAAATAGCTTGACCCCCTCCTCCTCTCTGTGGCAGCCCCTCAAATATTGGAAGACTGCTATCATGTCTCCCCTGGTCCTTCTCTTCACTAGACTAGCCATGCCCAGTTCCTGCAACCGTTCATTCTATGTTTTAGTCTCCAGTCCCCTCATCATCCTGGTTGTTCTTCTCTGCACTTTTTCTAGAGTCTCAACATCTTTTTTATAGTGTGTGACCATTGTGATTTCCAGTGTGATTTCTGGGGTTATTGGCTATGACACTGTCAGGAAAGATTTCCAACTTGGTTGAACAATACTGTAAATGCTCCATTCACTGCCTTCAAACTGTTGGGGCTGCAATTCACTCACTGGGAATTTTGGAGTTGGACTCCCCAGCCTCTTTGTACTATAGGTGCTTTTTGGCATAACAGTGTTGGTTTTACCTGTTTGCAAGGACTGGGGAAAGGGAGATCTGCAAGGAAGTGTAAAAAAAAAGAAAGAAAGAATCCAATTGCCTCTTGAAAAAGCACCTTTGGGACAACCATGACCTGGATGACTGAGAATCTCCATAGATATTTCTCTCTTTAAAGCCTCCACTTACTACCCATCTAGACTTCCTGAATGGAGGGCTAAATTGTGTTCTCTACTACTGATATGTCATAGGAATATATGTTAATTGGAGGGTGCCAACTATGAACACATTCTATTGTTTTCTTTGGATTTGCCTGTATATTTCTATAATTTTTATACTTTTGATATAGTCAAATGACTAAATCAATAAAGATCCTCTCCTTCCTTTCTTCCTCCCTCCCTCTCTACCTTCTCTCCTCTCCTTCCTTCCTTTCTCCCTCCCTCCCTGTCTGCCTCCTCTCCTCTCCTCCCCTCCCCTTCCTTTCTCCCTCCCTCACTGTTCTCCTCCCCTCCCCTCCTCTCCCTCCTCGCCTCTCCTTCCTTTCTCCCTCCTTCCCTCTCTACCTTCTCTCCTCTCCTTCCTTTCTCCCTCCTTCCCTGTCTGCCTCCTCTCCTCCCCTCCCCTTCCTTTCTCCCTCCCTCCCTGTTCTCCTCCCCTCCCCTCCTCTCCCTCCTTTCCTCTCCTTCCTTTCTTCCTCCCTCCCTCTCTACCTTCTCTCCTCTCCTTCCTTCCTTTCTCCCTCCTTCCCTGTCTGCCTCCTCTCCTCTCCTCCCCTCCCCTCCCCTTCCTTTCTGCCTCCCTCCCTGTTTTCCTCCCCTCCCCTCCTCTCCCTCCTCTCCTCTCCTTCCTTTCTCCCTCCCTCCCTGTCCGCCACCTCTCCTCTCCCTCCTCTCCTCTCCTTCTTTTCTCCTTCTTCCCTCCCTGTCCACCTCCTCTCATCTCCCTCCTCCTCTCCCCTTCCTTTCTCCCTCCCTCCCTGTCCACCTCCTCTCCTCTCTTCCCCTCCCCCTACCAATCCCACCCCATCCCATCCTTATTGCTATATGGTTTATTTGGAAGGGCATCAGCTTTCTATGGAGTATCCTGAAGGCGTTTCTCAATTCTGATATATAAGGTCCTCTTTATAGAAGATGATATCTAAGGACAGGAGCAGGGGTGCTATTCAGCAGGTTCTGACAGGTTCTGGACAACCGGTAGTGGAAATTTTAAGCAGTTCGGAGAACCGGCAAATACCACCTCTGGCTGGCCCCAGAGTGGGGTGGGAATGGGGATTTTGCAGTATCCTTCTCCTGCCACACCCACCAAGTCACACCAAGCCACGCCCACAGAACCGATAGTAAAAAAAATTGAATTCCACCACTGGACAGGAGCCTTTTGTACCTAGGGCAGTTGGTTTTATATGACACCCCCCGTCACCGCTATAGCCGTATCCTCGTGAGATACGGTCAGAGGAAGTTGTAGTTCTTATGATGGATGCCATTCGATCCAAATAGAGAGGTGAGGTTGATTTGGATAATCTCCCAAGGCAATTAACTAAAATCAAAGTTAATTAGTATATGATTTCCTTAGTTTTATCACTTCCCTGCCAAGCAAAGTTTAGAACACTCCCCCCACCCCCCACCCCCGAAAATAAGCTCTCAAGAAAATAATGCCTGGAATGATGTAAATGTAACAAATCCAGGGGGAAAAAAAAAAACCCTCGATGGTTGGAGTTCGCCCTCCCTTCCGTGCCCAATGTTCTAAAGTTCTTCAGATTTTATTATTATTTTTAATTGAATTGTCAGCTGTGCTCTCCGGCCAAGAATAGTAAAAGGCAGAGGGAGAGAGGGGTAAAAAAAAAAAAAACCCCTGTAACCGTGTATTTATACATCCACGTCATTCATTTGCGTAACCGATTATCACAGCTGCTTTGATTTAGATGGCCAGCAGATGTTGGAACTGAAAGCACCTGCTAAGAAAAGCGGATTCTTTATAGTCCTGGCTGAATCCATCTCCATGGGATTTTATTTTTCCCCTGGCCTCCTTGCTGTGGTCCCAGCAGTGTCTGCTCTATTAGTCCACTTGTATAGGCAACGGCTGTGGTAGGTCTTGGAAACTCCATCTTGTGCATCTGCCAGGATGGCTTTGAGATTACAGCCAAGCCACTGCTGGTTAAAATGTCAAAAATTAAAAAAAAAAAAATGCCAGAAGCTTTTTCTCCCTATTCCTGCCTACCCCACTGCTTTGTATATACAAATCAGACCCAGGAGGGCCTATGATGAGAAGAAAGCATAAGCCAGTCTTCTGTTCTGCTTATGAAAACAGAAGCTCAATTCTCCTCTTCGGACGGTTTATGGTCTGAGCTGAATTTACAACACCTGAAGCATCAGGATTTTCTCCCAACTGGTGAATTCATAGACTAGACTAGACTAGACTAGACTAGACTAGACTAGACTAGACTAGACTAGACTAGACTAGAATAGAATAGACTAGAATAGACTAGACTAGAATAGACTAGAATAGAATAGAATTTTTTATTGGCCAAATGTGATTGGACACACAAGAAATTTGTCTTGGTGCATACGCTCTCGGTGTACATAAAAGAAAAGATACGTTCATCAAGAATCATAAAGTACAACACTTAATGATAGTCATAGGGTACAAATAAGCAATCAGGAAACAATATCAATATAAATCGTAAGGATACAAGCAACAAAGTTATAGTCATAGAGTCATAAGTGGGAGGATATGGGTGGTGGGAACGATGAGAAGATTAATAATAGTGCAGACTTAGTGAATAGTTTGACAGTATTGAGGGAATTATTTGTTTAGCAGAGTGATGGCGTTCGGGGGAAAACTGTCCTTGTGTCTAGTTGTTCTGGTGTGCAGTGCCCTATAACGTCGTTTTGAGGGTAGGAGTTGAAACAGTTTATGTCCAGGATGTGAGGGATCTGTAGATATTTTCACAGCCCTCTTTTTGACTCGTGCAGTATACAGGTCCTCAATGGAAGGCAGCTTGGGCTGCAGAATAAATTGAATGTCAGGAGGTCTAGATCAGAGCGGGAAGACACATAGAATAATAGAATTGCAAGGGACCTTGGAGGTCTCCTAGTCCAAGCCCCCTGCTCGAGCAGGAGACCCTGTACCATTTCAGACAAATGGCTGTCCAGTCTCTTTTTGAAAGCCTCCAGTGATGGAGCACTCACAGCTTCTGAAGGCAAGCTGCTCCACTGGTTAATTGCTCTCAGTGGAATAGCTTGCCATTTAGAATGCTAGAAGTCCATGTACCTGTTCTTTTCTTCCAGGTGTCCTTCAGATGGGTGGGACTATGATTTCCATTCTTTGAAAATTTATTTCAAAATTCAAAAAAGAAAAATATTAAATTCATTTGCTGCCTGTTTCATGTTGCGGCAATTCTGGGCAGCTTAAAGGTATGTGCTAGTCGTTCCTGACTCTAGGGGGTGGTGTTGATCTCCGTTTCAAAGCGCTGTCCAAAGACGTCTCCGTGGTCATGTGGCTGACATGACTAAATGCCAAAGGCGCACAGAATGCTGTTACCTTCCCACCAAAGATGCTCCCTATTTTTCTACTTGCATTTTTTACATGCTTTCGAACTGCTAGGTTGTCAGAAGCTGGGACAAGTAACGGGAACTCAACCCGTTACGTGGCACTAGGGATTCAAACCACCAAACTACTGACTTTTCGATCGACAAACTCAGTGTCTGAGCCACCGTGTCCCACTGGGCAGCTTACAATGTCATAAAACAATAATATAGAACAATATAGAACGTTAAAAACATTAAACATTTTCCAGGTCCCCCTGAAAAAACATCAGAACTACTATTCAGACTGGGGTGGTTATTGTTAAGAGGTCTGTGTATTAGTAGAGTCAACAAGAGTACTGCAAGCTATCAAGGTGAGATTCAAGGTGCTGGTGATGACCTATAAAGCCCTACATGGCTTAGGCCCAGGATATTTGGTGGACCACCTGCAGCCAGCAATAACTTCCCATCGCCCAGTTCGCGCCCATAGGGAGGGCCTGCTCAGGGTGCCGTCGGCTAGACAATGTCGGCTGGCGGCCCCCAGGGGTAGGGCCTTCTCTGTGGGCGCGCCCACCCTCTGGAATCAACTCCCCTTGGGGCTCCGGTTGGCCCCTGACCTTTGCACTTTCCGCCGCGAATTAAAAACTTGGTTATTCAAATCCCCCGGCCTGGACTGATGGGGTTTTATATGGGTTTTTAACTTTTATCTGGTTTACTTAGGTATTTTAACTTTGTACTGTGGTTATTGTGGATTTTATCGTTGTGAGCCGCCCTGAGTCCGTTGGAGATAGGGCGGCATATAAGTTAAATAAAATAAATAAAAAAATAAAAATGAAAAGAGCCTTGGTAGTACAGTGGTTTAAAGCACCCTGTTATTAACACAGCTGCCTGCAATTACTGCAGGTTCGAATCCTACTAGGCTCAAGGTTGACTCAGCCTTCCATCCTTTCTAAGGTAGGTGAAATGAGGACCCAGTTTGTGGGGGCAATAAGCTGACTTTGTATAAATATACAAAAGTATGAAGGCTATTGCTTAACGCAGTGTAAGCTGTCCTGAGTCTCCGGAGAAAGGCGGCATATAAATCAAATTAAAAAAAAAAAAATCTGTGTAGCCAGATTAACTAACTAGAGCAGGGGTGTCAAACTCAATTTCATTGAGGGCCGCATCAGGGCTGCGATGGATCTCAGGGGGCCAAGTGGGCATGTGTGACCAACTGGGTGGGCATGGCCAGCCTGATGCCACTCCCCAAACTGCTGGCATGTTTCCTCTTTGCATTGGGTAGACTGGGACGAAGTGACACAGGCTGGCCCCTTACATTTTCCAGGATGGCCCTGTGGGCCAGATCCAACCACATCGTGGGCTAGATGTGGCCCATGGACCTTGTGTTTGACACCCCTGAACTAGAGGAAGCAAGAATGATGTGACTGGCTCTAAAATTGCTGCTTTGCACAGAACTTTGCTCAAAGTGGCTTGTTCTGTTGCCTTGCCTTGGCAGTGGATTGACGGATTTTGAACCTTAAGTAAAATATGTTTCTTATTCTCAAAGCAAACTGAGGGACTTACCTTGTTTCCGAATCAAGCTTCTTTCTCCCATCTCCAGTACTTAGTGATTTGGCACTATACACGCTTCTGTTCAAGGAATTGTGATTCTCTTCAAGTAGACAAAGCCATTTTCATTTCAGACATTCGATTTCTGTAGCTTTTAGAATACATTTTGCAAATTTCTCGCCTGGATCCTGACTGTTTCTGACCTTCGTTAAGTGGGCTTCAGCTATTTTCCTGCTTTTTTAATTTGGCATCCATCTGTCCAACTTATATTCCGCTTTTTGTCAAAATACCTCAACGTGGCTTTCTTCCATTTTATCCACACAGGAACCTTGCAAGCTGGATTAAGATAATTGATAGCGAATAACCTAAGGAGATGGGTTAAAGGGACGTGGTGGCTCAGTGGCTAAGACACTGAGCTTGTTGATCGAAAGGTCGGCAGTTCGGCGGTTCGAATCCCTAGTGCCGCGTAACGGGGTGAGCTCCTGTTACTTGTCTGCCAACTTAGCCGTTCGAAAACACATAGAAAATGCAAGTAGAAAAATAGGGACCACCTTTGGTGGGGAGGTAACAGCATTCCGTGTGCCTTTGGCATTTAGTCCTGAGGTGGGTTTCAGCAGGTTCTGACCAGTTCTGGAGAACCGGTAGCGGAAGTTTTGAGTAGTTCGGAGAACCAGTAGTAAAAATTCTGACTGGCCCCACCCCCATCTATTCTCTGCTTCCCAAGTCCCAGCTGATTGGGAGGAGATGGGGATTTTGCAATAACCTTCCTCTAGATTGGGGAGGGAATGGAGTCTTTACAGTATCCTTCCCCTGGAATGGGGTGGGAATGGAGATTTTGCAGTATCTTTCCCCTGCCATGCTCACCAAGCCACGCCAACAAGCCATGCCACACCCACCAAGCCACACCCACAGAACCGGTAGTAAAAAAAATTGAAACCCACCACTGGTTTCAAATCCAAAGAGTCAGCGCTGTCCGAAGACGTCTCCGTGGTCATGTGGCCAGCATGACCACGGAGACGTCTTCGGACAACGCTGGCTCTTTGGATTTGAAACAGAGATGAGCACCGACTCCTAGGGTCGGGAACGACTAGCACATATGTGCGAGGGGAACCTTTACCTTTACCGTAACCTAAGGAGATTCAGTGACTTAGGAAGAGAAACAGATGTTTAAGTGTGGAGCATGATTGACTTATTGCAAAATAGACACTCTTGGAACTAGCTCGCCCCTGGTGTTTACTAGGATATGTCCATATAGTTTCTTCAGTGGTAGTATTCAATTGATTTACCATTATCTTTTTTCCCATTTTGTTTTATTTGCTAATATAGCTAAAGATTTAGCATCCCCTATCTATCCTCCCAAGGTTTGATTCCACTTAATGTTTTCAAGATCAAGTGAGATAGGAGCCCTGGTGGCACAGTGGTTAGAATGCAGTATTGCAGGCAAACTCTGCCCACAACCAGGAGTTCAATCCTGACCAGCTCAAAGCTGACTCAACTTTCCATTCTTCCTAAGTCAGTTGTTGTGGCCTGTCAGCCGCCAGCCCCTCCAGCAGCCGAATCGGAGGAGGAGGAGGAGGAGGCGTGGGAGTCGGAGTCAGCATCAAGGCAACCTGAGAGCTCCGAGAGGGAAGAGGGAATGGAGTTGGCAGAGAGAGAGAGACAGAGGTGGAGCTTGGGCCGTCCATCAGCCCTCAGGTGGAGAGTCAACACCCCGCAGGTCTGGAGTGGCTGATGAGGAAGAGGAGGAACAGTTGGGTTCAGTGCCTGATGCGCGGATGCGCAGAAGGCAGAGGAGAGGAGAGCAGTGGAAATCTGTGGGCCGATCCTTGGGACGGAAGAATCACCGCTGCTAGCGAAGCCCCATCCTAGCTATGGGGATAAAAGGCAGGGGGCAGAGATGAATAGGTGTGGCAGACAACTATTCATCTCCCTGCTAGACAGACTTGTTAGCCTGCTGAGAGATAGATAGATAGATAGATAGATAGATAGATAGATAGATAGATAGAGAGAGAGATAGAGAGAGAGAGAGAGACTTTTTGCCAGGTTGCTGGTGCTCCTAATAAAGGAATCATTGATTTAAATACAGAGGGTTTGTTGTCTTTGGGGAGTTGGGTCAAAACATCAGTAAAATGAGGACCCAGATTGTTGGGGGCAATATGCTGACTCTGTAAATCGCTTAGAGAGGGCTGTAAAGCACTGTGAAGCGGTATATAATTCTATGTGCTAGTGATATTGCTATTGCTCTAGACACATATAATATTCTGGCCTATTTCAATTAATTCAGAAGCAAAGCAACTGCATTGTATTTTCTACTATAACATGTTGAGAAACAACTTTCTTTTCAGAAACATCTATATAATATAATACGTTTTTAAAACGTTCATTTCCATTTATACACTGACCTCTGTTGCAAGAATGAATAAGAAAGAATACAGGGCTCACTTTTTTTGTGTGCTGGATTTTATGGCCTTGTTTATCATGAAGGATGTAAGGTAGTTCACCATGTTCTGTATCCTATACTTGACGAAGATTATGCACTTGATGGAACATTCAATAGACCTTCTGAAACACTTTGCCTTTCAAATCTACAAGCAAACAGCTGACTCAGCACTCCTCTGTTTGCTTGCTACCTCTGTCCTCATCGGGTTTTTACAATCCAGTGGAGTAGTTGTTGACAAGAAGAATCGATAGAGCAACGGATGGTGTTGCTTGAAAAACTGCTGCAAAGATCACAACAACCGCACAACAGGCACTGCCCTAATCGTTGTTTTGAGCGACGAAGGCACAGAAATATGATATGATAAGAGTTGTGGTGGCGCAGCAGTTAGAATGCAGCATTGCAGGCTAATTCAGCTGATTGCCAGCAGTTCGATTCTCAACGGCTCAAGGTTGACTCAGCTTTCCATCCTTCTGAGGTTGATAAAATGAGGACCCAGATTGTTGGGGGGGGGCAATACTCTGACTCTGTAAACTGCTTAGAGAGAGCTGTAAAGCACTGTGAAGCGGTATATAAGTCTCAATGCTATTGCTATATGATTAGAGCTGAACCTTGAGAAGAAGTAAGGTTAAATGAGAACAGCAGTCCTGAGATATTATCAGGGGTGGGCTGCTGGGGGTTCTCAGGGATTTGGGAGAATCTCTAGCTAAGATTCTGTGCAGTTCAGAGAACCCCCAAATCCCACTCCTGGCTGACCCCACCCACCCCTCCCGTCCCCTCCCAGGAGTCCCCACATGGCCCATTTTGGATGCAGGTAGGTGTAGGGCATGCACAGAGGCTCAGGGATGGCAAAAAACAGGCCTACTGGAAGTTTGGAAAGGCCGGAAATGGGCCCATTTCCAGCCTCCAGAGGGCCTCCGAAGCCTCCAGAGCCCGGGGAGGGCAAAAACGCCCCCCCCCCGGCCGTGGTGCATGAGGCCGACTAAGCTACGCCCACCATGGCCACATCCACCCAGCAACTGGGCAGAGAACCCCTTTCTAAATTTTTGAAGCCCATCCCTAGATATTTTGTATGGTTTTCTGCACCCAAAATGACTAGGATGATAGATATCTGTTCAACAGGGATTGATTCAGCTAGACCAGCTTCAGGAGAAGAAAGAAGAAGAGAAGCAGGCAGATCCGACTCTGAAGAACTGGATTCCAGGACCAATCAGCCAAGTCAAACATGTTTTGTTGTTCCTGAGTTGGAAGAAACTATTGAGGTCCAACTCCCTATTCAGTGCAGGTAGCCATATTAAAAGCACCCTGTCTAATATCTGCTTGGGCCAACCACCTGTCTGAATAATTGATTCCATTGTCAAACTGCTCTGGCTGAAATGAAGTATTTTCTAACAGGCCGGGCCAGATTGTAACTTATGCTATTATTTCATGTCCTGCATTCTGGAATAAGACACAAGAGGCCTCGACCTTCTTCAACAAGCCATCTTTTAAAGCTTTGAAGAATGATAACATATCTCACCTCAGCCGGTTTTTTTTTTTTTTCATGGCCAACTGTTTCAATCCTTCTTCGCAGGGCCTTGTTTCTAGTCTGTGATCATCGCTACTGCCTCTCTCACCGCCATTCTAATTTGGCCGAATCTTTCTTAAAATATGATGCGGAGAACAAGACACAGATCTCTTGAGGGACGATATTGACTAATGCAGTATTAAAATGCAAAGAATGAAAAGAAAAGTTTAATGAAAAGAAGGACCAGGGGAGACATGATAGCAGTGTTCCGATATCTCAGGGGCTGCCACAAAGAAGAGGGAGTCAAGCTGTTCTCCAAAGCACCTGAAAGCAGGACAAGAAGCAATGGGTGGAAACTAATCAAGGAGAGAAGCAACTTAGAACTAAGGAGAAATTTCCTGACAGTTAGAACAATTAATCAGTGGAACAACTGGCCTCCAGAAGTTGTGAGTCTCCAACACTGGAAGTTTTAAAGAAGATGTTGGATAACCATTTGTCTGAAGTGGTGTAGGGTTTCCTGCCTAAGCAGAGGGTTGGATTAGAAGACCTCCAAGGTTCCTTCCAATTCTGTTATTCTATTCTATTCTATTCTATTCTATTCTATTCTATTCTATTCTATTCTATTCTATTCTATTCTATTCTATTCTATTCTATTCTATTCTATTCGGAAATGCTTCTTGTGATTTAAAAACTCGAGTCCCACTGATGCAGCCAACAATTGTGCTAGGGGCTCTTTTTGTTGTTGTTGTTGTTGTTGTTGTTGTTGTTGTTGTTGTTGTTGTTGTTTTGCAGTTATAGTGCACAACTACAAACTGAATATAATCTGTCAACTATTATTCCAAGAACTTTTCCATTAAGTACTATTGCTAAGCAAAATCATCTTATCCTATATCCGGGTGCTTTATTTGAGTGAAGAACGTTTTGTCTCTTAAATTTCATTCTACCACTTTCAGCAAATTTCTTTAGCTTATGAAGATAATTTTGAATATTATTTCTGTCTTCCAGAACGTTCGTGATCTTTTTTTTTTTTTAAATTTGATTTATATGCCACCCTTCTCTGGAGACTCAGGGCGGCTTATAATGCGTTAAGTAATAGCCTTCATACTTTTGTATATTTATACAAAGTCAGCTTATTGCCCCCACAAACTGGGTCCTCATTTCACCTACCTTAGAAAGGATGGAAGGCTGCGTCAACCTTGAGCCTTGGAGAGATTTGAACCAGCAGTAAATTGCAGGCAGCTGTGTTAATAACAGGGTGCGTAGACCACTGTACTATCAAGGCTCTGTACTATCAAGGATCTTACCTAATATCGTGTTATCGGCAGTTCTACGCCTGCCGGCTTTCTATTTACCCACATCATTCATAAAGACCTGAAGAGTACAGGATCCAGGATTAAACTGGTGGCAATCTGTTTGATTAACACTGGATCACACTTCTAGTGGTCTTTTCAAAGTTAAAGACAGCACTCTTTTTTTTAAAAAAAATATTGTTTCAGCTTCTGAGCTGAACAGAAGACAGGACCATGCCGACACCTCCAAAATATGTAGTTACTTTTTTTGAATATAAAAAGTGTGACATTGCCGTAATCCAAAACTGATGTCCTTTTTGCTTTTTGCTTTTTGGTTTTTTTACAATATTGTGTTTACTTTTTAAAAAGGCAAAGATTTCCCCTGTCCAGTCGTCTCTGTCTAGGATGCTCACCTCCATTTCTTAGCTGAGGGAGCCAGCATTGTCTGAACACACTTCCGTGGTCATTTGGCCAGAAAGACTATACACTTATGGTGCACGGAACACTGTTACCTTCCCACCGAAGTGGTACCTATTTATCTACTCATATTTGCATGCTTTCGAACTGCTAGGTGGGCGGGAGCTGGGACAAGTAATAGCAGCTCAACTCATTGCGTGACCCTTGGGTTTCGAATTCAGGCTGTCAGCTTTACAATGACAGGCTCATCATCTTTAATCACTGAGTCATTGTGCACCCACTTTTACATTTAGTAGGGATTAATCATCTCTGGGATGAACGTCAAAGAACGAGGCCTTTGAACGATGGTGCTGGAGAAGACTCCTGCGAGTCCCTTGGACTGCAAGGCGATCCAACCGGTCAGTCCTAGAGGAGATCAACCCTGACTGCTCTTTAGAAGGCCAGATTCTGAAGGTGAAACTCAAATACTTTGGCCACCTAATGAGAAGGAAGGAAAAAGTCTATGTGTCGACTTCCGGCGGTGACGTCATCACGAATGGGTGAGGAAACGGAGGCTCCGTCTCTGAAACCCAAATTTCCTCATTAATTGCTCTTTAGGGGCATTCCCGAACTTGGAGGGATCGGGAAACGAAAGAGGAATTCGCGAAGCCCCCTGGTGTTGCGCTGTCATCAGGGAGGTCGAGCGATCAACCTCTTAAATTGGTGGAGAAGAAGTCGGCCTTATCGGCGGACAGGAGGGATGGCGCCCGCCTAGATCGAAGCAAAAAGTGGAAGCAAATCCGAGTGACTGTCAGATAGATCACCTACAACAGAGACGGCAAATGGGACGCGCGAGCGAATCAGAGAAAGACAAGTGAGTTACAACAGCGGCGATACAAGAGGAGAAGGAAAAAAGGGGGAATAATTATAGCGCGGAAGAGAGAATCCCATAGAATGACTAAGCAAATATAAGAAAAGGAGAAATAGCGCTCGAAGCGGTCTGACTGCGGACCTTTACAGCTGATCAAAGGGAGCAGCCTGTGGACTTTGTGGATATAGAGACAAGCTGTTTGATCTTGGGAATTATAACTGATTCAAACCCCAAACATTGGAAACCGAATACAGAGACTGAAATACCGGACTAAGTGGTGAATTTCACGGATACAGAAGATCTGTCGGGATTTCGAACTCTGGATTTACAAATAACTTTGGATAATAAGAACTCAAGTTTAAAAAAAAAAAGATTTGAAAATTGAATGCAGAGATCCGATGACTGGGAGAAGAAATTAAAAAAAAGACTGAGACGACACAGATTGCGTTTTTCATGATTGTGAAAGAACAGACTGAGAGAGGTAAAGCAAGAAGACAATAAGGACTAAAGAAAATAAAAATTAAGTGAATTATTAATTTTGAAATGTTTAATTAGTTAAAAAGTTTAATATTTGAAAGAAATATATAAGTTGACAATATTTTTATAGCTATAAATTGTATTGTGGAATTGTAGTTAGACAAGGAATTATTGTTAAAGCGAAAGACTGATTTTTATATATCTCTGAGATAGACTGATTGAAAAAGGGGGTAACTGAAAAGATTGCTAATTAGAAAATTAAGAAAACTAAATTAAAATCCTGATTGATAAGTAAATAGATTTATACTGTGAACAAGAATTAATTGCTTAATTGGGATAACTGGCAATATAATATAATATAACTATATATAAGTTGTGTGGTGTATAAGTAGTATTTGGAGGGGAAAAGAGATATTAAGGAATAACTTAATAATTGATGTTAAGGTTGGAAAGCTTTACACGAATATTAAAAATGTCTACAACATCCACCATAACAAAGACAGGGAAAAAACCTACAACTAGTACGTTAGTAATGACCCCTTCCCCCTCACAACAAAAAACAATAGATAGCATGATGGGGAAAGAAAAAGAAAAAGAAAAACTGGAAATGGCACCTAATGTAATACAAGATATGTTTCAAAAGATCCAGGAAACACTGCTTCAAACACAAGAAAAAATAGCTGAAAATCAGGAAGAAATGAGAACGTTCCATGCAGAGATCAGAAATGAATTAGGAGAAGTTAAGGAAGATATTAAGACCATGAAAGATAAAATTGGGGGCATTCAAAATTCTATAGCAGAAAATGAACAGAGAATTAGGAAAACGGAAACAAAAATAGATCATGTGGAATTAAAAGTAGAAGCAATGGAACAAAAAACCCTACAACTAAACAAAGAAATGTCAGATTCCTTGGCCATGCTCGAAATGGAAAAGGCCTCATACTTCTTGCGTTTTCAAAATGTCCCAGAAGAAAAAAATGAGGACTTAGGAGAAGGAAGGACTCACTGGAGAAGAGCCTAATGCTGGGAATGATTGAGGGCAAAAGAAGAAGGGGACGGTAGAAAATGAGGTGGCTGGATGGAGTCACTGACGCAGTTGATGTGAGCTTAAATGGTCTCCGGGGGATGGTAGAGGACAGGAAAACCTGGAGGAACGTTGTCCATGGGGTCGCAATAGATCGGAGACGACTTCGCAACTAACAACAACAAATCTTCTCTAGAATGTGCTAGATTCCTGCACAAGCCTCTGATCTTCACTCTACAGCAGAATTGCCATGGATGGGAAAGGAGAAAGGCAGTTTCTGAAAAATGGATCCAGAAGTTAATGTAAAAAGTAATAATATAAACTAGCCATTTCTATAAGCATCTATCAATCTAATCAGTAAAACCCAAAATCAGAGTTTTCATTCCCCCCCCCCCCCCCGAGCACAAAGTTCAGAAGGGGTCTCCATGTGGAAACAAAGGTACTTATATTCTTTTCTTTAATTAAATTAGTCAATTTAGCCATTTCTGCCAACTCCATCAGCTTCTGCAACCATTCGTCCATGGTGGGAATCCAAATGTTCTTCCATTTTTGTGTGTACAGTAGTCTTGCTGCAGTCAACATATATAGGGGTCAAAAGTTCTCATTTTTTTCTCCAAGGCTTTTCCATTAGACCCAAAAGAAAAGTTATGGTTTGATGTTAATACCTTATTTTACTGCCAACAGAGGGAATCGGAAGTCAATACTTTTTTTCCCCTCTTTCCCAACTCTCTCTCACTTTTCTCCCCCCACTTTCTCCCCACTACTTTCCTATTTACTTTTGTATTTTGTATCTTATCTTATAACCTAATAAAATGTTTAAAACTCTAAAAAGAGAAGTTAATTTAAAAAGTCTCTGTCTCTATAGATAGACTATGCCAGGGGCGTCAAACTCAAGGCCTGCGGGCTAGATCCAGCCTGTGGGGAGCTTAGATCTGGCCCACAGGGTTGCCCTGGAAACAGCAAAGGACTGGCCCGTGGTGCCTCTGCCAATGAAAACGGAGCTCGGGGAGGCCGCTTCTTCGGTTCTGAAACCAGAACCAAAGAAGCTTTTAGAACTTAGGAAGCTTTTTGGATGAGAAGCAAAATATTTTCAAGCAAAACAAGAAAGCCCCCTGGGCTCTTTTTTAGCTGGCGAAGGGCTATAGGAGGCTGTCATGGCTGAAAATGGAGCCTCAACGAGTGATGTCGAGCTGGCCACGCCCACCCTGGCCATGCCCCCATGACCACACCTCCCCCAGTCTCCCAAGGTCAAACACAACCCTGATGCAGCCCTCAATGAAATTGAGTTTGACATCCCTGGACCGTGGGTGGGTTCCGCTTACCTTTACTACCGGTTCACAATGGAAGTGCATGCACATGCCCAGATCATCAGTGATGACATCGGAGGGTGGAGATATCTCCATGGTCATGTGGCCGGCATGACTAAACGCCAAAGGTGCACAGAACGCTGTTACTTTCCCACCAAAGGGGGTCTCTATTTTTCTACTTGCATTTTTTACGTGCTTTCAAACTGCTAGGTTGGCAGAAGCTGGGACAAGTCACGGGAACTCACCCCCTTATGTGGCACTAGGGATTTGAACCGCTGAACTGCCGACCTTTCGATCAAAGCTCAGTGTCTTAGCCACTGAGCCACCACGTCCCTTACTTTCTTTTTATTTATTTCATTTTTTAGAAAAGCTGCTGTTTGTGGAAAACCTGAAAAGACGGTGTTCTAATCATTGTTCTAATCCAAGGAATGTCTTTGAGGAGGCCTTGAGGGGGATTCCTTAATGAGCATTGCATCTGAATTTAGGTCAGCGAAGAGCAGATGTTCTTGGTGAAAAAACCTATTTGTGCTGAAGTTGCAAAAAGTGTGAGTTTGCTGTCCTCCGTTTTCAGGGTTTCTCAAATGGCTGCTTTATTTCACATTCTTAATGAACTTTGCAAGAGTTTGACTTGTCAGGCTTACTCCGCAGGGGTCAATATAATGAGAGGGAGCCTGATGCAAGTGGATCAGGTAAGTGATTCTGTCACGCTAAAGATTCAATCTACCCAGAGAAATGTCAGCTCTTTCCAATATGTTAACTCCTCTGACCTTATTTGCATGAGCTACAACCAGGATCTTATCCCTATCTTCCCCTCACACACAAAACATTGCAAATAAGTCGTAAGTGTTTCAGTTTCAGGTGTTTATTTGCTCCTCAAAGGTGAGAACAATGTCTTACCTTGGGTCAGAAAGATTGCATCTTGGGAGAAAAGATGTGGGGACTCCAGGATTTTTTAGAGCCACATCGATCTTCTGTTTTTAGACTATCTCCTATTAGAATAGAATAACAGAGTTGGAGGGGACCTTGGAGGTCTTCTAGTCCAACTCCCTGCTTAGGCAGGAAACCCTACACCACTTCAGACAAATGGTTGTCCAATCTCTTCTTAAAAACTGCCAGTGCTGGAGCATTTACAACTTCTGGAGGCAAGTTGTTCCACTGATTAATTGCTCTCACAGTCAGGAAATTTCTCCTTAGTTCTAAGTTGCTTCTCTCCTTGATTAGCTTTCACCCATTGCTTCTTGTCCTGCCCTCAGGTGCTTTGGAGAATAGCTTGACTCCCTCTTCTTTGTGGCAGCCCCTGAGATATCGGAACACTGCTATCATGTCTCCCCTAGTCCTTCTTTTCATTAAACTAGATATTCCCAATTCCAGCAACTGTTCTTTATATGTGTTAGCCTCCAGTCCCCTAATCATCTTTGTTTTCTTTGGGCTAGTTGATGACTCAAAACATCTCAACGGGCTCACCTGTAATTCCTTTTTAATAACCTTCCTCTCCAGGTGAGAGTTTTTCTTGTTAGGGTGAGTGGGATTGGATCCTCCATATAATTAAAGCCAGAGGTTAGGAGAAGATACAAACTCAGAGAATGGAGAGACCAATTCCTATTGGAAAAAAATATTTGTTACTGTATTAATCTAGCGATGGTGTTTTAGTAGAATTTTGTCAAAGTTTGTTGCAGCACGCATGGGCAGACTATTAAGCAGGATTCAAATTATATAAGAAACTTCTTTATATAGAGTACCAACACGTAAGGTATATAATACCCTTGTAGGTTTTTCCGCGTGGTAGAGAAGAGGAATAGCAAGTACAAACACAGCACAAAATGGAAGCACAAAATGGAGAAGGCAAAATGGAGGAGAGAGAAGCTAGTGCCCTCAAGCTTATATACAGAACAGTTAAGCCACACCCAGGCTCCAAACTGTCTCTTATGGTCCCATACAACAAATACTATGTTTCAGTTACCAAACAGCCCTCATTGGCTGACCTGTTGCTATGCCCAATTCCAGTTCATGATATACTCTGACAAATTTCTCTTGTCCACAAAATAACTTTTTCTGCTATTTGGATGGTGTGGTGTATTATTTACAAGAAGACCAGTTCTGTCCCTCCGCCCCTCCCCCCCCCCAGCCAGTGATGCCTGTATCTCTACCATTGTCAGGGCTGCCTCTATCCATTTCCTAGGGAAGAAAAGTCCAGGCAACCAGCTAGGCAACCAGAGGACTGCTGCATACCAAAGCTAGAAGAAATGACCTTGGAGCAGGAGTGAAATCCAGCAGGTTCTGATGCTACAACCATCGTAAATATATGCCAGTTGCCAAGCACCCAACTTTTGATCATATGTGACCCCAAGGATCCTGCAATGGTCATAAATATAAGGATTTATATACAACAGGGAACTGGGGGCTAAAACATGCGAAGAACAATTGCAGGAACCGGGTATGTTTAGTTTAATGAAAAGAAGGACTAGGGGTGACATGATAGCAGTCTTCCAATACTTGAGGGGCTGTCACGGAGAAGAGGTGGTCAAGCTATTCTCCAAAGCACCTGAAGGCAGGACAAGAAGCAATGGATGGAAACCAGGAGTGAAATCCAGCAGGTTCTGACAGGTCCTGGAGAACCGGTAGCGGAAATTTTGAGCGGTTCAGAGAACCAGCAGCGGAAATTTTGAGTAGTTCGGTGAACTGGCAAAGGCCACCTCTGCTGGCCCCAGAGTGGGGTGGGAATGGAGATTTTGCAATATCCTTCCTCCAGGAGTGGGGAGGGAATGGGGATTTTGCAGTATCCTTCCCCTGCTATGCCCACCAAGCCACACCACACCCACCAAGCCACACCCACAGAATCGGCAGTAAAAAAATTTGAATTTCACCACTGCCTTGGAGAGATAAGCAAAGCCCAGACTGTAGTTGCAAAGCTGCAATGAAAGATTCTCCACCGATTCCTTTCCCCAGTGGTGGGTTGCCCCCGGTTCGGACCAGTTCTCAAGAACCAGTAGTAAAACCGGTGGGAGGCTCCGCCCACCGACCCAGATGTCATCATAGGTGACCTGCACATGCGCAAAAGCACAAGTGCTCCCAATGCAAACCAGTAGTAAAGTAAGTAGAACCCACCCCTGCCTCCTCCCCTTGTTCATGGCAGTAAGCAGTAGGCTAGCTGACAACCACCTATCAAAGTACATCAGGGCTGTCAAACTCCCAGTCCGTGAGCTGGATGTGTCACATGTTGGCCACACCCACGCCCGGTTTAGCGAAGGGGAAAAAAGTCCTGGTACAACACTTGACGCCGCCATGATGATGTGAGTTTGACATCTCTGAACTACATCGTGCTGGTTGTCACTTTTAAAGCCCTTCATGGCATGGGATTGAGATATTTGAAGGACCACCTCTCTCTGGTTGTTTCTACCCAACATATTAGAGGCGGCAAGTGGGGCATCTTTCAGATCCTGTCAATTAAAGAATGCCATATTGTGGAACTCAGGAAGGGTGACTTTTCTGATGTAAGGCCTATCCTCTGGAACTCCCTGTCACCCAAGATTAAAGTGGCGCTAATTCTACCAGCCCTCCAAAAAGTGTGGAAAATTAGGAAGTTAGTGAAGTCCAGGTAATTTATTTTTCACTCTCAGTTGATGTTACTTTTTGAATTATATGTTTTGAATTGCACCTTTTCAGGATCATTCCTATTGTGGTTTCTAACATTGCTGGTCAGAACTGCTGTGGTAAGAGACGCAATCATCTCAATCTGAATGAATGAATGAATGAATGAATGAATCAATGAATCAATCAATCAATCAATCAATCAATCAATCAGTCTCTCAGGACTGATGGGCCTTGTCTCCTCTAAGAACTACAGTAAAGAACCCAAGTCTTCCCTGTTTCTCATATATGTACATAGACACAAACACACAACCTTAGTTTCATTATCACAAAGCCAGATTCATGGAGGGCAGAATTATAGCAATAGCACTAACACTTATATGCTGCTTTACAGTGCTTTACAGCCCTCTCTAAGCAGTTTACAGAGTCAGCCTATTGCCCCCAACAATCTGGGTCCTCATTTTACCAACCTCGGAAGGATGGAAGGCTGAGTCAACCTTGAGCCTGGTGAGATTTGAACTGCCACATTGCAGGCAGCTGACAGTCAGCAGAAGTAGCCTGCAGTACTGCACTCTAACCACTGCACCATCGTGGCTCATATTGGCATTATGGCTCCTTCCTGTTGTAACAGGGATGCAAAAAAATCTCTGGGGAGAAGCATTGGCCCACTGGAATCCACACCCAGGCCCTCCAGACTGGACGTGGCAAAAAAATTCCAGATACCAACTTTTTTTTTTTTTTTTAATTTTTCAGAATCTGGCAGCGTTCACTTCATCTCTAAAATCCTCACTTATGTCTCCTTTCCGAATACCCTTTCTTTGATGTAGAAAAACATTGGTGGGTTCTCAAGTCAACAGAAGTCACACAATCTTCCATGTTCCTCCCTTAAAGCTGGAAGAGAACCATTCTGAACATTTGGCTGCGACATTTAAAACTGGATGCCATCATTTAGGTAGCAAACGCATGGCCATCTGCACACACAAAAGCCCCAAATTTGTAGAAGTACAAAAAAGATTCTTTAGTCTTCTGTCAAGGACCTAGGAGTACTCATCTCAAATGATCTAAGCCCTAGAGCTCACTGTAACAGCATTGCCAAAAGGCAATAAAAGTTGTTAACCTAATTTTGTGAAGCTTCTTCTCCGGTAACATTGTACTGCAAACTAGGGCATACAAAGCCTTTGCCAGACCAGTTCTCGAATACAGCTCGTCTGCCTGGAATCCACACTATATATTGGACATTAATACAATTGAGCGGGTCCAAAGATATTTCACGAGAAGAGTACTCCACTCTGCTCACAATAGAATCCCTTATGCCACTAAGTTTGAAATTTTGGACTTGGACAACCTGGAACTACACCGCCTACGAATCTGACCTAAGCATAGTACACAAAATTGTCTGCTACGTCTTACCTGTCAACGACTACTTCAGCTTCAACCTCAATATTACATGAGCAAACAATAGATACAAACTCAAGGTAAACCGCTCCAAACTCGACTGCAGAAAATATGACTTCAGCAACAGAATGGTCAACATCTGGAATGCTCTACCTGACTTTATTGTTACATCCCTGAACCCCCAAACCTTCAACCTTAAACTGTCCACTATGGACCTCACCCCATTCCTAAGAGGTCCGTAAAGGGGGCGTGCATAAGCGCACCAGCGTGCCTACCGTCCCTGTCGTACTGTCCCCATTTATTGGTACTCATTTCCTGTGTTCATGTCCATGTTTATACTTATACCTGTTATCTTGTACACGTTTAACAAATCAAATAAAGAAAGAAAGAAAGAACGTGTGAAGAAGGAAGAGGAAACTGTACAATAACCCAGTCAGGGAGATGGAGGGAATATCACAGCAAAGAGCACAGCTGGCTGATGGGCAATCCGCTCTACAAAATTGTGTTTTAATTCCAGCTTGCATACCAGATGCTAGGAAGGAAACACAAGGGAGAGTTTGCCCCACTGTTGGAAATTAATACTGGAATAGATGGACATTGGGTCTGATCTAACAAGGCTTTTATTGTCTTCCTTGCTTTAGAAAAGCAACAACATTATTTATATAGAAACATTCTTTTTCCTTAGGGTTACGACTTATTAGATTTTAATATTATAATAAGGGCCTGATGTGCTAAACAGTGTCAAATGAACAGACTGTTTTTTCCCGTGGAGTGTTAAAAAGTTTCCCAGGACATAATATCTCTCCCCTCCCCCCCGCTTCCTTCTGGTACGAAATCAGTTTGATAGATCTGCAGGAAGAGATTTAGTTGCAGATGGCAGAGGTCAGTGCATTGTGTATTCAATGTAGTCAATAATAAAGTCAGGACTTATGCTAACAGAATGTTAATAAGGTATCACAAGGACCTTGGAAAGTCACAACGTCTGGTCATTTGCCTCAGGATATTGCTTTTTGCAGCAATGGAGGTGGTCACAAAGGAATTAAGAAGAAAGACCATCATCCTCAAGGAAAGGCAGATGGAGAGAAGATGGGCATTGGGCAGCAGCAAAGGAGCAAATGCTTCTAACCCCAGTCGTGTGAAGGTGTTGAAGATATCAAAGGGTGTAGCCTTTCAGAGGAGTCCACTTCCATTTTTGTTGTTGTTGTTAGTTGCGAAGTTGTGTCTGACCCATCACGACCCCATGGACAACATTCCTCCAGGCCTTCCTGTCCTCTACCATCCCCCGGAGACCACTTAAGCTCACGCCGACTGCTTCAGTGACTCCATCCAGCCACTTCGTTCTCTGCCATCCCCTTCTTCTTTTGCCCTCAATCGTTCCCAGCATTAGGCGCTTCTCCAGTGAGTCCTTCCTTCTCATTAGGTGGCCAAAATATTTCAGTTTCACCTTCAGGATCTGGCCTTCTAAAGAGCAGTCAGGGTTGATCTCCTCTAGGACTGACCGGTTTGATTGCCTTGCAGTCCAAGGGACTCGCAGGAGACTTCTCCAGCACCATAGTTCAAAGGCCTCAATTCTTTGGTGCTCAGCCTTTCTTATGGTCCAACTTTCACAGCCATACATTGCAACTGGAAAAACCATTATACGCACTATTGTTGGCAGGATGATGTCTCTGCTTTTTAGTAAGCTATCTAGATTTGCCATAGCGTTCCTCCCCAGGAGCAAGCGTCTTTTAATTTCTTGGCTGCAGTCTCCATCTGCAGTGATCTTGGAGCCCAGGAAAATAAAATCTGTCATTACTTCCATTTCTTCCCCATCTGGGGAAAGAGTTGATGAGTCCACTTCTATGGAGGAGGTTGAGGAATGGTGAGCCTGAGCAATTGGACCACGAGTCACCACCATAATTTTGATGGAACCATCCTTCACAGATTCTAGATCTCCAACTTTTCATTCTGACTGCTTTTCTCCAGACTGGTAGGAACACTTCTCCATTTTGCGGAAACTAATCAAGGAGACAAGCAAGTTAGAACTAAGGAGAAATTTCCTGACAGTTAGAACAATTAATCAATGGAACAACTTGCCTCCAGAAGTTATGAATGCTCCAACACTGGACGTTTTTAAGAAGAGATTGGACAACCATTTGTCTGAAGTGGTGTAGGGTTTCCTGCCTAAGCAGGGGATTGGATTAGAAGACCTCCAAGGTCCCTTCCAACTCTGTTATTCTATTCTATTAGATCAAGAGCCCAAAGGGTTCCAGGTAGCTTGAAACAGCACATTGGGAGTAGAGGTTTAGTTAGGAATAAATCATGCCATCAGAACTTTTTGTATAAGAATGTCAACCTGATACCAATAAAATTTTGGAACAACTGGGAAAAAACTGACCTTCAGTCTTGTTCCAAAGGTGCTTTTCCAAAAGGACTTTCTTGGTTTTTCCTTTAAATGTTTTGTTTCTCATCAAAGAACTAAAGAAGCTCCTTGGACGAGAGGTGAAATGTTTTCAAAGAAAAAAAACCAAAAATGTTCAGTTGCCTTTTGGAAAAGCATCTTTGGGATGACTGCGACCTGGATGATTGAGAATCTCCATAGAAATTTAGCCTTCAGCCTTGTTCGACTTGGACTTCCTAGAACAGGGGTCTCCAACCTTGGCAATTTTGCTTTGCTGGCTGAGGAACTCTGGGAGTTGAAGTCCACAAGTCTTAAAGTTGCCAAGGTTGGAGACCCCTGTCCTAGAATATTTGATCTATGCTTGTAACTGATGAAATCTTATAATCAGCTTTCCGAATCTTGATTGTGAAAAATGGATTCCTTCAACATTCCTTATGCTACTAGGCTCGAAATCTGAGAATTTGGATAACTTAGAACTGTGTCGCTTGTGGTCAGACGTAGGTATTGCATACAAGATTATACGTAGTAATGTTTTACCTGTAAATGACTTTTTCTGTTTTAATCGCAATAATACACGGGCGAATAACCACTTTAAACTCAATGTAAATCGTTCTAAGCTTGACTGTAAGAAATATGATTTCTGTAATAGAGTTGTCAACGTCTGGAATGCTCTACCTGATTCAGTTGTCTCAGCTACAAATTTTCACAGTTTCAATCGCAAATTGACTTCCGTGGACCTTACTTCATACTTAAGTGTTCAGTAGAGGGGGCATGCACTAACATGCCTACCGTCCCTGTCATTGTATTTTTTTTCTTTTATTCTTGTTCTCGATTTTTGTTTGACAAAAATCCCTAGAATCAGGGACATAAAGAAGAAAGTGCTATTTATCCCACTGGAAGCTCCTGGAGGAAGGACAGGATATAAATCTAACAAACTAAATAAATCGAAGTAAAATTTGCTTTTATTGTAACAGCCCTTTGCTATGTTTGGCTATCTTCTTGTTCTTTGAAACTATGGACTGAATAGCAGCCCTGTTTTGTTAAAGGTATGTCATCAATATCCTGACTTGGGATGGTCAGGCATAAGCAATAGCCTTCATACTTTTGTATATTTATACAAAGTCAGCTTATTGCCCCCATAAACTGGGTCCTCAATTTACCTACCTTAGAAAGGATGGAAGGCTGAGTCAACCTTGAGCCTGGCGAGATTCGAACCTGTAGTAATTGCAGGCAGCTGGTTTTAATAACAGGGTGCTTTAGACCACTGTACTACCAAGGCACTTAGGGCTGTAAAGCAGTATACAAGTCTAAGTGCTATTGTTATTATGCTTTGAATCAAGACAATCCTTTAAGAAATGGGAGGCAGTCCAACACTGGATTAAAAATTAAAGCATGTTTAGTACAAGTCACAAAATGGATGCTGGAGATTTGCATCCGTACATAGCTTGGATGGCGAAAGGGAGACAATGTTTTCTCAGAGAGCCCAGATTGCTGAACTCTTTAAAGTTAAGTACAGAATTCACTCCATATCGAATCCACTCCAGGACTGAATTGGTAATCAATGGAGCTTAAGAAGGTCAAGTATTATATGCTGTCAAGTGGGTGAAGCAAAATGCTGATCTATCAAATTTTGGCTCGTTTGAAGCTTTTGGAAATACCTTGAAGGATAACTGTTGGTGAAGTATCAGAGATACCTGACGTCAATATGGCTGTCTGGACTTCTAGCACTTTAAAATGGCTCTCAGTGGTAAACCCAGAGCATCAACAAGAGGATAATTAGGCTGAAAAACAACCAAGCTGAGAAGGGAACAAGAAGTAGAGGAGGAAACTACACAGCTATTTCAGTGCTTGCTACATCTATACAACACGATCAATTTGGAAGACAGCTAGATCCATCATCAATCTGAAATAATAAGCTCAACACCTACGTTTGTTTGCATTTGGTTGGGTGAAAATCTTCCAGCAAGTTGCATTTGTTGTACTTATAATTCCATTTGATATTTTGGGCAAAATGCTAGTTTTAAACACACATTCCAACATGTTTACAGTGGACAGAACAAGACTATTACTACGGGAGCATAGTGTTCTGTGGTAGCTTCCAGATGGCATGGTTATCTAGATTATTAATATTCTTCAGCTCCTCGGAATCATGGCAGTCTTCACATAACGATGTGACCCGTGGTGTTTTAATCGTGGGTTACTGAATAATTCACTTGGCTGCTTTCAGGCAAACCTGAATCGTGGCAGTCTTCACACAATCACATGACCTGTGGTGTTTTAATCATGGTTTACTGGATAACTCACTTGGTTGGCTTCAGACAACCTTAGAACTTTGAACTCTGCAATTTATCAAGCTGTAAATTGTTACTGATTCACATGGCAACTAACTAATGATGCAAGAAACAGTACTCAGGCACTCATTGGTTTTTATTTTATTTTATTTTAAAATGAAACATTTTAGGGTTTGTTCTAAAATGTGTGATTCACATTTTTTTACTACCGGTTCTGTGGGTGTGGCTTGGTGGGCGTGGCATGGATTGGTGGGCGTGGCTTGGTGGGCATGGTAGGGGAAGGATACTGTAAAATCTCCATTCCCACCCCACTCCAGGGGAAGGTTACTGCAAAATCCCCATTTCCTCCTGATCAGGTGGGACTCGGGAAGCAGAGAATAGATGGGGCTGGGGCCAGTCAGAATTTTTATTACCGGTTCTCCGAACTACTCAAAATTTCCACTACCGGTTCTCCAGAACTGGTCAGAACCTTCTGAAACCCATCTCTGGCATGATTGTGTGCATTTTTCAACCAAGTTCCAACTGCAAGAGATTTACTGCCTCTTCCTGCTCAAGGCTGCATCAAACACAAGGTGCATACTAAGAGTAAGTGAAAATTGAAAGCAGAGTTTAACTTTATGTAATGCAATTAAATCAGAAAAGGAAAACCATAGGCATTTAACATTCAGAAAGCATTTTTATTCTCGGTATGCAAATTCATTTGCCGTAAATGTGCAGAGGCAGCCTTTAAACAGTGTGCCAAGTTCAGACAGATCTGGCTGCCCTACCCAAAGGTATTGTGTTCCTGGGCTGTCAATCATCTTTTTTCAACCTGGCTGGGTACCTAAGCCCAATAACAGTTCCCAAATTCAGAAGAATTCTAAACCTGGCAAGATTTAGCGCCGGTTTTAGAAGATTTAGAAACTTTAGGATATTTCACTTGAACCAAGATTTTGTTACAGCGGTAAAGGAATTTCTGAAATGTTAGCCTAATGTTGTGTTAACACTGTTCCATCAAAAAGTGCTGCCTACTGTTAAAAAAATCTCCCTTTAAAGACATCTTTATTTCAGAGTCTGAAATCACAGGTCTGATAATCCTAGTTTAGCATTATGCCTGAACACAGAAAATGTTACTTAATCAAACTGCATAATGTCTTGCTCATAAAAAAAAAAAAGATGTGGAGACTCTAGAAAGAGTGCAGAGAAGAGCAACAAAGATGATTAGGGGACTGGAGGCTAAAACATATGAAGAACGGTTGCAGGAACTGGGCATGGCTAGTCTAGTGAAGAGAAGGACTAAGGGAGACATGATAGCAGTCTTCCAATATCTCAGGGGCTGCCACAAAAAAGAGGGAGTCAAGCTATTCTCCAAAGCACCCGAGGGCAGGATAAGAAGCAATGGGTGGAAACTAATCAAGGAGGGAAGCAACTTAGAACTAAGGAGAAATTTCCTGACAGTTAGAACAATTCATCAGTGGAACTACTTGCCTCCAGAAGTTGTGAATGCTCCAACACTGGAAATTTTTAAGAAGATGTTGGATAACCATTTGTCAGAAGTGGTGTAGGGTTTCCTGCCTGGGCAGGGGATTGGACTAGAAGACCTCCAAGGTCCCTTCCAACTCTGTTATTCTATTCTATTCTATTCTATTCTATTCTATTCTATTCTATTCTATTCTATTCTATTAATTCAACACCTCAGGCTTGAGGTAGGACTTGGCAATAAGAACCCAATGCCACATGGGAAAATCGCAGTCTTAAGTCAATCAGCTTAATCCATTTCTTAAATACGGGTATTTAATACCCTAATGACCACAACTGAGCCCCAAATTTCTGTTGGTAAGTGAGACATTTGCTTAGTGAGTTTTGCCTCATTTTATGACTTTTCTTGTCACAGTTGTTAAGTGAATCACTGCAGTTGTTAAGTTAGTCATACGGATGTTAAGTGAATCCGGCTTCCCCATTGACTTTGCTTGTCAGAAGGTGACCCCGGGACACTGCAACGGTCATAAATATGAACCAGTCGCCAAAGCCTCTGAATTTTGATCACATGATCATGGGGATGCTGCAGAGGTTGCAACTGTGACAACAGTCATAAGTCACACTTTGCAGTGCTGTTCTAACTTTGAACGGTCACTAAATGAGGGCTGCCTGTATGCAATCAAATTAAGCCCATATTTCAGAGGACAGAAGGGGCTCAGTGGCTGACGCTGAGCTTGTCGATCGAAAGGTCGGCAGTTCAGCGGTTCGAATCCCTAGTGCCGCGTAATGGGGTGAGCTCCCGTTACTTGTCCCAGCTTCCGCCAACCTAGCAGTTCGAAAGCATGTAAAAAATGCAAGTAGAAAAATAGGGACCACCTTTGGTGGGAAGGTAACAGTGCTCCGTGCGCCTTTGGCATTTAGTCATGCCGGCCACGTGACCACGGAGACATCTTCGGACAGCGCTGGCTCTTTGGCTTTGAAACGGAGATGAGCACCGCCCCCTAGAGTCGGGAACGACTAGCAGATACGTGCAAGGGGAACCTTTACCTTTACCTTTATCAGAGTACAGAAATAGTCAGAAGAGGTGGAATTCTGTGAAATGTGATGACAACTCAGTCAGTTTATTGTGAAGCTTACAGGCTGCAGCTCTGTCTTGAATCTACTTCTGGGGAAAAATTGAAATCTCGGCCCTCGAGCTGACAGAAGCCGCTGATTTTTAAGATTCAAGCTTTCCATCCCTGTAATTAAATAGCACCTAGGGTGCAAGTTCAAACTGCCCCCCCCTTGTCTGTAAAAGCTCAAAAGAAGGCTTGAAATATAGAGCTTTTAAAAACAGTTTTTTTAAAAAAAATGCTGCTTCTGCAAGACTATTGATTTCCCTATTGAAATCAATATTTATATAATGAGGTTTGAGGCAATTCTGACCCATGTATATGCAATGAATTGAAAGCTGGGGGGGTTGGTTAGAGAGAGGCTATGTTAATGGAAGAGAGTAAAAGGACTCTAAGGAACCTGGAGCAAAATCAAGCAGACCCAGGTAGGTTTTAATGCCGACTTTGCTCACTTTTTCATTTCAGAGGCTTTTGGGGCTTTTGATGGTATTTTCACTTCAGTTTTGAGACCTCCAGCAGTGGTGTTAGGGGAGATTTTTTTTTTAATTAAAAAGTTTTACAGTTTTTTAATTACTTTTTTTAATTATTATTATTTTAATTACTAACATTACAAAAAAATAATAAAAAAATAAATAAAAAGTTTTACAGAAGGTTTACATATTCCCCCCCTTCCCTACCACCCCCCACCCCCTCCCCGCCCTTACCCCCCCCTTCCCAGAACAAATTATAGGATATAACATTCAACGAACATAATCCATCCTAATCTAAATAATTATAACATTCAGCATCTCTTATTCCTTCCGTTTCCTAATTACCCTGCTAACTTAATTACCTAAAAAACACACCAAATATTTATTCATAACCTATCTGCAACTTCTTATTCCGGTGTTTGCTTTGGATATAATCTATCCATCTTCTCCAGTCCCTTAAATATCTTTCATTTGAATGTTCCTTCATGTACGCCGAGATTTTTGCCATCTCCGCTAGGTTTGTTACTTTCATTGTCCATTCTTGGATTGTAGGTAGATGTTGCTTCTTCCAATATTGTGCCACCAACAATCTTGCTGCAGTTATTAAATTCAAAATCAAATTGGTATATAATCTGTACAATCTGTAACTATACCCAGCAGAAACAACTGTGGTATAAATTTTAACCTCTTTTTAAGAATGTTTTGTAGGATCCACCAAATTTTTATCCTCCAGCAATGGTGTTAGGGGAGATTTTTGAGTAGCGGAATATGGATTAGCAAGGCAAAAGGGAGCAGGTTCTGAAATGAGAGAGAGGGAAATGAGAGAGAGAACAGGTAACCCAGCTGTTAAGTTTCCTAGTTAATGAAACAAAGAAGAAATGGAAGAAAGAACCAGATTGAATTTTGTTTATTTGTCTGTTAGGGTAGAATACTTTTTCAGCAACTGTAGGTAAAGGTTACTGTAGGTATCTGGTTTCATTGCTCGATATTTGAATCGTGTTTTCTAACAGTCAGTAAACAACTTATAAACTGTTCCACAATGCATGTATTTCTTGCATTAACATGAAATGGAATAGTTAACCACGTGACCTGATGAATTGGTACAGATAGACCTGCATGGGAAGGCTCAAATATAGTTAGTCCTTGACTTTCAACCATGCATTTAGCTACTGTTCAGGACAGAACAGGATAAAAAAATTGGAAGGGACCTCGGAGCCCCCTGCTCAGGCAAGAAACCTTATAACATTTCAGGCAAATGGTTGTCCAATCTCTTCTTAAAAACCTCCAGGGAGCACCTGGAGGCAAGTTGTTCCATTGATTAATTGTCCTGTCAGGAAATTTCTCCTTAGTTCTAGGTTGATTGTCTCCTTGTTTAGTTTCCATCAGTGGTGAAATCCAATTTTTTTTACTACCGGTTCTGTGGGCGTGGCTTGGTGGGCGTGGTGTGGCTTGGTGGGCGTGGCAGGGAAGGATACTGCAAAATCTCCATTCCCTCCCCACTCCAGGGGAAGGATATTGCAAAATCTCCATTCCCTCCCCACTCCTGGGGGAAGGATACTGCAAAATCCTACCCTCTGGAATCAGTTGCCCCCAGAGATAAGGAGAATCCAAGACCTTAGTGCCTTCTGCCGTGCCCTTAAAACCCACTTTTTCCAGCAAGCCGGGCTGGCTTAAGAAGAAATTTTAAATGTTTTAATTGGTTTGTATTTTTAATTTTGGGCCAAATTTATATATATTTTAATTGTTTTTAATATTTGTATTTCATGTTTTTTAATTCTGGCTGTACACCGCCCTGAGTCCTCAGGGAGAAGGGCGGTATATAAATTTAAAAATAAATAAATAAATAAATAAAATAAATAAAATCTCCATTCCCTCCCCACTCCTGGGAGAAGGATACTGCAAAATCTCCATTCCCTCCCCACTCCAGGGGGAAGGATATTGCAAAATCTTCATTCCCACCCCACTCTGGAGCCAGCCAGAGGTGGTATTTGCCAGTTCTCCGAACTACTCAAAATTTCCACTGCTGGTTCTCCGAACCGCTCAAAATTTCCACTACCGGTTCTTCAGAACCTGTCAGAACCTGCTGGATTTCACCCCTGGTTTCCATCCATTGCTTCTTGTCCTGCCTTCAGGTGCTTTGGAGAATAGCTTGACCTCCTCTTCTTTGTGACAGCCCCTCAAGTATTGGAAGACTGCTATCATGTCACCCCTAGTCCTTCTTTTCATTAAACTAAACATACTCAGTTCCTGCAATTGTTCTTCGCATGTTTTAGCCCCCCGTTCCCTGTTGTATATAAATCCTTATATTTATGACCATTGCAGGATCCCTGGGGTCACATATGATCAAAAGTTTGGTGCTTGGTAACTGGCATATATTTACGATGGTTGTAGCATCCCAGGGTAATTTGATCACCAATTTTAACTTTCTAAATTCTAAGAGTGTACAAAGCTTTTGAACAACGTGTACAGGAATGTGTAGGAATAGACCGGTGAGTCCTAACTATAATATATTAAGTCTTTGTAGATTCAGAC
Source organism: Pituophis catenifer annectens (assembly GCF_029215685.1). NCBI lineage: Eukaryota > Metazoa > Chordata > Lepidosauria > Squamata > Colubridae > Pituophis > Pituophis catenifer. The sequence goes on along the minus strand of NW_027256888.1, from coordinate 72,371,346 downwards.
ATAACAGATAACTCTGGGTTGCAAATCAGCTACAAACCATGGCTTGAGATTTTTAGTTAATCTAAACCAATATCTATGAGATATCTGTAGGGTGTATGGCCTTTACATGCTATGACTTGTTACCTTTACATCCAGAGATGGGTTTCAGCAGGTTCTGACCAGTTCTGGAGAACCGGTAGCGGAAATTTTGAGTAGTTCGGAGAACCGGTAGTAAAAATTCTGACTGGCCCTGCCCCGTCTATTCTTTGCCTCCCAAGTCCCAGCTGATCAGAACGGAATGGGATTTTGCAGTATCCTTCCCCTGGAGTGGGGTGGGAATGGAGATTTTACAGTATCCTTCCCCTGCCACGCCCACCAAGCCTCAGCCACTGAGCCATGCCACGCCCACCAAGCCACACCCACAGAACCTGTAGTAAAACTTTTTGAAACCCACCACTGTTTACCTCTCATAGAAATTAAAATTCTGGATTGTGAACTATCATGAAACCTGAAGTGGTTTTTAAACAAGCTCTTTTTTTCCTTCTCAAGCTGGGGCCCACAGTACGAGTATAATTATCCTGGCTTATTTTGTTGTTCAAAAATAATATGTGGAGTGCATGGCATAACGGTATTGTTGTTAATTTGGCCCAAGAACACACACCTAAATCATACTTCAAGGTGCTGGTCACCACCTTTAAAGCGCTCCATGGCATAGGACCCAGGTACCTTCGAGACCGTCTTCTGCCACCAATAGCCTCCCACCGGCCAGTTCGCTCCCACAGAGAGGGTCTCCTCAGGGTGCCATCGGCCAAGTTATGTCGGCTGGCGACACCCAGGGGGAGGGCCTTCTCTGTGGGAACCCCTGCCCTGTGGAATGAACTGCCCCGGAAATGCGTAAGATCTCCAACCTTCGGGTATTTCGCTGTGCCCTCAAGACCCTGCTGTTCTGCCAGGCCGGGCTATCAATGTAATGATTTTAAATTGGGTGTTTTAAATTTTTGGGGTTTTAAATCTGAGCCGAAATAATAATTTTAATAATTTTTAATTGATGTCTGTCTTTGTGCTTTTAATAGGCTGTACACCGCCCTGAGTCCCTCGGGAGCAGGGCGGTATAGAAATAAAATATTATTATTATTATTATTATTATTATTATTATTATTATTATTATTATTATTATTATTCTGAAAAGATCCATTTAGACATTTAGAAAAGATGGATCATCCACATAGTGTTTTCTTTTTTGTTCTTCCTTAAAAAAATAGCTTCTGGTATATGGGTCAATTTTATAACATTTAAGATAGTTGAGAGATCAAACTTCCACTTAGATTTTTTTCCCCCCTGAATAGCTCGGTGGAATAGGCACCGATCTTTAATCCCACAATCAATTTACAAGGGCTTGAATCCATACATATGTACAAATGATGAATTAAGTAGATCAATTTTACCTTATGTGTATTCATCACCATACCATTCATTAAATGAACAAAGAAAATAGCTTCTACGTTTCAGATCAAGAGTCTATCAGAGCTTGGCAAGACAAAAAGCTCAGACTTGAAGTGCATTAGGTTGCTCTGTGAAAGTCTATACTGCAGAGTGACCTTGCTGTCTCTCTTCCCCTGAAAAGTTTTGGTGATTCTTCCACACTTTGCGATGTTTTATAACAGGAATGACCAACACTTTGCATTTTTGTGCTATTTGATATACTTCTTGCAAACCAATTTGAGAAAAAGGGAAAAAGAATATAGGTAGATCTTGACTAGGGGACTGGAGACTAAAACATATGAAGAACGGTTGCAGGAACTGGGTATGTCTAGTTTAATGAAAAGAAGGACTAGGGGAGACATGATAGCAGTCTTCCAATATCTCAGGGGCTGCCACAAAGAAGAGGGAGTCAAGCTGTTCTCCAAAGCACCTGAGGGTAGGATAAGAAGCAATGGGTGGAAACTAATCAAGGAGAGAAGCAACTTAGAACTAAGGAGAAATTTCCTAACAGTTAGAACAATTAATCAGTGGAACAACTTGCCTGCAGAAGTTGTGAATGCTCCAACACTGGAAGTTTTTAAGAAGATGTTGGATAACCATTTGTCTGAAGTGATGTAGGGTTTCCTGCCTAAGCAGAGGGTTGGACTAGAAGACCTCCCTTCCAACTCTGTTATTCTGTTCTGTTCTGTTCTGTTCTGTTCTGTTCTGTTCTGTTCTGTATATTGGAGTACAATTCCCAGAATTGCCAACCATTCTGTGAATTGCATGTCACAGACTGAGCCTTCCATGCCTTTTCTGCATCCTTAACACTCACTCGTTCTTGTCTTTTTCCATCCTTGATGATGGAATAGCCAGCTTTACACTGGATGACTTTCCTTCGCTAAGCCACTATTTTGTTAAATGGCTCTCCAGAGGGGAGAGCGAGACATAATTTGCCCTCTTATCTCTGTTTGAGCAGGAGTGGCCTCTGTCTGGATCTCTCTACCAAGCTTTCTTTTTTTGTAGGGAATGGTGTTTGGCTGACCTCCATCTTTGCATTGTTTCTTTATTCCAGCTATTTCTTCAGCTCTACCCCTGTTCATTAGTGTCGCCGAAGCAGTGAACGTGAATTTGGGGAAACTCCAGGAGACAGTGGAAGATGGGAGGGGTGGAGGGCCTGGCGTATTGTGGTCTCCATGGGGTCGTGAAGAGTCGGACATGACTTAGTGACTGAACTAGCAACAATCCCTGTTCATTGCTTGGGGTTGGTTTTATCCTTTTTGAAAAATACCTGAGGTACTTTTAGAAGGGAAGATCATGATTGGCATGAAATGATAGAAGCCATGACCATTGTGGTTCTCCTCATAATATGAGCTCTTGATTGTTCGTGGACTTTCTTTTCCTATTCTGTGACAGTTGTGATCCACATTTTAAATCCACCCAGCCTGAAAATTGGTTTGGTTTAATTTATGGTTTGAGATCATGTGGATCCAGTCATAATTAAGCAAATTTGTAGTTTTATCCTTGTTTGTTTGGCTTCCTCTTTTCTCACCAACCCTTGCTATTTTTTCCACCCTCCCTCCCTCCCTTATTTTTAATAATTTCCTCAAGAATCTCATTTATCTCACCAGCTGTTTCAAGCCTGGTTTTCTTTGCTCAGCCTCTCTTTACCTTCAGGTCTATGAAGTTCAACCCTTTTTCAAGTTTGTCGTATGAACTACGAGTTGACAATGTCCAGTTTTTAGAGAATACTTCTACTTGGAAAGCAATGAGAGAAATAGAAACATGGAAACTGACAGCAGAAAAAGATCTAGTGGTCCATTGAATCTGTCCTTAGGTTTTTTTTTCATTAGTTTTTTTTCTTTTTAATTTATTATCTTTAATTATTATTTTTTAATATTTTTTATTTTTGTTTATTTTTTTTCATTAGTTTTTTTTCTTTTTAATTTATTATCTTTAATTATTATTTTTTAATATTATTTTATTTTATTTTTGTTAGATGATGGACATGGGTTTATCCCAAAGCATGTTTAAACTCAGTTATTGGTGACTGAGTCTCTACCGAAAGACATGAAAGACTCTGAAGAGGGACTTCTTATCAAGCTAGAGACAGGGGTGAGCATCACGTGGTCTGGTAGGTCTTCTCAAGCTTTAGCTTTCACAATCGCTGACAATTATCCATACTGCTTGTGGTCAATGGAGCTGAAGGTCCCATTAACAACTGGAAGACTAGCTTTGGAAAAAAAAGAATAGTATGTTATGTAGATCAGTGGTCTATTAAGGTTGATTTCAGACCTAGAAGCCATCTTTTACATTTGGGCCTTCAGGCCTGCCACATTTTCTACTGTGGGAAAATGGGAGGGGGGATTGCATAGAGTATGGGTGATATGTAGTCAAAATAACATTCCTTTCTCAGAGAGTCAAGGACGTCTTACCCTGGCACCTGGAGTCGGATGATTGGGAGGTATCTCCAGTTTGGATGGTGGATAATTGGACCATGTGATGGACATGTGGGTGCTGGGCAGGGACTTGAACTTTCACTTGGGTGGGGAAAACCTGGAAACTTTCAGATTCGGGTTTTCCCAGATGTACCAATATGACATCTCTAATAAAATGGAACTTTGAGGAAAATCAAGCCTCGGAGTCTTCTTTCGTTGGAAGTGTTACTTGGAACCCTGACAGTTGCTCTCAGATAATGAACATAATCCTTCAGGACATCCACCCAAGTTGCTCTCTGTTTCTTACCCACTTTTTCTTAATTCTTCCCTTCTCCAAGAAGTTACATCCATAATCCAGACATCCAGTTTGCTGAACTGACAATAAAACCCAAAAGGGGAGACGGGAGATATTTTGTGGGTCTGTGTCCATGCACACAAACAGCAGACATTACTCCTTTTTGACAAGAGACAAATGTTTCATTCAAATGCAGCATTTTCGCATATTGGAAACAGTAATGAATTCCTCTGCCCTTTTCTGCCTAGTTCACGATGTCAGCCCAGGGTAGCGTGGAACCTCCAGAATCCTCTACAAAATTAAATGTAACATCCCCCACCCTCTCATGGAACTGTGCATAAATCAAGTCTTTGATTTGCATGGACTTGAGCAAACAGCCACCAAGTTCTGGGCAAACATAAACCCAGCCTTGAATATTATGTCAGGAACAGGAACAAAGCAATCTGCGGTTGCCAATAAAAGCTTACTACCGAGCGTAATTCATGCCAGGATTACACTGCTCTTGTGTCAAGTCTGTTATTAAAATTCTTGTTTTTGCCTCCTTTTTCATTTCAAAGGAAAATGTTTTCCCTGACCTTGTTGTGATATATACACCGCAACATACACATGCACACACACACACACACACAGAGAGAATGGTCACCTACCACCCACCACTTACACTGGTGTCTCTTATCAGGAGCTGAGCAAATTGTTTCTCACATCTGCACAGTGGAGCTTTAGAATGGCCTATTACGTAATTTAAAACAAAATAGTGAGGGTAGTAAGAGGAACAGTAGAAGAGGCTACAGGGAGTCTTCGACTTACAAGCATTCGTTTAGTGACTGTTCAAAGTTACAATTTTTTTAAAACAAATCCTATAAGTAGGGTGTTTCGTTTCCATCTGGAAAAACCCAGGCTCTTTGATAGAGTAACTTGTGGGATTTAAGAATAACAGAGTTGGAAGGGACCTTGGAGGTCTTCTAGTCCAATCCCCTACTCAGGCAGGAAATCCTATACCTGTGATGGCAAACCTATGGCACACGTGCCACAGGTGGCATGTGTAGCCATATCAATGGGCACGTGAGCTCAGTGTCAGCACTTCAACCTGCATTTACTCTAGTGCTGACATAAGAAGGAGAAGAGGGGGCAGCTGGCAAGAGGACGCTTGACTTTTCACCTACTTATTTTCCCTGAAGATAATGTCCCCTAGGAAATGAGATGGGGGGCGGAACATTCCTGGGAGCTGAGGTACTAGATATGGGGAGAGTGATTTGGAAGAGAGCCAATGAGATACTGAGAATTGGGGAACGGAAAGGGAAGGTCTGGGGTCAGGAAGTCAGTGTTGGCTACGCCACAATCGGGGACAGATTGTCGTTCTTAATAAAATGAAAGATTTCTTCAAAGATTACTTGTTTGGAAATGCAATTTATTTTAATTGAGACGACATCGAAACCTGACACTCAGCTCCGGCATGCATGCGTGCGCCAGCTAGCTGATTTTCTGGCCTTCTGGGCCCACCAGAAGTAGGGAAACAGGCTGTTTCTTGTCTCCAGATGGCCTCGGGGTGGGGGTGGGGGGGTGGGGAAGGCCTGTTTTTTGCTGTCCCCAGGCTCCAGAGCCTTTCTAGGAGTCTGGGGAGGGCGAAAATAGCCTTCCCCACACACCCCGGAGGCCCTCTGGAGGCTGGAAACGGCCTGTTTGCCAACTTCCAGTGGGACACCCCCCCCACCCTGCTCCTGACATGTGATGGCAAAAAGGTTAGCCATCACTGCCCTATACCATTTCAGACAAATCATTGTCCAATCTCTTCTTAAAAACTTCCAATGTTGGAGCATTCACAACTTCTGGAAGCAAGTTGTTCCACTGATTAATTGTCCTGACTGTTAGGAAATTTCTCCTTAGTTCTAGGTTGCTTGTCTCCTTGATTAGTTTCCACCCGTTGCTTCTTATCCTGCCCTCAGGTGCTTTGAAGAATAGTTTGATTCCCTCTTCTTTGTGGCAGCCCCTGAGATATTGGAACACTGCTATCAAGTCTCCCCTTCATTTCATTAAACTAGACATACCCAGTTCCAGCAACCGTTCTTAAGATATGAAAGGTAGACAATCACTGCTCTTTAGCAGTTTTCCTCAGGTCTGGTGGCCTACCTGGGCTGAACAGCAGGAGTCACCAATCAGTGTTGGATCTCAAGGATCATCTATCTCAACCAGCATTTCTCTCTGTGTAGGACAAGCTCATAAAAGTATCGCTTGGATTTGGCCACTGACACCAGTCAAGAGTCCTCACTTTCAATGAAACAAATTCTGCAATATGTGCATCTCTTTTTAAAGAAGATTCAGTATAGGTTACTGCGATTCTTCATGTCCTAAATAAGGGTCTTTGAAGAACAAATCAAAGAAAATGAAGTTACTGCCCCTGCCTGGTAAATAAAGGTAGGGAGAAGTAATGAAAGAGCAGACATGGAGCAGTGTCAGGAAGAGAAACTGGGGAGACAAAAAACTAGGGTAGGGTGCCTGAATTTTGTGAGGACTACCCAGGACTCTTGTCAAGGCCCTCCTCAACTTTTTCTTCCAACAAAAGGCCTCTTAATGCTTAGATAACCATCTTGTGCACTACATGAGTCCAACCACTTGGCTCAAAAAGGTCAAAATCTGTGTGTGTGGAGGGGGTTCCCCCCTGTATGTCATACAAACACCGTTGCTAAAACAAATGTCTTTCCTTGTGCTACATATGAAAGATTAGCAACCTGACTCTTCCTCCTACAACAGAAACTGAGTATTTGATGTGAGTTTTAGCAAAGATGGACAGAATCATTTAGGAGATAGGTGGGAGAAAGTCAGAGGTGGTATTCAGCCGGTTCGGACCAATTTGGGCGAACCGGCAGCGCCGACGATCAGTTGGCCCTGCCCACCCACCCCTGCTCTATCCTGTCCTTTATTTCCTGCTTTGTAGCTCATCTCAATCGCGCAACACAACTGATTTCTCTCCACCCCCCACCCCCCACTGTTCTACTTACCATTGTTGACTTGGAAGGTGAGCAGCTGAGCTTCTAAATGCTCTATTTTCAGTGCTGTGCAGCGCTCACCAAACCAGTTGTTAAACTGGCAGCATCCCACCAGTAGAGAAAGTCCCCTCAGATCTGGTGCCCTTTCTACAAAATTTCATGGGCTCTAAAATACAATGCAGGGTTTGCAGTCAGTATGAATCTCTCTCTCTCTCTCTCTCTCTCTCTCTCTCTCTCTCTCTCTCTCTCTCTCTCTCTCTCTCTCTCTCTCTCTCTCTCTCTCTCTCTCTCTCTCAATGTCTCAGAAGATTCCACATAATCCTTACAAAATGAATCAAGTGGGTTTTTTTTCTTTCTTTCTCTATATTGTAAAACGTATTTCCTTTTAAATCTTGGAACAGATGTATAATTTGGAAGCCAGCCAATTCTGCCATTATTTTAGAAAATGATTCATATTTTGCAAATAGTTTTGGAAAGGTTTCATGTAAGAATTATTCACAGTATTTTTTTAAAACGATGTTTTGCTATGTGTAATGAATTCATTAACTAGCTATTCATTTAGATTGCACACTATTATTTTCAGCACAATGCATTTTATTATGATAATATGGTTGAAGTTCTATTTCCTATAGAGGAATGCAATTTGAAAATCATTTTCAACTTACTTCTTTGATCTATATTTCCTAAGTAGAAGATCTCAGGAAATATTTTTTTAAAAATCCTGGCCCACATAATAGTTTTTCATCTATTTATGTTAGAGGATTTTGAGATACAGGAATTCACTTGTCCTTTATTTGCTAAACTGAAATTATAGAAAGGATTATATGCATGGGCACACATGGATAAGGGGATCAAATCATGCACAAGTTAATACCAGCCAAGTTAACAATCACGAAAATTAAGTATTTGTTTTCCATAAGACTATTTGTCCATTGATTACAATCATTCACTTATACAGCACAGAGTACCTCCTTATTTCATGAACTATTTTCAGGGTTCTATAATACATTGATTCACAAACTAGTCAAACAACACAGAAACATATTAAACATATAAAAACAAAACAAACAAAACCCCAGTGTAAGTTAACCTTTAGTAATATAAATGAATACAGCCATGTGGCTCTTATTTAATCTACTGAGGTTTTAAGCATGTTTGAATGATGCAGTGGCAGTCCGATTGTGCATACAAATACTAACATGCAGTGGCAAAATGACAGGTTATATAAAATCCATTAGAGCTATCATCAGATTAGATATGTAAAGGTAAAGGTTCCCCTCGCACATATGTGCTAGTCGTTCCTGACTCTAGGGGACAGTGCTCATCTCCATTAGAAAGCCGAAGAGCCAGCGCTGTCCGAAGACGTCTCCGTGGTCATGTGGCCAGCATGACTAAATGCCAAAGGCGCATGGAACGCTGTTACCTTTCCACTGAAGGTGGTCCCTATTTTTCTACTTGCATTTTTTACATGCTTTCGAACTGCTAGGTTGGCAGAAGCTGGGACAAGTAACAGGAGTTCACCCGGTTACACGGCACTAGGGATTCGAACCACTGAACTGCCGACCTTTCGATTGACAAGCTCAGCATCTTAGCAACTGAGCCATCGCGTCTCTTAGATTAGATATGACAATCAGCTAAATCCTCCAATTTGAATATCATTTAAATGTATGCAGCTCGCAAAAATATCCCCATTAAATTATTTTTCATGTAAATTGAGTGGTGTACATCAGAACTGGGAAGTTTTAGATTGAGATTGAAAATTTGGACCTAAGGATCCAACCTAGGCAGTCTTACAGTCTAGCGCCTAATTCACACCTTTCTTTAGCTATCCTTTTGTCTGATAGCTAAAGCATTTAGACTTATATACTGCTTCACAATGCTTTGCAGCCCTCTCTAAACAGTTTAGAGTCAGCATATTGCCCCCAACAATCTGGGTCCTCATTTTACCCACCTCGGAAGGATGGAAAGCTGAGTCAACCTTGAGCCTGGTGAGATTTGAACTGCCAAATTGCAGTCAGCCGGCAGTCAGCAGAAGTAGCCTGCAGTACTGCATTCTAACCACTGCGTCACCACGGCTCTGATGAGATTGTATCAGTGGTGGGTTGCCCCTGATTCAGACTGGTTCTATAGAACCAGTAGTAAAACTGGTGGGAGGCTCTGACGTCACCGACCCTGACGTCATCAGGAAGCGCAGAAGTGCACGCGGTCCCATTGCAAACCAGTAGTAAAGGTAAGTAAAACCCATCCCTGTATTGTATGACAGTATTTCTCAACCTTGGCAACTTTAAGATAAGTGGACTTCAACTCCCAGAATTCCCCAGCCAACATGGCTGGCTGAGGAATTCTGGGAGTTGACATCCATTCATCTTAAACTTGCTGAGGCTGAAAAGCATTGCTCTATGATACAGTTAGAGGAAATATCAGAATTGTCACACAAACAAGATAGAGGTAGAAACCGTCTCTTCTGGCCAGAAAGATTGATTTCTAGTCCATTACAACATAGAGGGAAACAAAGAGGTACATGAATTTGAACGACCCAGATTGTTGGGGGCAATAGGCTGACTCTGTAAACCACTTAGAGCTGGCTGTAAAGCACTGTAAAGCGGTATATAAGTCTAAGTGCTATTGCTATTATAAATTAGTCTTCAGTTTAATACATAGCAAATGCCGGAAGGGAATTCTTTCATAATGATTTTTTTTAAACTATTGTGCAAGAATTACTGGCTCCTATATTGTTAGAGATGTATAACTGAATCCTTTAAATCAAGTAAACTGCCTTTATTGTTCTGTGAGGTTATCTAACAATCATTTAAAACCTGATAAAAACTCTAAATATTGTACAAGCTGAAGGCCTATTTCATGAATTAAAGTGGATGACAAATATATTAAATGTTTTATTGGCTAGGTGATTGCAGAAGGCCTGGCCAGATATAATTCATGACTCTCCGTCTGGATTTATTAAAAATAGATAAACATCAGATAATTTATGTTTATTAATTGATATTTTGGATATAACCGAACATAGAATTGACTGCTGTATCATTATCTTTAGATGCTGAAAAAGCTTTTGATAAGGTCCAAATGAATTTTCTAAAGCAAGTGATGAATAGATAAGGGTTCCCATATTATTTTATTAAATAGATAGAATTTTACAATTGTGTGTCAGTTATAACTGATAGATCTCAGAAGCATTTGAATCATAGCATGGTATCCAGCAAGTAGTTCACCTTCAATTATCTGCATTCAGGGTTAGCTGAATAGTGCAAATGGGTGTGGAACCTTCTTGGAACTGCTGTAAGGACTGTTTTGTAAACACAATTGTTTCCGTTGTTGGCATGCAGAAGAGCACAGATAAACCTCCAAGTGGCCTCAACGACTCTCAGAAAGAATGCTGAGAACCAGATGATTGCAAGGAATACAAATCCTTCCATCCTTCACCATTCAGTCAGAACTGAAGAAGCTTCTTGGATGAGAAGCGAACCATCTTCAGGGAAAAACAAGCCCAGTTTGCCTTTTGAAAAAAAACCCTTTGAGATAACCATGATCTGGATGACTGAGAATCTCCATAGACATTTAGGCTAGCTGTATCTTCTCATATGCTTCAGAAGAGCTGAAGAGTCAAAATTCAGCCCCAACTTTGCTGTTGTCATGGAATTAGGTGAGTCAGGAGCTGATTCCAGACTCCCACAAAAAGCCTCCATGACCATAATTGTGTTCTGAATCTAAGGTCAAACTATCCCCAAGACATAGAGGCAAGTAAGGTACCTTCTTTCTCCCCCTCCTCCTCCTCCTCCTTCCTCTTCCTCTTCCTCTTCCTCCTCCTTTTCTCCTCCTCCACTTCTTCTCCTTCTCCCTCCCTCTCCTCCTCCTCCTCCTCCTCCTCCTCTCCCTTTCTCTAGCTCTCTGCACCCCATCCCCAATGCAATTGCTTTAAACAACAATATATTTTTTTGCCTACCACTTGCCATGTATCTGCAAAATGACTCAATGAAATAAAGGGAAAATATTCCTCTCCAGCTAGCTCTGGACTCTCCTTTTTAATCACGAAGAATAATGAACCTGAGACAATTGCAGCAGGAAAATCCGAAGGTAGATATTTGCTATCCTTACTAATGAGAGAAAAATAAAGTAGACCATTGGCCTAAAGGTTCCAGCTGTGATTCCTTTGTAACTTAGAAGTGCATTAAAATGGCTTTATTCAGCAAGTTAAGTTGATTTTTTTTATGACCTTTCTAAGCCAGTTTAGCCCAGAACTCAGGGACATTTCCTTAAGATTGAATTTTTAAAATCCTTTTAGCTCACAATTGCTAAGCCTCCTTGTCTGGAAAGAAACATCCCAAATCTATAAAGAAGTTCTGTTTGTGACAATTATTGTCAGGGCAATGATTAGCTAACATGGCACTTTTAGTTTTTAGTGGGTCTGTCACTACAATACTAATTTAATAGACTTTTCTTTCCCTTAAGGCAGACATTGCATCTAACAGGGTGTATCATTGCCATTTGCGATGGTCAAATTTTGCAAATTTTTGCGGGGGACAAATTGAATGGCCACTGATGTCATCTCCTTGCAGAGCCATTGGTGGCTGTTTCTAGGGGGAAGTGCTGTTCATAGCAACAAAACCAGCATAGAATTAGCAGTGTAACCTGATCTATATATAGGTGGGAGATAAATGGTAGATTACCTGCATGAGATATGTGTGTGTCATGCAGATAAATTGATCAAGCATACGAATCAGTGCAGCTTTGTTATTTCTATATGGCATAAATTGAGAGGGGAAAATATTTTCCCCCAGTGAAACCTTGGAGATCATAACCATCCCTAGAAATTCAGATAGTTGCTTGTCAGCTGGAAAGCTGACAGCCTGAGTTCAAGACCCGGATGCTGTGAGATGGGGTGAGATCCCGTTACTTCCCTCAGCTCCTGCCCACCTAGCAGTTTGAAAGCAGGCAAATACAAGTAGATAAATAGGTACCACGTTTTCCCAAAAATAAGACCCAACTGGAAAACAAGCCCTAGTGTGATTCTTCAGGATGCTTGTAATATAAGCCCTACCCCCAAAATAAGCCCTAGTTAAGATCATCACCCAGAAAATAAGACTTAGCTAGAAAATAAGCCGTAATGCGTCTTTTGGAGCAAAAATTAATATAAGACCCAGTCTTATTTTTGGGTACCACTTCAATGGGAAGGTAACAGCGTTCAATGTGCATTGGCTTATGCAGGCCACATGACCATGGAAGTGTCTTTGGACAACTCTGGTTCCCTCAGAAACAGAGATGAGCACCGGCCATTAGAGGTGGACATGACTGGACAGGGGAAACGTTTAACTTTACCTTTAATGGAACACAGAAATGTTTTTTCTTTGGCTTCATCTTCCAATCTTGTCCAGATTATTGCATATTCAGTAATGGACTGTTCAGGCAGGAGATTGTATACCTTTCTGGACAACTGTCCTGACACTGTCTTTCAAGGCCATTCCCTCTACAGTCTACAGGTTGCTTGTATGCAATACTTCATTATGTAAGTGCTTGAAAGGGAGAAAGAAGTAATTTTGTCTACTACTCCAGTAAGAATATTCTCCAAATATTAACCTTCAAAATGGTCTAATCACACCCTTCCCCAGTTCCATGATGTAGCTTCTATTGCACAGTGCAGGTCTTAGATTAGCCAACAAACCAAATGGTTGAATGAAAATTCAGAGCTGAACGCATTCTTAAAGAAATTACTGTGCCTAAGATGGGTTATTGATCATATATCAGGTGGGATGGAATTTTTGAGAAAGGACGCTTTCTTTAAAAATCGTTTAATCCTACCAGGTGGCTCTCAGCTAGAGGAAATAATTGGCTGTAATGACTTCACAATGGTGACTCTGTTGACCATATCAGTGATAAAATACTTAGAAGTGGTACCAGAAAATATCTTTATTTACTGGAAATAGGAGAATAAGATAGAAATCAATTCCTATAACTCAACAGTGTACAGTTCAAAATATAGTCTCCTTCACCCACTATATACATCTCTATTTGTTCTATTTTCTAGAAAGTTATTTAATGATACACAGAAAACTAGCTTTGACTTTATCATTACTACTGCAATTTACTTCATTACTGTACTGTTGGTATTCCTTAGGGCAGTCCTGGAAATCAATACTTGAATGCATACCCGTGTTTTCCCCAAAATAAGACCCAGTCTTATTTATTTTATTTTTATTTTATTTTGAATTTGTATACCGCCCTTCTCCCTGAGGACTCAGGGCGGTGAACAGCCAAGTAAAAACATCAAGTACAAATATTAAAATACAGTTAAAATATACATATATAAATTTGGCCCCATTAATTAAAAACAATAAACAAAACACTTAAAAACACTTAAAAAAAAAAAAAATTAGGCCAGCCCGGCTTGCTGGAAAAGGAAGGTTTTAAGGGCACGGCGGAAGGCACCGAGGTCTTGGATTCTCCTTATCTCTGGAGGCAATTGATTCCAGAGGGTAGGTGCCCCCACAGAGAAGGCCCTCCCCCTGGGGGTCACCAGCCTGCACTGTTTGGCTGATGGCACCCCGAGGAGGCCCTCTCTGTGGGAGCGCACGGGTCGATGGGAGATTGTCGGTGGCAGCAGGCGGTCTCGAAGATAGCTAGGCCCTATGCCATGGAGTGCTTTAAAGGTGAGAACCAACACCTTGAAGCGCACCCGGAAGACCACTGGGAGCCAGTGCAGCTCGCGCAGGAGCGGTGTTACATGGGAGCGCCAGGCTGCTCCCGTCACTACCCGCGCTGCTGCATTCTGGACCAGTTGGAGCCTCCGGGTGCTCCTCAAGGGGAGCCCCATGTAGAGAGTGTTGCAGTAGTCAAGGCGAGAGGTGACGAGGGCATGAGTGACTGTGCACAGGGAATCCCGATCAAGAAAGGGCCACAACTGGCGGATCAGGCGAACCTGACAAAAGGTCCCCCTGGTTACAGCCATCAGATGTTCCTCCAAGGACAGCTGCCTATCCAGGAGGACTCCCAGATTGCGAGCCCTCTCTGTGGGGGCCAACGACTCGCCCCCAATAGTCAGTGATGGAGTCAACTGACTATATCGGGATGCCGGGAGCCACAGCCACTCAGTCTTGGAAGGGTTGAGCCTGAGCCTGTTCCTCCCCATCCAGATCCGCACAGCCTCCAGGCACTGGGACATCACTTCAAGGGCATCGTTGGGGTGGCCTGGGGTGGAGATGTACAGCTGGGTGTCATCAGCGTACTGGTGGTATCTCACCCCAAAGCCACGGATGATCTCGCCCAGCGGCTTCACATAAATGTTGAACAGGAGGGGTGAGAGGACCGACCCCTGAGGCACTCCACATATAAGAGGCCTTGAGGTCGACCTCTGCCCACCTGCCAACACGAACTGCGACCGGTCGGAGAGAAAGGAGGAGAACCACCGTAATACGGTGCCCCCCATCCCCAACTCTTCCAGCCGGTGCAGCATGATACCATGGTCGATGGTATCAAAAGCCGCTGAGAGGTCTAACAGGACCAGAACAGAGGAACAACCCCTGTCCCGAGCCCTCCAGAGATCATCAACCAACACGACCAATGCCGTTTCCGTGCTGTGTCCAGGCCTGAAACCCGACTGGAACGGATCTAGATAGGATGTTTCCTCCAAGAATTGTGGAAACTGTCGCGCGACCACACTCTCAACAACCTTCGCCAGGAAGCGAAGGTTGGAGACAGGACGATAGTTGGCCAATATTGCCGGATCCAGGGACGGCTTCTTGAGGAGAGGCCTCACCACCGCTTCTTTCAAGGCGGCGGGGAAGTGACCCTCACTCAACGAAGCGTTGATAACACCCTGGAGCCAGCCTCGTGTAACCTCCCGGGAGGCCAGTACCAACCAGGAGGGACACGGGTCCAGTAAACATGTGGCCGCACTAAGTCTCCCCAAAATCCTGTCCACATCATCCGGAGTCACAGCATCAAACTCCTCCCAGGTAACATTCTCAAGACTATTCCTCGTCACCCTGCCCTGATCTACCCAGTCAGAGTCCAAATCCCCCCGGATCTGAGCGATTTTGTCATACATGTATTGTCCGAAATCCTCCGCCCTGCCTTCCAAGGGATCCTCCCGCGCTCCCAGATGGAGCAGGGAGCGGGTTACCCTGAACAGGGCGGCCGGACGATTCCCTGATGACGCAATAGAGGCGGAAAAGTAGTTAAACTTTGCCGTCTTTATCGCCACTAGGTAGGTCTTAATATGCGACCTTACCAGTGTTCGGTCAGATTCAGCGAGACTGGCCCTCCAACCGCTCTCTAGGCGTCTTTTCCGGCGTTTCATCTCCCTCAGCTCCTCGGTGAACCAAGGAGCCGCGAGGGATCGACACCGGGTCAGAGGCCGCAAAGGCACGACTCGATCCAAGGCCCCACCAGCCGCCCGATCCCAGGCAGCTACCAGGTCCTCGGCCGAGTCGTGTGCCAGATCTTCAGGAATTGGCCCAAGCTCCGTCTGGAACCTATCAGGATCCATCAGGCGCCTGGGGCGGATCCATCTAATTGGGTCCGCCTCCCTGCGGCGGGGTGTAGCGGTTCGAAGGTCCAGACGAAGGAGTGAGTGATCTGACCATGACAAGGGTTTCATGTCTATATCCCCTATAATAAGACCACTCAACCACTGGCCAGAGACAAAAATCAGGTCCAGCGTGTGTCCCCCCCTGTGAGTGGGGCCATGAACTAACTGGGTCAGGTCCATGGCCGTCATGGAAGCCATGAACTCCCGAGCCATCTCTGACGTTTCACCAACGGACGGCAGATTGAAATCACCCATGACCATAAGCCTGGGTGTATCAACTGCCACCGTGGCTATCACGTCAAGTAGCTCGGGCAGGGCCGTTGCCACGCGGCAGGGAGCCAGGTACGTAAGCAGCAAGCCCATCTGAACTCCATGACCCCATCTCACAAAGAGGGACTCACACCCGGCAATCTGTGGCACAGTGGTCTCCCTCGGACCCAGACCTTCGTTAATAATAACTGCCACCCCCCCCACCCCTCCCCTGGGCCCTCGGCTGATGGAATGCTCTGAAGCCTGGTGGACACATCTCAACCAGAGGGACCCCTCCCTCCGGGCCCAACCAGGTCTCCGTAATACCCGCCAGGTCCGCTCCCCCCTCTTGAATAAGATCGTAAATGAGGGGGGCCTTATTTACCACGGACCTGGCGTTGCACAGCATCAGCCGGAGGCCCAGGTCCTGAGTATCTGAGCCACCTAGTATCCGAGGGGAGCCTTGAAGACCGGGGCGTGCAATCGCTCTCAAGTAGCGAGTGCGCACCCCCGGCACAAGATAAGGTCCTCTGCTCCCGCCATATCTGCCCCTCCCATCCACCGTGCTGATGACATCCCCAATCCCTCGTCCTGCGCCCTCCAGACCGTTACTCCTTATAATTTTTGGGGCTCCAAAATGAGCAATAGAGCTTAGGATCTCTTACTTCCAAATCATAGCTATCAGGGTGGATAAAAATCAATGATTTTTTTTAAAAAAATAAAAAAAAATCGGATTTTTTAAATTTAAATCGGATTTTTTTGATTTAAATCGGATTTTTTTGATTTTTATCGAATTTATTTTAATAAAAAACGGGGTAAAAATCTATCGTAAGATAGTTTTCTATTTAAGATACATAAATAATTTAGTTTATTCAGCATGAAATGGAGCTTAGTTATGTAGCATGAGGCTGTATATTCTGCAACACTGGGACTATCGGTGAGTCAACAGTGGGTCAAAGGAGTAGCAGAGATGACAGTTGCTCTTTAAAAGTTATGATTTAAATCGAGTTGATTTAAATCAAGCCTTTTTACTAGTGATTTAAATCATGATTTAAATTGTGATTTAAATCAACTTGATTTAAATCAAATCCACCCTGATAGCCATTCATTTTATCTCAGAATGTGTCGCAGGACATACACATCAAGACAACAGCCTATTACCAATCAGTAGAACAATTTTAATTCCCGGGGTTCTCATCCATTCATATAAGAATATGTTGTTACATAATCAAATCTGATTAATTTTGTAATTTAAATTGCAGAACTGCCCAACGAGACTATCAATCAATGCAAAAGACACACCAGCCCTGCCTTCCCCAAGCTGGTGCCTTGCAGATAAGTCGGACTACAAGTCACATAATTTCTAGTGAGCATGCTCCTTGGTTATGCTAGCTGAGGATGCTGGGAGTTGTGGTCTTAACACATTTAGGGAAGTACTCTTGCAAACTTATATTTATCATACGGATGTGATATGAACAGAGCAATTTGATTGCCTGTTTTCTTTTAGAGAATAACTAATTATTGCAGAATACTCTGAGAAGGCTGGAGGTATACCACTGTGGCTATTCCCTGTTCATCAAAGAAAGATCTAGGCAAATTTTAACCTGATACTAATTTTAAACATGCTCTTGCAATGCATCAAGTTAAACAGTGGCACAATCGCTGCTTGTTTGCCTTTTCCTGGAGTTCATTACAACGGATAATTTCAACCACTCTGTAAAGATCTCTGCACGAGCATCTTTAGCATCTGCAATTCTGCCAGAAATAATCACCGTTTGTCTCTAGGTGAGCAAACCCACTGTGATCGGTGTTCAGACTCATGGCGATACAGGGAACTTACCACAACACGTATTAACTGGGTCCCCTTGCACATCGGTTGTTTCAGCAATCTTCTTGTCTGATATCATTTGCTTTTTCCATCGCGAGTAAGCCGTAGGCAATTATATTCACAACCAATGTGGTTATTTAGGCCGGGATAGAACAGGGGCACGTTCAAGAAACAATGGTTGGAAACTAATCAAAGAGAGAAACAACCAGGAAATTAAGGAGAAACTTCTTAACAGTGAGGACAATTTATCAGTGGAACAGCTTGCCTCCAGAAATCTTGGGTGCTCCATCACTGGAGGATTTTAGGAAGAGACTAGACCAGTGATGGTTAACCTTCTTGCCATCGTGTGCCAAAAGTGGGGGGAGCATGGTGGGGTCACAAACAAGCGTGCCCACATCCATAATTCTATGCGCCCTTCCCCCCTCCGTGCTCCCCCCGCTTTTGGCACACGATGGCACGGTGGACCCGGTAGGACCATTTTTTGCTTTCCCCAGGTCCAGAGCCTTTCTAGGAGCCTGGGGAGGGCAAAAACGGCCTTCCCCATCTCCCCCAGAGGCCCTCTGGAGGCCGGAAACAGTGTGTTTCCTGACTTCTGGTGGGTCCAGAAGGCCTGAAAAGCAGCTGGCTGGCACACGCATGCATGCCAGAGCTGAGCTCGCGTGCCCACCGATATGGCTCCACGTGCCACCTGTGGCACCCGTGCCATAGGTTCGCCATCACGGGACTAGACAATCACTTATTTGAAATGGTATAGGTTAGCGTTGGAGCGTGCGTGTGCATGCTGGAAACCAGAAGAACAGCTGCCCGGTGCATATGTGCGTGCCGGAAAGATTATCTTCCAGTTTCCAGCGCACACATGCACACCGGCCACCTGGTCTTCTGGTTTCTGGCACGTATGTGCACCAGCCAGCTGGTCTTTGTGCACGCATGCATGCCAGAAACCGGAAGACAAGGTGGCCGGGGCGCATGCGCATGCCGGAAACCGGAAGATAATCTTCCTGGTGTGCACATGTGCACCAGGCGGATGCTCTTCCGGTTTCCAGCACTCCCACTTGAGTGAGGAGCAGCTGGCCGGCACGCTGGAACCTGGAAGAGCAACGGGTGGTGGCTTGCATTCCCGGAGAGATGGCTTTGCATGCCACTTCCGGCACAGATGTCATAGGTTCACCATCACAGGCAGGGGTGGGTTCTACTTACCTTTACTACTGGTTTACAACGGGATCGGGAGAATGAGGTGGAATGGCCATTAACCACCTATGCTACTGTTATTTTGGGCCAGATGCAACTTCTAAGTGGTCTTCAAGGGCAGCCCTGCAACAATCCTTATATACACAACACAAGGGAGCCAAAGCACAATTGTTTTAAGGGCTGCTCAGTCTAGATATGGGTCCAATTGGTGCAATAGACAAATTTGTGCAAAGAACAATCTGGCCAAAGCCTCTGCGTACTATCAACGCTGACAAGGCAAGCCACTAGAACATGGGTGTCAAACTGGATTTCTTTAAGGGCCAGATCAGCATTGTAGTTCTCCTCCACAGGCCAGACCGAGGTGGGAGGGGAGGAGACGGGACGAATGCCTTCTGCAGCACCCTGACGGCCAAAATATGCAGCCCTCCCACGCCCTGTCCGTGCCCCCCCCATCAGGGGTGGGTTCTACTTACTTTTACTACCGATTCGCAACGGGGCCGCACGCACGTGCTCGCTTTGCTTGCACGTTCTTCTGTGCAAGCGCAGAAGCTTCTGCACATGTGCAGAAGCGTTTTGATGACATCAGGGTCAATGGGCGGAGCCTCCCGCCAGTTTTATTACCAGTTCTATAGAACCGGTGCGAACCGGGGACAACCCACCACTGCCCCCCATGTTCCATTTTGGCCGGCAGAGTGCTGCAGGAGGCCACACCCAGGGCAAAAACGGGGCACAGGGTCTGTGTGTGACCCCCCATGCCCCATTTTTGCTAGCAGATGCACCATGGGCTGGTCCTTTGCTATTTCCAGGCCGGCCCAGTGGGCCAGATTTTAGTCTTGAGTTTGACCCCCCCAGCTCTAGAATCTTAATTGAGAGCAAACCCCACTCCCTACTAGCACTGATGATGTTACCTAGTTTGGGTAATAAAATGCCTCCAAGTTAAGAGCCTTGATTCCTGGCTGTATGTACATCCAGGCTGACAGATTTATTTGTAGCCATATATATTTGTTTGACTGTTTTATTTTGATGTTTTATGATATATGCCACCCAGAGTCACCTATTGTGATGGGCAGCTGTAGAAAACAAAAAAATAAAATACAAGCCTCAAAAATAAGAAAATCCCTAAATTCCTCCCACAAATGTCTAGCATTCAACCTCCTCCCGCTTTGCAAAAGGACATTGGCCTTGAAGACAGCTAGCTCTATTGCCTTCCTATCTCTGCATAAAATAATATTCCCTCTCATTAATAGCTGCCTCTGATCATCCGAGCCAGAGGTGGGTTTCAGCAGGTTCTGACCAGTTCTGGTGAACCGGTAGTGGAAATTTTGAGGGGTTTGGGGAACCGGTAGTAAAAATTCTGACTGGCCCCGCCCTCATCTATTCTCTGCTTCCCAAGTTCTAGCTGATCGGGAGGAAATGGGGATTTTGCAGTAACCTTCCCCTGGAGTGGTGTGGGAATGGAGATTTTACAGTATCCTTCCCCTGCCATGCCCATCAAGACATGCCATGCCCACCAAGCCACACCCACAAAACCGGTAGTAAAAAATTTTGAAACCCACCACTGATCCGAACCCCCTTCTGCAACTGGATGAAAAGGGAAAAGAGCTAAATGCAACCTACATTAAAGTCGGTGGATGAAACTTCTGATTAATATAATTCAAAGTCTAGTTTTAATTGCATTACCTTCCATCTGCTTGCGATGCATTTCTCTCTCTCTCTCTCCTTTTCTGTCCAAGAACTTCCTGGATGCCCCCAGTCCATGGGTCTCCCATGCCATGCTTCTTCAAAGGAAATTGCAAACTCTGAGCTGCCACCTTTCATCAGCCTCCTATTAATTAGCTAAATGCCACGTCGTATTACGCATTCTGGCCTTCTGGGAAGGCAGCTCTCTAATGCACCCAGACCTCATGATCAGGTGTGTGTGTGTGGGGGGGGGGGAGTTTCTTCCTCCAAGCAAATCATTGGTATTCTAGGATAAGTCAGCTTACTGTAATTTGAAATTGGTCTGCCGTCCCATTAGGTATCAGCCCAATCAATACTGAGTGAATTAGGTTTCGGTGATCTGATTAACTCCCCATTATTTTCTACCCCGGCTGATTTAGAATGCATGATGAGACAATATTCCAGTTTCTTTGCTTTCTCCCGGTTTAAATGGAACGTGGGCATACAAGGAAGCAGTGGCTGGGTGTATTTGATTTGGCCGGTGCTGTAATGAAGCCAAACACTATCAGCATCAGTTTTATCGGGAGAGGTGTAAGGGGCCGAAGCCCACTGTGTTGAGCACACAAAGAGTGAAGGGCAGAACGAAAAACGTTGGGCTAGTTCAGTGACGGCTAACCTTTTCCGGACCGAGTGCCAAAAGTGTACGTGTGTGTGCGTGCCCCCAAAACACAATGCGCGCACCCCACACATGCGCCCCGCCCCCTGAATACAAGTGTCTCATCGATGTAAGAAGGACCACTTATAACTATCTATGTCACCACATTCTGGACCAGTTGCAGCTTTTGGGTAGTCTTCAATTGCAACATCATCAATGTTGGCTCTAACTTGAAGTCTCTGTGTGGGTACCCATGATCTGCTTTCCACACTGCGTATTGTGTGCATAAGCACAGGCAGATTGAAAATATTTTGTTGCCTGAAGCAGAAAAGCAAACTACTCCCAGAGACTTCATGTGATTTGCATGTCAAAGCCTGGCTAAATTATTTCTACCCAGGACATCTCCAAAATATTTTCATTCCTGGCAGAAAATTACAAGATTTTTTTAAAAATAATTGTGTAATCCTTTGCATCAGAGTGGAGTCGGAGTGACTGAATGGAGCTGAGCATTTACTGGGCGGATGCCCTTCCTGATGCCTATGCAGAGTTTGCAGCAGATATTTTCTTATTGCGCCCAGAGAAAGAAATATCTTCCACTACTTAGAATTGAACTCCTGATTGTGAGGTGAGAGATCCACTTCCAGGCTACCACACTGCTCTCAGAAAATTACAAAAATACTAAATTTAATTATTGATAAATGTCTTCTGATTTATGACAGCTGTCTTACTTTGCCTTATCATTACACAAACACACACACATATATTTCCCTGAAATTGCTTGCATTTTTCAGCTTCAAATAACTGATTTTTTTTCCATTCATAAAGGTAGGTTTTGAAATATAGGTACAACAAAATATAATTCAGTCTGGCAGATTTATTTCCTTAATGTCTTATTATTATTTCTGAGAAACCCATAAGGCACTCTATTAATTAAAACACCGCCCGACATTTTGGCTCCATAAGATTTAGAACTTGGAGAGTTTTGCTGTCATTACTGCATTTATTTCAGAGGTTTTGGCTTTTTAATTAAGCGTTATCTCCCATCAAGATGAGCTTTTTCAGCCCACAATGTAGCCAACTACACACTGCAAAAATAACAGATCCTTTTGAAAGTAGCTGTGTTCATATCTAAGTATTTGGCTACCCAATGGAAATTCCACTGGTACATAACACAGGGACGTTAATTAGCGGTGATGAAGTATCTATGGAGCACCATTTAATTTAAATGGAGTGCATTTAATAATCACAGTGGCGCAGTGGTTAGAGTGCAGTACTGCAGGCTACTTCTGCTGCCTGCTGGCTGCCTGCAATTTGGCGGTTCAGATCTCACCAGGCTCCAGGTTGACTCAGACTTCCATACTTCCGAGGCAGGTAAAATGAGGAGTCAAACTGTTGGAGGCAATAGTCCCCTTTCTAGATCGGGACTCCCTACGCACAGTCACTCATGCCCTCATCACCTCTCGTCTGGACTATTGTAACGCTCTCTACATGGGGCTCCCCTTGAGGTGCACTTGGCGGCTCCAACTGGTGCAGAGTGCGGCTGCGCGGGTGGTTATGGGAGCGAAGTGGAGTTCCCATGTAACACCTCTTCTGCACGAGCTGCACTGGCTCCCGGTGGTCTTCCGGGTGCGCTTCAAGGTTTTGGTTATCACCTTTAAAGCGCTCCATGGCTTAGGACCTGGTTATCTACGGGACCGCCTGCTACCACCAATAGCCTCCCACCGGCCAGTACGCTCCCATAGAGAGGGGCTCCTCCGGGTGCCGTCAGCCAAACAATGTCGACTGGCGTCCCCTAGGGGGAGAGCCTTCTCTGTGGGGGCACCTACGATCTGGAACAAGCCCCCCGGAGATAAGGAGGATCCCGGATCTGCGCACCTTCCGTCGCGCGCTCAAGACTTTCTTATTTCATCAAGCTGGCCTGGCCTAAATCTTCTCCCCTTTTAAATGTAAATTTTAATTTGTTTTTAAATTATTGGGTATTTTAAATTTGTCTCAGCCAAATTATTTAATTCGTTTTTATTCTATTTTAAATTTTTGTATTTATGTGTTTTATTCTGTGGCTGTTCACCTCCCTGAGTCCTTCGGGAGTAGGGCGGTATAGAAATCCAATAAAATAAATAAATAAATAAATAAATAAATATGATTACTCTGTAAACAGTTTAGAGAGGGCTGTAAAGCACTGTAAAGTGGTATATATGTCTAAGTGCTATTGCTATTGCTGTTAAATACAGTAGGAGGCATTACAAGGGTGAGGTGACTCTTTTGCAGCAGAGGGTGGGGGAACTTAATTTTGTTACCGCAAGAGTAGCAGCAGATGTGTCATCAGTGGGTTTTTGGATATTTTGCAGGGAGAGGATATGGCCTCTTTTTTGCTGAATACTGGGAACAATGCAAAATTGCAAAAGTTCAACTTGGTGATGGCTGAATGTCCCTATTCTGGTGTTATTTTTATTAATAACAGAATAACAGAGTTGGAAGAGACTTTGGAGGTCTTCTAGTTCAACCCCCTGCTCAAGCAGGAAATCCTATACCCAGCGGTGGTTTCACATTATGTTATTACCAGTTCACCACCCCCGCATGTGCTTGTTTCATGCATGTGCATGCCCAGTTCGTGCATGTGCCTGTCTTCCACACATACGCCTGGCCTCAAAAACATGCCTAAATAGGATGGCATAGAGCCGGGGCAGGTGACCAGGCCCACCCATGATTTCTGCTACCAGTTTAGGAGAACCGGTCCGAACCGGCTGAATACCACCTCTGCCTATACCATTTCAGACAAATTGTTATCCAGTCTCTTTTTAAAAACCTCCAGTGATGGAGCACCCACGACTTCTGAAGGCAAGCAGTTCCGCTGGTTAACTGTTCTCACTGTTAGGAAGTTTCTCTTCAATTCCAGGTTGCTTCTCTCCTTGATTAGTTTCCGTCCATTGTTTCTTGTGGTCCGCCAGCAGCCTGCAGAGCTGGCAGCGGAGTCGGACAGTGAGGAGGCTGGGGAGGACAATGGGCCAGTCCTGGAATCTGGGGAAGGCCTGGACGAGGGCTCTGCATCGGAGGCAAAGATGGGGCCAGGGCCATCTGGGAGCGATGCGCGGACTCCGGAGCCTCCAGAGGTGGATAGCAGAGAGGCAGATGAACAGGAGGAGCCTATTCCTAGTGCACACATGCGAAGAGCTGCCAGAAGGGAAAAGCAGCTAAAGCAAAAAGGACGACTCGGGAGTAAGGAAATTATTGGCCCCTCCCAGAAGGCTTAAAAGAGCAGCAACGGCTCATGGGATCTTTGTACGAAAGCAACATTGCTACATTTGTTTCTTGTCAGCATCTCTTGCTTCTGATCTTTTGCCAAGAAAAGCCTTTGGCAGGGTGCCAAAGAAGACAAAGGTTGGTGATAAGGCCAAAGGACTGTTTATGAAGAATTTGTTTTGGACTTAATTTGGACTAAGCTGAGAATGAAGTAATTCTCAGCTGTTCTAATCAAATATGTTTGTTTAGGACTGATTATGTCTGGTAATAACTACTTGGGCCTAGGTCACAACAGTTCTGCCTTCTGTTGCTTTGGAGAATAAGTTGACTCTCTCTTCTTTGTGGAAGCCCATCAGATATTAGAAGACTGCTATCATGTCACCCCTGGTCCTTCTTTTCACTAAACTAGACATACCCAATTCCTGCAACTGTTCTTCATAAGTTTTAACCTTCAGTCCTCTAATCATCTTTGTTGCTCTTTTCTGCATTCTTCCTAGAGTCTCAACATCTTCTTTATAATATGGTGATGAAAACTGGATGCAGTATTCTAAATGTGGTCTTATTAAGGCTTTATAAAGCAGTACTGATAGTCCCTGACTTACAACAGTTCGCTTAGTGATCTTTCAAAGTTACAACAGGACTGAAAAAGTAACTTATGACTATTTTTCACAATTATGACCATTGCAGCATGGCTGTGGTCATGTGATCAAAGCTTGAATGCTTGGCATCTGGTTCATATTTATGACGATTAGAGTGTCCTGGAATCATGTGAACAGCTTTTGTGACTTTCTGACAAACAAAATCAATGGGAAAGCCAGATTCACTTAAGAACCGTGTTACTAACTTAACAATTGCAATGATTCACTTAACAACTGTGGCAAGAAAGGTGTAAAATGGGGCAAAACACAAATGCCTCAGTTAACAACATAAATGTTGGGCTCAATTGTGGTCATAAGTCAAGGGCCACCTGTACTAATACTTGGCTTTTGGGCTTTAGAAAGGCCAAACAATGCCCCTGGCATTGTTGTTGTTGTTGTTAGTAGCGAAGTCATGTCTGACCCATCGAGACCCCATGGGCAATGTTCCTCCAGGCCTTCCTGTCCTCTACCATCCTCTGGAGTCCATTTAAACTCACGCCAACTGCTTCAGTTAGTCCATCGAGCCACCACATTCTCTGTTGTCCCATTCTTCTTTTGCCCTCAATCATTCCCAGCATTAGGCTCTTCTCCAGTGAGTCCTTCCTTCTCATTAGGTGGCCAAAGTATTTGAGTTTCATCTTCAGGATCTGGCCTTCTAAAGAGCAGTCAGGGTTGATCTCCTCTAGGACTGACCGGTTTGATTGCCTTGCAGTCCAAGGGACTCGCAGGAGTCTTCTCCAGCACCAGAGTTCAAAGGCCTCAATTCTTTGGCGCTCAGCCTTCCTTATGGTCCAACTTTCACAGCCATACATTGCAACTGGGAAAACCATAGCCTTGACTATACGCACTTTTGTTGGCAGGGTGATGTCTCTGCTTTTTAGCCATAGACTTGCCATAGCTTTCCTTCCCAGGAGCATTAAATATTCCCATTTTGTTAACAAATGCACGCAGCATGATCAAGATGGGAGATGTTTGGTACCCCTCAAAAGGAGCTGGAAGAGGTGCATGCTGCCAATGGCCATAGATTGCCAATCCTTGCATTATTGGATCATCGTTTAGTGCTGACATCCAAACTTTGAGATGGAGCTGGCTGGAAATTCAAGACCAAGTAATGAGACAAGAATTGTACAACAAGCAAAATAAATGTTAAACAGGAAAGAACTTTAACTTTTGCATGGAATAATGCTAGGGTTAATTCATTTTAAACGTTGGTCCTTTGTCTGGGTTAGCCAAGCTACTTGGAGAATTGTTGAAAATGAAAACAACACATCTGGAGATGGCCAAATTGGAGGAAGCTGCTTTAAACAATACACTTTTGGTTCCCACACAGCACAATGCACAGTAACTAATGAGGACCTGGTTTGTGGGGGCAATAAGCTGACTTTGTATAAAAAAGAACACCGCTGGGGGAGTGGGGCGCGAAAGCCCTACTAAGCAGGTATATACAAAAGTATGAAGGCTATTGCTTAACGCATTGTAAGCCGCCCTGAGTCTCCGGAAAAGGGTGGCATATAAATCAAACCAATAAATAAATAAATAAATAAATAAATAAATAAATAAATAAATAAATAAATAAATAAATAAATAAATAAGTCCTTTGAATGCAACCGATCTCGCTTGTCAGGTTTTTAAAAAGAGAGTTGATGTCTGACAGAAAGCCACTTGAAGAGACTAGAAGCATTTGAAATGTGGATTTAGCCACATCCAAGAACCTGAGTCATGATGGTTAGGCAGTGGTAGGTTTCAAAATTTTTTACTACCTGTTCTGTGGGTGTTGCTTGGTGGGCATGGCATGGCTTGGTGGGCGTGGCTTGGTGGATGTGGCAGGGGAAGGATACTGTAAAATCTCCATTTCCTCCCGATCAGCTGGGACTCGTGAGGCAGAGAATAGATGGGGGCGGGGCCAGTCAGAGGTGGTATTTACCGGTTCTCCGAACTACTCAAAATTTCCACTACTGGTTCTCCAGAACTGGTCAGAACCTGTTGAAACCTACCTCTAGTTAGATGATATTTTTTATAGCTGATGTGTAAAAGGGCAGAATGAAGTCATTTCCTGCAAACTCTTGTAAATGGCTATGACAATTTTTTAACATAAAAATTTTTTAACATAAAAAGAGCTCTCCTCCCAACCTTCCAATATACAGAAAACCATGGATCTGTTCACTTGCGAATATCTCTCCATGGACGTGCCTATTTCAAATTTTAATCATGGTTCTGGCCATCCAAAGGTTGCCACTTTGATTCAGAGCATGGATGAGCAACTTAGTTGGCCATGAATAGCATTTAACATGATTCCAAGTAGATAGGCCACCATTTTTAACTGTTTTTTTGTGGGGGAGGGATTCCTCCCTTAGTTTGGGGTCCATTTCCTTTAAACTTATTTTGCATTTTGATTATTTGTGTTTACCACCCAAAAACAGCAAGAAAGCCAATGTTGGCAAACAATGGATAGAGGATGCCCTAAAATGATGCCAAGGAAGGTTTACAAGACTAAATTTGGCTGTAGGATCTCTAGTTACCTATTCCTGGTTTAGAGAACTGGCTTAGCAAGGGGAAAGGAAGGGTTGGATTCACAGCAACGACATAGAAGTTCTCTGTCCAGCTAAGAACTATGAGAGTTATGTTCTAGCAAAAGAGAACTTCTTCAAACTCAAGGTCAGAAGTTCTGAAGGCTTGTTTTTTTTTTGATCATCTGATTGGATTACTATAGAGAAGGAAGTGTAGTTAAGATATTCCTGCAGCTATTAAGTCCAAGGGTACAGCTTCACCTTCTGTGGATAAAAAAAAGTGCTGAATATCACACATATACTGTATAATATAATACAGAAGAAAGTTCTGTCCTTCTACAGCAGGGGTGTCAAACTCAATTTCATTGAGGGCCACATCAGGGTTGTTTTTGACCTCGGGGAGCCAGGGTGGGTGTGGCCAGGGTGGGAGTGGCCAGCATGATGTCACTCGTGCTGGGGGTGCCTGTGGTGGCCCGAGCATTCTTCCAGCAATCCCTCCCTAGCTCCATTTTCGCTGGCAGAGGGCTGCAGGAGGCCATCATTGCCAAAAACAGAGCCTGGAACGGCTGCGTGGGGCCCTCCTGAGCTCTGTTTTAGCTGACAGAGGCATTGCGGGCTGGTCCTTTGCTGTTTTCAGGGCAACCCCGTGAGGCCGATCTAAACACCCCACAGACCACATCTGGCACACGGGCCTTAAGTTTGACACCCCTGTACAGTATTGAAAAGTCCCCTCCCCTCTCTATTCAAGCAACAAGTTAGTAGGAAATGCTTTTTATTGTATCAGAAACACAGCACTCTGGTAGCCAGCTGCCTTTGGAACTCAATCATCGTGTTGAATAATAATTTTTTTTTTTTTTTTAAAAGATGAAGATATTCTATGAACATTTTGTATGCCCGGCAATAAAGTCTGATTAGATCTTCTTGGACCACCCCTTTTCTAAGCCAAAACATCTTTTGATGCTTTGAAGGGGAGATAAAAGTTACAGACAAATGGCAAATTCTGGGAAGGAACGGCTCTCAAAGTGTTTAGGAAATGAAAGTGATCAGTTGAGATCTTATCATGTACTCATCCCTTTTAACTGCCTATGTCGGGTGGGTGATTTGGGCTTTCCATATAGAATTAATCTGCTTTCCTAATAAAACAATTGTGGGCCAGATGTCAAAAGCTTACCGTTTATTGGTTCTTTTAAAATATGCTTTCCCAAACAGCCTTCCTCTTATCTCATTTCCAATTGTCTGAGGTTATCTGAGTTAGAAATTAGCCAGGAATGAGGAAAAATGTAAAATAATGGTTAGATTGTCAAACTAGGTCCCAATTAGTCTGAATGACTTTGAATAAGTCCAGGGCATCTGAGGAACAACTGCCTTACTCCAACGGGACTAATCTGCCCCTCTTGTTCCTGTGGAAATGGCCTATTTTGGATCTTGGTGGGGTCCAGGAGAAGACCCTTTACTGTTATTGCCCCCTTCCTCTGGAATATTCTCCCATCAGAGGTGAGATCTATCCCCATATTCCTAGCCTTCCGGAAAAGCCTAAAATCTTGGCTCTGTCATTTGGCCTGGGCCTTCAATGGGCCTGCTACATAGGGGGTAGAGAAGATTCTTTCCTACAGGCTTCCCACATCTTGGTTTTTAATTTTTAATTTTTTATTCTACCCTGTTTCCCCAAAAATAAGACATCCCCTGATAATAAGCCCAATCAGGCTTTTGAGCGCATGTGCTAAGACAAGCCCTCCCTGAAAATAAACCCTCCCTGAAAATAAGCCCTCCCCTAAAATATCTAAATGCATGTTCAGCCAGCCCCCGCCATTTCGTCTGATTAGGGTTAAGGAGACAGAGCTGGAAATCAGGTGAGATGGCAAGAGGAATCCCATCTTGCTCCACGCGCCCCAAAATGATAAGACCTCCCTGAAAATAAGGCCAAGCGCTTATTTTGGGGTTCAAAAAAAATATAAGACAGGGTCTTATTTTCGGGAAAACACGGTATTTGAAATTATTTCTTAGCATTTTTTTATCTTTGCATTAAATTATAAGCTGCCCAGAGTTGCTGTAGTGTAAGCTGCCCAGAGTCTCAGTATTAATGAAATGGGCAGCATAGAAATTTAATAAATAAATGAAAATAAATTATCTGTCCTCTCAGCCTACCCCACAAACAAGTGGCTAAGAATGAAAAGAAAAGCTGGATAAATAATATGCTAAAATATAAACCAGGTGAATCAGTAATGGGATTCAGCCGGTTTGAGCAAACTGGTAGTTAAATTGCTGGCTGGCCCTGTCCCTTCCTGCCCCACCCCTTCCTGGAGTACCCATACACCCCATTTTGGCTCTCAGGTAAGTGCAGGGAGGCCTCCTAGGCCCAAAACGGGGCATGGGGGGCTGGTGCACCCCCCCTGTGCCCATTTTCACTCCCAGGAGGCTTCAGGGAGGCCTCCTAGGCCCAAAGCGGGCTGCGGGGGGAGTGGCGCATCTTTCCCGTGGCCTGTTTTTGCTCCCAGGGGGCTGCAGGAGGCCGAGTCCTGCTTGTCACACCCCCTGGCCACGCCCACCAAGCCATGCCCACAGAACCGGTAGTAAAATTTTTTGAATCCCGCCGCTGAGGTGAATCCAGTGACATTTTTTCCATCCAGCACCAAAACCTGGGCTCAAAAAGTATGTAAGTATATTCAGATATTATTGGTGGGTAGCGCATCGTATATTTTTCCTTATGAATTAGAGAGCTGCCGTTGTTCTTGTTCACAAGAGCTAGGAAAAAAAAAAGATGGGATAAGCACTATCATATTAACACATGATAACAATACAGAGAGAGTCTAAAAGTCATCTGTAAAGGACAGAAACAGGATATTAAAAGCAAGAAAGAAGGGCGAGTCGTCCCATTAATCTGTTTGATGCTGATTTGGAAGACCTGGGTCTGATGACTTATATCGTTTTGGGCATCTTCCAACAGAGAGAAAGGCAATGAATCTGATTGAACATGTAGCGGGTACTCTAATGTCTGTTGAAAGTGAATGATTAAAAAGTTAAGGACAAGCCTATTGGATGAGAATAAAGCTCCAGAATTTTGCTTCAGTGACTTCCAACGATGTTTTGTTGAAATTGGCCTTGTCATTTTTCAGAAGTCATTTTTTTTTTTGCCCCAGTAAAAGAGGCATACGGGACGCGGTGGCTCAGTGGCTAAGATGCTGAGCTTGTCGATCGAAAGGTCGGCAGTTCAGCGGTTCGAATCCCTAGTGCCGCGTAATGGGGTGAGCTCCCGTTACTTGTCCCAGCTTCTGCCAACCTAGCAGTTCGAAGGCACGTAAAAAATGCAAGTAGAAAAATAGGGACCACCTTTGCTGGGAAGGTAACAGCATCCCATGCGCCTTTGGCATTGATGTCTTCGGACAGTGCTGGCTCTTCGGCTTTGAAACAGAGATGAACACTGCCCCCTAGATTCGGGAACGACTAGCACATATGTGCAAGGGGAACCTTTACCTTTACCTAAAAGAGGCATCTGTTTTTCTTCCTATTCCCTGAGAGCTTGAGAATTTCTGTTGACTTTCTCCTGGGGGGTGATTTTGATTTTATCCGATTGTTGGAGGTAGAGGTTGGTACTGCTGGTGGAATTACAGATAGTCCTTGATTTACAACAGTTCATTTAGTGTCCGTTCAAAGTTACAACGGCACTGAAAAAAGTGACTTATCACTGTTTTTCACAGTTATGAATGTTTTTCACAGTTAGAAATAGCCCTATCATCCAAGTGATCAAAATTCAGATGCTTGGCGACTGGTTCGTACTTATGACGGTTGCTGTGTGTCCCAAGGTCATGTGATCACCTTTTGCGGCCTTCTGACAAGCAAAGTCAGCGGGGAAGCAAGATTCACTTAACAAACAGGTTACTAGCTTATCAACTGCGGTGATTCACTTAACAGCTGTGGCAAGGAAGGTAATAAAATGGGGCAAAACTCACTTAATATATGTCTCACTTAACAACAGAAATTTTGGGCTCAATTGTGGTCGTAAGTTGAGGATCACCTATACTAATACTTGGCTTTTTGGCTTTAGAAAGGCCCACTCCCCGGCTTTAAATATTCCCATTTTGTTTTCTGTTAGGAGTTTTTCTATCACTATCATGCTTTTACTCTTGAGAGTCCCATGGAAAGCAAGAAAATCAAACCAGTCAATCCTAAAGGAAATTGACTTTGACTGTTCTTTGGAAGGACTGAAGCTGAACCTGAAGTTCTTTGGCCACCAAATGAGAAGAGAGGACTCCTTGGAAAAGACCCTGATGTTGGGAACGATGGAAGGCAAAAGGATTTTGCAACATCTTACAATATTTTATTTTAAAAAAGCCTAGCTCGAGCAGTATAGTTATTATTTGAAAGCAAGATTTTTTTTAAAAAAAAAAATCAATATGGCAGCCATGATTGTGCAATTGAAATCCTGCTTCTTATGTGGGTTGCATGCAAGACACATATAAAAAAAATATGAGGGGTAAGCTGCAGGGGTGAAATACTCCCGGTTCGGACCGGATCACATGATCCGGTAGCGATGGTGGCAGGTGGTTCGGAGAACCAGTAGCAAAAGTCCCTGCCCCCCCCCACATGCCTAGCTGACCCACGTGATCATCAGAGGCTGTTTTTTTTTACTTTTAAAAGCATTTTTTTTCTACAACCTCTTTGGCTGAAAAAATCCTTTTAAAAGTAAAAAAAATATGCTTTTAAAAGCCTCTGACGATCCCAGCTGAGTTGCCTGATCATCAGAGGCTTTTAAAAGCATTTTTTCTACAACCTCTTGAGGTTGTAGGAAAAAATGCTTTTAAAAGTTAAAAAAAAGAAGTTGTTGGCCACGCCCAACCAGTCACATTATCCCACCACCACCAAGCCATGCCCACAGAACAGGTAGTGACAAATTTTACATTTCACCACTGGTAAGCTGCCATTTAAACTTTTTAATCCTATTGGTTGCTGGCCTTGGTTACTATAGCTATAGGTAGTCCTCAAATTACAAACATTTGTTTGGTGACCATTCAAAGTTACAGTGGCACTGAAAAAAAGTAACTTACAACTGGTCCAGAGGTGGTATTCAGCAGGTTCTGACCAGTTCTGGAGAACCGGTAGAGGAAATTTTGAGTAGTTCGGAGAACCGGTAAATACCACCTCTGACTGGCCTCGCCCCCATCTAATCAGTCCCAGCTGATTGGGAAGAAATGGGGACTTTGCAGTAACCTTCCCCTGGAGTGGGGAGGGAATGTAGATTTTACAGCATCTTTCCCCTGCATGTCCACCAAGCCACACCCACAGAACCAGTAGTAAAAAAATTTGAATCCCACCAGAACTGGTCCTTATGAGGGCCACTGCATCCCCCATGCTCATGTGATCAAAATAAACCAGGATTGATTTACAGCAATGATAGTATCCTGGGATCATGTGATTCCCATTTGTGAGCTTCCCAGCTCTGTCTTCAACAAGCAGAGTCAATTGGGGAAGCCATATTTGCTTAACAGCCATGTGATTCACTAAACAACTGTGACAGAAAAAGTCACAAAATCGGATGGCAACTCACATAACAACCATCTTGCTTAGCAATTCTGTTTCCCAATTGTGGTCATAAGTCGAGGATTCCCTGCATCTCATTTCTCCCGTGAGATTTTCCCCAACATTTCTTTGCTGCTAGGAAAGGAATTTTAGAAGGGAATTTTAGAAACAGAAAAAAACATTGTAAACCGAACTATTATCCCATCAAATTGAAGAGAAGTTCAGATGGATTATGGAGAACCAAGACTTGTGATCCTGGGTGTATCAATGACCAATCAGTCATTATTATACAGAAAATGTATTAAAAATGCTTTACTCATAAGTAAAATGAACAAAGGGGCTTGTTTTCAGAAAAGGACACATAGGTTTTGCTTAGTAAGTAGATAAAATGATATACACCCAACTTTACCTCCTCATTCACTGACAGTGGGAAAAGATTAGCCGTTTTTGGACAGCTGCTATAAATAATTCAAAGCATCTTTATTATTATTTTCTACACAAAAAGAGAGAGAAAAAAACAGTTTAGAGGGAGGGAACCTGTCGGTATGAAAAATAATGCTTGCAAACTTTGGGCAAAGAAAAAGAACAAAGTTATGATTAAGCATATAAATGGGCTGTCTTCTCATTTATATGCAAGCAAATGTCCTTAATTTATTAATCTCATCTGCATATAAAATTAACACTCTCATTGTCGCCCCCTCTCTTAATTACTGGGCCTTCTTTTTGCTAGAATTTTGTTGGGAAAATTGCCCAAAAAAATTGAACAGAAAAAACACACCTATTCTTTTGGCCTGCTTGTTTTATAAAATCAATTTAACTCGTGAAGAACATTTTTATGAAGAATATATATATATATATATATATATATATATATATATATATATATATAAAATCCCTTGTCTCATCAAAATTGGGTACAATCTGAGGTAATGCATAACCTGCCAAGAAAAAAAGTAATCAACTTCCAAAAAACAGAAACAGTATATTATGCATGTATTTAATATATTATTATCACATTAGCTGTCACAGCAGGTGGCCTCATCTATCCAACTTGGCTTATTGCAGAAATAATTGTCTAGTATTTAGATGGAGAGCCACCAAACTCCCAATGTTGAAGACTAGACGCTATAGAACAACTAGACACAAGGACAGTTTTTTTCCCAAATGCCATAAACAACTAATTCCCACAACACTGTCAAACAATTTACTAAGACTGTATTATTATTCTTCTTCTCATCCTTCCTAGTACCAGTGGTGGGTTCCTCCTGGTTCGGCCCGGTTCTCCCGAGCCGGTAGCGGTGACGATATGACGTGACTGAACTGGTTCTGCCCCCCCGCGCCCCACCCACCCACCTCCCGCGTTATCCTTACCTTTTATTTGACCCCACCCCCAATCTATTGCTGCCTCCTGAGTCCCAGCTGATGGCTAGAGGGAAAAAAACTGTTTAAACTCTTGCCGCGGGGCTTCAAAGGGCCGCCCTACAGCTGATCAGTGTTAAAAGAAAACAAATGAGTAGACCGGTGCCTGCAAAAATACATGAGTAGATCAGTGCCTGCAAAAAATAAATGGGTAGATTGGTACAGCTCTGCAAGCAGTTAAAAGCCTGGTAGACCAGTACCTCTGCTAAATCCTAAATAATTGTCACATGACCATCAAGCCACACCCACAAAATAAGCCACGCCCACAGAACCGGTAGTAAAAAATTTTAGAACCCACCACTGCCTAGTACCTATCTCTTCCCACTTATGACTATAACCACGTTGCTTGTATCTTTATAATTTATATTGTTTTGTTTGTTTCCTAGTATGATTTGATTGCTTACTTAGTATCTTATGACTATCACTAAGTGTTGTATCTTATGATTCTTGATGAATGTATTTTATTTTTCTTTATGTACACTGAGAGCATATGCACCAAAGACAAATTCCTTGTGTGTCCAATCACACTTGGCCAATAAAGAATTCTAATAATTTATCTATTAAATGGTTAAGCATTTCTATATTGTTATGAAGAAAAATACAGGCCTATGAATTTATCAGGTCAAGTTTTACCTCACATATTTTACTCTACAGGTAGTCCTTGACTTACAACCATAATTGAGGCCAACATTTATGTTGCTAAGCAGGACATTTGTTAAGTGACTTTTGCCCCATTTTATGACCTTTCTTGCCACAGTTGTTAAGTGAATCACATCAGTTGTTAAGTTAATAACACAGCTGTGAAGTAAATCGGGCTTCCCCATTGACTTTGCTTGTCAGAAGGTCGCAAAAGGGAATCACATGACCCTGGGACATGGCAACTGTCATAAAAATTAGTCAGTTGCCAAGCATCTAAATTTTGATCACATGACCATGGAGATGCTGCAATGGTATAAAAATAAGTATGAAAAATAAGTCACTTTTTTCAGAGTCGTCACTAAATGAACTGTTGTAAGACAAGGACTACCTACATCACTTAATCTACACTATAATAATTGGGAAGTGAGATGTTCAGAAGGATAGGCTTCATAACCCATAATTTATATTGCTTGGTAGACTTCAAGAATTAATATCCAATGAAATACTTCCTAGAGGATACTCACTTGAAGAAGGTTTTGTTATAATACCCAGCACCAGAAATAGCAGATCTAGAAAAGCTCACACAACAGTTTATCTTGGAGAGGAATGGAGAGTAAATAATTGGTGAGCTGGAGTTGGAAGAGTAAGAGTACACTGTGAATTTACTCATTTGTTTTCATACCTCAGTAGTGAAACAGAAGAACACACAGGGTCAAAGCTGTCTGTGTCAGGTATAAATGCCCTACCCGTGCCAAGAATTAGCTACAGTTCAGTAGTGCAGGGGTTAACCCAGACACCCACCTGGTCAGCTCCTCCCATAGACCCCTCCTTACCTGAATCCCCGCCCACAGGTATAAAAGGTGGGCACACTCCTCCATGTTGTCCAGATCCTGATGTAACTTGTGATGATGCACAGAACCTGTAAATAAAAGAAAGATATTTAACCAAATGACTCTAGTCTCTTCATTGGGCCTGGTCCATCAATCCTTGTAACAAGATGGTAGCAGAGGATGGTTGGTAAGGCCCAGTGACATCAAACCACGAGACAAGGACCCATACCTACCTACAGAATGGCGACACCTCCGAAGCAACGGGAAGGCAACCCATCGGACTCGCCTGGGAAGGTAGAAACCCCAACCGCCCCCAAAACCACCGCGATGGGAGAAAAGGAGGAGATCCAGAAAGAGAAAAGGACTCACCACAACGACCAAGAAGAGGAAAAGCTGCGACTCGACGTCCTGCAGCTACTGAAAGAGCGAGCCGGCGACAAGAACCTCCTTGCCGACCTGCGGAGCTTCATAATCGACCGCGAGGTGGCAAGGAGCGAAGGGGATTCGGACTCCGAACTCGAGGAGCTGGACTCGGTGAGTGGATCGCCCAAAAGGGCACCTCCAACGGCCACCGAGCCCCGAAGCCCCGCTCAAAATTTGAAACGGCGGCCATCTTTGTCCACGTGGTCGGACAAGATGGCCGACCCCCAACCAATCGGCAGCCAGAATTCAAAATGGCCGGCGCGCAAAAAATGCCGGGCCATGAACCACGAGGAAAGTGACCAGGGAGAGGGGACCGAATCCAACTCTGACCCCTGGTACACCCCCAGCGAGCGGCAAGTAGACAGGGCCATGAAGACCCTTGCCGCCGCCTTCGGCCCAGGCCTCAAAATTACAAAAGAGAAGCCGGAGAGGCCAAAACAGAAAGGAAGGCTAGGAGAGGGGCAACGAAACACTCACCCGAGAGCCACTGACGCCCGTGCCAGCCCGCCAGCCCACCTACGCACCCCAGGGACACCGCGCCTCCGATCGCCCAGGCCGCACACCCCGGACCGCGTGGACTGGGGCAGCTACTTACAGCCGTCGCCGGAGCCTCAACGCCGCCAGGATCTTCATTCCGGAGAAGCAGCTGCTGGACGACGCCTTCCGGAGCACACCTGGACCCCCAAGTCCGAAGCCGAGGCCTACCCGACCGATAGAGGCCTCTACAGCGGAGCCGCGATGAACAGGTCCTTCCTCGGCGACGGCGGAGCTGAAATGGACTTCGCGCATGCGCTCTTCCGCCTAGAAGAAGAAAAAAGAAAAAAATTACAAAGCGGGACTTTTAAACTACCGGCAAGCGTTCCCATGCCTTACTGCTGCTATAGGCACATAAGGAACCATGGACAGCAGCCAGCAGTAAGTAACTTTACTAATAGTGCTGGGAACTTACCAGTAGACTTTCCCAAGTTGAGAATGGATGGGGGCAATATCCTAGAGTGGTCACAGCAGCTTCAGGTGGTGTTCCTGAAAGAAAACATGTCTCATTTTATTAATGACCCCCCAGAGAGACCATGGACTTTAGAGCTGGATTGCATGCACCATAGGGCATTCTATCTTTTAATTGCCAGCATATCCCCCACAATTTACCACTGTATTGGCCATAACCTCACAGTATCAGAAATTATAGGGAAAATGTTTGGGTTGTTTTACAGTGAGAGTGTGTCCACCACCACACAAATTTCCAAGGACTTCTTTTCCGCCAGACTTAAGTCAGGGACCCCCATGAGTGAGCACCTAGTGTCCTTAAGCAGTACCAGAGCAGAGCTACACCTTAGGGGAGAAGTTATTTCCGACCAGATCATGAAGAGCGTGATAATTAACTCCTTAGATCACTCATGGAATAACTTTTTAACACACTTAGACACCGTTAGTCTAGGAATGCTATCCGTGGAGAAGCTATCCAACAAGCTAATCGCGGAAGATAACCTGAGGAGGAGCCGCCCCGGCCCTCCCAGAGAACATAAGAGTGAGAAGAGGGTAGCCTTCCAAGAGAAACAGCACAACACCCCCGAGTGCTACATCTGTGGGTCGAGGGGACACATCAAAAGGGACTGCCCCAAGAACTATAGGGAGAGGGGCAGGCCAGAGCATAGGTACAGACAAACGGAAAGACACACATCTGAAAAGAGATATAGGCGCAGGGACTCACCCAATCCCAGGGACAGGAGAGGGAACAGAGATAGCTCGCGCGACAGCAGGACAGGATCCTTATACAGGATAGGGGAGCACACACACACCACACATCAGGACATAGGCACCAGCTCATGGCTCCTAGACTCGGGAGCCTCCAACCACACCACCTATAATCAGAAACTACTCTCATCATTTAAAAGGGAGGACTTTTCGATCAAAGTAGCGGACCAAAACCAGGTTAGAGTGACGGGAAAGGGGACAGTTACTTTGCCAGGCATAGGGAAAGTAGAGGGGGTACTGCTAGTCCCGGAGATACCCCACAACATCCTAGCCGCAGTAAAGCTCAGCAAGGAATCAGGGGTTGAGGTGACTTTTACCAAAGGTAATGTCAAAGTTAGCAAGGAAGGGGAAGATATAGGGAGAGTCACCGTCAACCAAGGGTTACCTTATATAACTTTCTACGAGAGAGACACCCACAGCGTGTATACCAGCTCAGAGATCACAGAGAACACTGACCAGGGCAGGACTGAGGGGGAACAGGTAGACAGGAGAGAGGTAGATAACAATAGTAACACAACACAAGGAACACAACACAACAGGCACACCCAAAGGGGCCCCTCAATAGGCAAACCCATACATGACGACTGTGCTCACCTGCTACACTGGAAGCTAGGGCACGCCAGTTTTCCCGTGGTCCAGAAAATGGCCAATTGTACCGAGGGTGTCAAAATAAAAAACTGTGAAAACTACCTCGAGTGCTCGGTGTGCAAGTGTTCTAAATTAAAGGTAAAACCCAGACCCAAGAAGTCGTTACGTGCCGCCAAACAAATATTCAACTTAATACACATGGACCTGGTAGGGCCCCTAAGGCCATCCGTAAATTATAAGAAAAGATACTTCCTCACCATAGTGGATGACTATAGCTGATATGGCTTCGTCTATACCTTAAGAAAAAAAGACGAGGCCTTCCAAAAATTCAAGGAGTTTTACAAAAGAGTAGAAACTCAAAACAACACCCGGATCAAACAAATCATGACCGACAGAGGATCTGAGTTTCTATCCAAGGACCTCTCCCATTGGCTCAGGTCCAAAGGCGTGATTCACTTTACGTCGTCCCTGTTTTCTGCCTTTCAGAACGGGGTTGTAGAACGACGGAACTCCACGCTCCAAACAATGGTCAGGTGCGCCTTAGAGGACGCGGGTATTGGCCAACACTTCTGGTCTGAAGCCCTGGTCTACTCCAACTACACACTTAACAGAACATGGTCCAGTGTGATAGACAAGACACCATACGAGCTCATGTATAGCAAGAAGCCTCAGATAGCACACTTACATGTATTCGGCGTGACTGCTGATGTACACATACCCAAGCAGTTGCGCAAGAAAGGGGATAAGGTATCCAGAAGACTGAGGTTTATGGGATACGAGCCAGGAACCAAGGGTTTCAGGTTTGTGGATAGCAATAATAGGTTCGTGGTATCTAGAACAGCGGCATTCCATGAACAAGCCAACTGGTCCAGAATACACTTAAATGAGGTACCCACCAAGCGAGAGGATAGTCCAATCGAGCAAGCTCAAAACAAAAACGAGACAGTGGATAGACAGGAAGGGAGCAGGCCCAAGCCCAACCTCCAAGGCATCAAGGTTGAGGGATGGAAAGAGAACCATCCCAAGATAAGTGTCGACTCACTGACACAAAGAGAGGCCAGATACCTGCATGACACAGAGCAGACAGTAACCAGACCGGTCAGGTCAACCAGAAACCAACTGCCAAAAAGGTTAAATGATTACGTGATGCACGTGCACACGAATCACGTTACACCAAACTCCTACGAAGAGGTACTGAGACTACCCCAGGGGGAGAGGGCAAAGTGGGAGTTAGCCATGGCCAAAGAACTGGACAGCCTGAGGAAGCTAGAGGTATACACCCCCACCAAAGTCCCAGAGGGTAAGAACACAATAGGCACCCGATGGATCTTCAAGGTCAAGAACTTAGAGGGTGGCCAAAGACTATACAAAGCAAGATTAGTTGCCCAGGGGTTTGCTCAAAGGTTTCCGGAGGACTACACAGACACCTATTCGCCCACCGTAAGAACGGAGAGCGTCAAAAGCGCCTTGGTCATCGCATCCCTGCTAGGGCTGGAGGTGCACCAGTTCGAAGTGCAGACCGCCTACTTGCACGCCAAACTAGACAAAGAAATATACATCAGAGCTCCCCACAGCAAAGAAACCAACAAAGGGGACACCTGGTTACTTCACAAGAGCCTGTACGGGTTAAAGCAATCAGGCAAACGCTGGTACGAATGCCTGGTAGAGGCCCTGAAGTCTATGGGATTCACGGCAACCATAGCTGATAACTGTTTCTTCACCAGGAAAGAGGGGGACTCGCCAGAATACATCCTAGTTTACGTGGATGACATTCTGTACATCAGCAAGCACGAAGGAAACCGCAACACCTTCGCCAGCAGGCTGAGCGAGCATTTCACCCTAAAATACCTTGGAAGAATAAACCGGTACCTGGGGGTACAAGTCAACCAAACACCAAAAGGTTTCCAACTGTCACAGAAAGAGAAAATAGAAGAGTTACTCCATAAGTGCAACATGGCAGAGGCCAAGGGGTGTGATTCACCCATGCAGACGGACTTCCTAAAAAACATGCATGATGAATCACCCGAATTTGGAGACAACACGCTGTACAGGTCAGTCATAGGCTCCCTCCTGTATATCGCTAACTGGACAAGGCCGGACATTGCTCTATCCGTTAATTTACTGTCCAGGCACATGAGCAAACCCACCACATACCACTGGGACGCGGTGAAAAGAGTGCTAACATACCTGAAGCAAAGTGCCAATGCATGCCTAACCCTAGAGCCTGAAAAATCCGACGAACCCATCCTCTCCTGCTACGCTGATGCTGACTGGGCCGGAGATGCCAAAGGCCAGAAAAGCACGTCTGGGTACATATTCTACTTAAATAACAGTCCGGTGCACTGGTACACAGGCAAACAAATCTTGGTGGCAACTTCGACCACTGAAGCCGAATACATATGCCTCTCCAAAGCCGCCAACAATCTCATCTGGTTCGACGACCTACTCGCCAGCGTGTGGAGAGAACCAGCTTACCCAATAAATATCTACGAGGATAACAAGGCCGCCATAGAAATTTCCATGTCCGACGCTGTAGGGCAAAGGTCAAGGCACATAGATATAAACACGTGAGACAGCTTTCCAGAATCGGTTTCATAAAGGCCATACACTGCGATACAGAAGAACAAACCGCAGACATACTTACGAAACCTCTACAAGGCAAACAACACTCACACTTAGTTTCCAAGCTCAACATCCGCCTCAAGGTACCACACAGTCAGTCATGTTTACAGACACAGGTCAGGCATTTAGAGGGGGATTTGTCAGGTATAAATGCCCTACCCGTGCCAAGAATTAGCTACAGTTCAGTAGTGCAGGGGTTAACCCAGACACCCACCTGGTCAGCTCCTCCCATAGACCCCTCCTTACCTGAATCCCCGCCCACAGGTATAAAAGGTGGGCACACTCCTCCATGTTGTCCAGATCCTGATGTAACTTGTGATGATGCACAGAACCTGTAAATAAAAGAAAGATATTTAACCAAATGACTCTAGTCTCTTCATTGGGCCTGGTCCATCAATCCTTGTAACAGTCTGGCTGCAACATTTTGGTTTTCACAGAGGCCAACTAGATGCTTCTTGGGTACTCACAAGAAAAAGGTGGAGATCCATCTTTCTATATGTTGCTATTCATGCTTCCTTCAACCTGGAGATAATACCAACTATTTAAACAACAACAACAACAAACCCCAATCCTATTGGCCATGATAGACTTACCCTCCCTGAGTTTTTCCAGTTAAGTCTAATCAAGTTACACGCCATCAAGGTGTCTTGTACACACACACACACACACACACATACATATGCATATATGTATGCGTATATATCAGGGGTGAAATCCAGCAGGTTCTGACTGGTTCTGGAGAACCGGTAGCAGAAATTTTGAGCAGTTTGGAGAACCGGTAGCGGAAATTTCGAGTAGTTCAGAGAACCGGCAAATACCACCTCTGGCTGGCCCCAGAGTGGGGTGGGAATGGAGATTTTGCAATATCTTTCCCCCAGGAGTGGGGTAGGAATGGAGATTTTGCAGTATCCTTCCCCTGCCACGCCCACCAAGCCACGCCCACAGAACTGCTAGTAAAAAAATTGGATTTCACCACTGGTATATGTGTATACACATATACACATACATATACGTATACACACATATACATATATGTATGTTGGCAATACAGACTGCCTCTTGTTCCTAATAAATTGTGTCCAAAGAGTGAAGATGGTAAATATATAAAATATATTTTATAAAATATATTTTATCCTGGAAATTGCTTCTGTTTGATGTTTTTCCATACTAATAATTTTTGTTTGTGGTCTTGTTTGAATGACATATGCATACATATTTTCCCCACAGGTGATCACATTAATTTTGTACATTAATTTTATATATACCATATATGGGAGTAGAATTCTCTCTAACATATTTATTCTCTCTTGGATATTTTTTTTTAAATATAATTGGGGAACCAGATTACAAATATTTGGAGAACTGCTCATCAATTTCAAATGATGATTAACTTTCCAGTTGTTTATGAAGCCCTTTGGGTGTTCTCCAGATGTTGAACCTCAGGTTTCAAAATTCCCAGGGATGGGAAATTTTGAAAATTGAAGTCCACACATTTGTCTGGTATCCAAGCTGAAAAAGCCTGGTTCATTGGCTAGAAAATGAGCAAATGAGAAGAGCTCACATTCGGTTGAGAACCAAACAATTTTCTCCTGAATTCCTTCTATCCATTAGGCAGTTGGTTCACCTACAGACCCGACTCTACATCGTATGAAACGGTTAATCCTACTCATGCTGCTTTTCCTAAGTCTCTGTCAACAGCTGTTGCTTTTGAGATGTCTCTGTAGCAGCCTGCAATTAAAAATCACTCCAGCTGGAACAGATGAGAAACATCATGGATAATGGTTTCCCCCTCCCTTGTTGTTTGGGTTTAAAACATGCTTTTTTCCTTGTTTTCCTTTAATCGCTCTTTGGAGAGCATGTTGCTGCAGGCATCTCTCCGCCATTGTGTCCACCGGAGAAGCTGTTACTGTGGTTTTCCGAAGCCAAAGAAAGAAGCAGCCACACGCAGGAGCTGCAGATGTTCTGGGCGGCAACTTGGGGGAAGCCATGGCAATTAATGACCATATGGTCAATAATAAATCCATACAGTAGTGCCGGCTCATATTAATCACAGGATTAAAAATAATAGCACATCCCCTTACCAGCAATGAGCAGAAAGGCGCTCACTGTTACATTGAATTGGCTTACTCAATGTTGTTCGGTCTTGAATAGCGAAGCTAGAACCAGAATGGCAAAGGATTTACAATACCATTTGTGACAATGGACCCTGCTAGAAATGGCTAAAAAGGGGCAAGATAAAACAGGCACATCTGCAATGACAGATGTTCCGTTAAGCGGAATGAATCTTGATGTGAATGTCTAACAGGAAAGAGTGTAAATCCAGTTTCAACCAGGAATTGTATTATGCTAAGTCAATACTTTTCATGTCTTATTTTGGATCCAGATAACTGAGTGCCGAGTGCATATGTGCCACCAAAATCATCCTTGTTGGCCTTGCGAACAGGTTTTGATTCACCGTTAATACTCTCATTGTGTCCATGGAAATACATGACTGGATTTAATCCTTGAATAGAATAGAATTCCTTATTGGCCAAGTGTGATAGGACACACAAGGAGTTTGTCTTCGGTGCATAAGCTCTCAGTGTACATAAAAGATATAAGTGATAAATCATAGCCATCAGAAACACATTCATCGTGAATCATAAGATACAACATTAAGTGATAGTCATAGGGTACTAAGTAAGCAATCAAAATCATTCTAAGAAACTAAATAAAACAATATAAATCGTAAAGATACAAGCAACAAGGTTATAGTCATAAGTTAATAGGAAGGATGAGAAGAATAATAGTAATACTTAGTATTTAGTAAATAGTTTGACAGTGTTGTGGGAGCCACCACAGGCCTGGTGGCTCAGCAGACTAAAAGCATTGTGATTGTGATTAACACCAGCTGTCTGCAATTACTGCAGGTTCGAATCTCACCAGGCTCAAGGTTGACTCAGCCTTCCATCCTTTCTAAGGTAGGTAAAATGAGGACCCAGCTTGTGGGGGCAATAAGCTGACTTTGTATAAATATACAAAAGTATGAAGGCTATTGCTTAGCGCATTGTAAGCCGCCCTGAGTCTCCGGAGAAGGGTGGCATATAAATCAAATTTAAAAAAAAATAGTTGTTTTGCAGTATGATGGCATGTGGGAAAAAATTGTCCTTGCGTCTGGTGTGCAATGCTCTATAACCGTGATGGCGAACCTATGCCACACATGCCAGAGGTGGCACGCAGCATCCTCTCTGATGGCACACATGCAGTTGCCCCAGTTCAGCTCTGCTGTGCATGCGCGCATGCCTCCCACTGGCCAGCTGGTCT
The DNA here is from genome assembly GCF_029215685.1 of Pituophis catenifer annectens. Classification (NCBI taxonomy): domain Eukaryota; kingdom Metazoa; phylum Chordata; class Lepidosauria; order Squamata; family Colubridae; genus Pituophis; species Pituophis catenifer. The sequence goes on along the minus strand of NW_027256888.1, from coordinate 72,326,596 downwards.
TTGGGTCTCTGCCGATATGCGCGGAGGGGCGGGAGGGCGGGGGGGGCCCCCGCTTGTGCATTGCATTTTGGGGGTTTGCACGGCACGTTTTGGGCACTCGGTCCAGAAAAGGTTAGCCATCACTGCTCTATAACGTCGTTTTGAGGTTAAAAGTTGAAACAATTTATGTCCAGGATGTGAGGGGTCTGTAGATATTTTCACAACCCTCTTTTTAACCCGTGCAGTATACAGATCCTAAATGGAAGGAAGGTTGGTAGCCATTGTTTTCTCTGCAGTTCTAATATAGAATAGAACAACAGAGTTGGAAGGGACATTGTAGGTCATCTAGTCCAACCCCCCACCCAAGCAAGAGACCCTACACGATTTCTGACAGATGGCAGTCCAGTCTCTTCTTGAAAGCCTCCAGTGATGAAGCTCCCACAATTTCTGAAGGCAAGCTATTCCATTGGTTGATGGTTCCCAATGTCAGAAAATTTCTCCTTATTTCTAGGTTGAATCTCTCCTTGTTCAGTTTCCATCCACATGCAATTAAAATTCCAAATTTATCCACATTCAGGAAAATGTCTTGGAGGGTCACCCTGACTTTGATATATGGCAGTTTCCCTCATGCATCCCAAGGTGTTTTGTCCCCTAACTAACCAGAATACTAGTCCTCGACCTATGACCAAAATTGATCCCCAAATTTTGTTGCTAAGCAAGACAGCGGATAAGCGAGTTTTCCCTCATTTTATGACCTTTCTTGTTAAGTGAATCACTGCCTTTGTTAAGTTAGTAACACGGTTGTTAAGTGAATCTGGCTTCCCCATTGATTTTTCCATGTCAGAAGGTCTCAAAAGGGGATCACACGATCCCGGGACACCGCAAAAACTTATGAGCCAGTCGCCAAGCATTCGAATTTTGATCACATGACCACAGGGATGCTGCAATGGTCATTAAATGTGAAAAAACGGTCATAAGTCAGTTTTTTCACTGCTATTCTAACTGAACCAGTGGTGGGTTGCCCCCAGTTCGCACCGGTTCTATAGAACTGGTAGTAAAACCGGCAGGAGGCTCCGCCCACCGACCCCGATGTCATCAAAACGCTTCTGCGCATGCCCCGCTGCGAACCAGTAGTAAAGGTAAGTAGAACCTACCCCTGAACTGAACGGTCACTAAATGAATGGTTGTAAGACAGGGGTGTCAAACTCGATTTCATTGAGGGCCGAATCAGGGTTGTGTTTGATCTCATGGGGCCGGGGGGGGTGCATGTGGCCAGGGGCCGTGGCCGGGTCAACATCACTCGTGAAGGCTCCATTTTCTATCGCGATGGCCTCCTGCACCTCTCTGCCAGCGAAAACGCAGTGTGCGGCCTCCCCGGGCCTCCATTTTTCCTGGCAGAGGGCTGCCGGAGGCTGTCACGGTTGAAAATGGAACCTCAATGAGTGACGTTGAGCTGGCCACACCCCCTGGTCACGTGCCCCCCTGAGCTCTGTTTCCGCTGCCAGAGGCATCGTGGGCCGGTCCTTTGCTGTTTCCAAGGTGCCCCATGGGCCAGATCTAAGCACCCCGTGGGCCAGATCTAAGCACCCCGCAGGCCAGATCTGGCCCCGGGCCTTGAGTTTGACACCCCTGTTGTAAGACAAGAAATATCTGCAATTCTTCTTCTCCTTATTACTCTGGGATGGTTCAGTAATGGTGGAGAAATAGCACTGAGGAAACCTTAGAGGATGGGAGGGGGGAGAATTTTTTCTGAGTTGCCTCTTGCCTTTTAAGTTTGCAGCATGACTTTCTTTCTTTCTTTCTTTCTTTCTTTCTTTCTTTCTTTCTTTTCTTCTTTTCTTTTCTTTTTCCTGGCTTCCTTCTCTTTGTCCTGTTGCCTGGGATTTACTGCCTTGCCTTCTGCACGAGGAGGCAGCTGCTATGCAGTGATACAGCAGGCAATCTGAGCAAGGAGAGCTGCCTTCCTGTCTGTGGAGAATACTTTTAAAGCTTCTAGACAGAAGTCTATTGGACACGTCCAGGTTTCCAGCACAGTTCGGGGACCTGGTTAAGAAATGGTTTATTATGCCGAACGATCGCTTTATACGGCATAATGTCTTACTAAACGAGCTGCAGTATGTTGAATATTCACAGCTTCGGTGTTTCAAGTTATGGCCTTCTTTTTCAAAGGAAAGAAGTGGAGGTCAAAAGAGAAGGCTGGTTTTCTTTTTTTTAAAAAAAGGAAAAGTCAATGAAGATACAATCTGTTGCCATAGAAAATAACAAGTCTCATTGCTCTGTTTTTTGTTTTTTTTAAAATTTTATTCCCCAACAACTATTCACACTGAAATTGTTGTTTAAGTTCAAGGAGTTTTGGCTTAGAAAACATGAATGAGCAGATCAGGAAAACCAAAATGTGTTCCTTAAATTGTCTATGTCCCCAGTGGGGCAGGGAAATTTGGACTTCAACGTAAAAGGTCCTGAAAATAAAGGCATCCTTTTTTTTCTCTTGAGAGTGGAAGAAAAGTTTTAAATAATAGGTGAGAAAAGACGTTAACTTGAATGGGGCCAACAATAAAATTATATCCGTATAATTGAAATTAAATTAAACTAGACACAATTGTTATGATAATCCCATGATATTAACACACTATTTCTCTTTTGGTTCCATGGACAGAGAGGAATGGATTCTGGGGCTATATCCAAGATTTGGTAAGAGAAGGAGAAGAAATCCTGTCTGTAGCCTTCTTTCCCTTTCTCTCTTTCTCTTTCTCTCTCTCTCCTTCCTTCCGTCCTTTCCTTCCTTCCCTCCCCCTCCCTCCTTCCTTCCCGCTCTCCCTCCTCCCTCCTCCCTTCTCTCTCTCCCTCCTTCCTTCCTTCCCTCCCTCTTTCCTTCCCTTTTCCTCTTCCTTTTCCTTCCTTCCTTCCCTCCCTCCTTCCCTCTCTCCCTCTCCCTCTTCCTTTTCCTTCCTTCCTTCCTTTCTTCCCTCCCTCCTTCCTTCTTTCCCTCCTTCCCTCCCTCCTTCCTTCCCTCTCCCTCTCCCTCTCTCCCTCTTCCTTTTCCTTCCTTCCTTCCCTCCCTCCCTCTTCCTTTTCCTTCCCTCCCTCCCTCCTTCCTTCCTTCCCTTCCTCCTTCCCTTCCTCCTTTTTTCCCTGAAGCACATTTTTCCTTCAGAAACAGAGGTGCAGGGAGTAGTAGAGAATTAGAGTGATCATACTTGTATAATATATTACTGGTTCAAATCTGTCATTGTAGGCATGTGTCTTGATGTTTTGCATTCACTTATCTTCACAAGCTTCAGTAAAGAATGTAGCCACAAGCTGAGATTTCTTTGAAAAGATCCAAGGATGTTTTTCACACTTGAAATGTGGCTTGAGAGAAGCCTTGTAGAACTCTTAAGTCGATTTCCTTCCAAATATAAATAGTATCGCAATCCCATTCAGATTGATTTTGAAATAAATCAAATTGTGTGACAATTTTAGTGGTACAGAACTGTAGCCCTAGTTGTTCAATTCTCCTTCAATTCAAGTTGAACGTAAGCCTATTTCTATGTAGTTTCCTTGACAAAAATGTGAGAGGACAGGTCATGAAAAGGAAGTGTAGCATCCCAGACAATCCTGCAGACCCTTCTCAAACATTGCTTATGTGCTATGTCCTACTAGATACTACTTCAGTGGGAAGGTAACAATGTCCCACACTCCTTGGTGTATAGTCATGCTAGTCACAGGACCACAGAAGTGTCTTCGGACCACACTGGCTCCCTCAGCTAAGAAACGGAGATGGCTACCTCCCTCTAGAATTGGACACGACTCCACAGGAGAAACCATTACTTTTATCTTTATTTTATGTACAAGAGAAGATTATGATTAACCGGACTCACTTTCTCATTCCCAAGAATGGTGAATTGGGGGTTAATTCTTGGATGATGATGTAGTTCATTAGAGAGCAAATTCAATATTAAATATTTTTTTGGCATCTATAGTATACCAAATAAAGGTAAGTGCAGATTTATCTGCTATAGGAAAAGTAAAAATTAATTACTTTAATTATAAAGGATAAAGAAGAAACAGAACATTTTTTAACATGGAATATGTTCTATCAATGGTTGGATAAAAGAGATAGAAATTAAAAGATGAAAGATTAATAATATATATAAGAAAAGGATGCAAGAAATTGTATTATACATAAGCAAACATTAGCATTATTACTAGTGTTGTTGTTGTTATTATTATTATATACTTTATTCATTAAACATGAAACTCAGTCAACTGAACATTCAAAAATGCATCACAAATACCATTGACTGGTGCTAATGGTTGATACAGGTTGCTGCCAGCGTCCTAGGTATCAACCAAGTACCTTCTTAAGATGTACGATGTTCCAAGTAGTGCAGTTTTTTGCAGTTCCGCTGGTGTTATTGCAGGGAGCTGCAATTTGCTGATGTATCTTATAAAACTCTTGGACATGGTACCAAGTGCCCCGATGTCAATGGGTATCACGGTTACATATTTCATCCGTAGCCGTGTAGTTTCGATGGCCAGGTTGCAATATTTCATGATTTTTTTCCAGTTCTTTTTCTTCAACTCTGGCATCTCATCATCATCATCATCATCATCATCATCATCATTATTATTATTACCAGTATTATCATTATTACATAATATAATAAAGAAATACAGTAAATGATGTAAGAATCTTATTACAAATAAGTAACTATTAGTATTTTAATTATGGTTATTATTAATGTTACTTGCATTACTAGTTTATTAATACTTTGTATAAACAAATAGACCCAGACAGCATTTATGTATTTTAAAGAAGGGGAAAAAATGAATACTGTAAATAACAATCTTTTTTTAAAAAAAGTAAAAAAATGTCACCTGCGATGCACTTAATTTGGTAACAGGAATACGTGGGTTTATTTTTAGAGCTGATTTCCCAGGTAATTTTTGAAAAAAAAACCTTTCATTTGTATGATTGTGCAGGCTTACAACCAGCAAGGGCATCAATTTTGTATTCCAAAACTGTTACAACACGTTAACTTTTCATTAATATGCACAGGTGCTGTTCTCTTCTCTGTTGTTTTCTAATGCAATTCCATTTATATAGAGTGGTACTGCTTGGAGGCTATAAGGGAGTCTGTTTCCAGCTAGGAGGATGCTGAAGTGAAGCCAACGAGTTATTGCAGAAGTAATCAGACAGCTTACAGGACTTCAGGATCAGATGTCCTACTCTATATTAGCCCAGCTCTTGAGACCCATCTCAAATGTCTCCCTGAGATTTCCAATTGGAGAGATGCCTCTTCTTGCTAGCTGACAGCTCTTTGCTGCAGCTTCTACATGTGGCATAATATTCCCTGGCTTGTGAAGAAAGATTAAGGTAGAAAACAAGGCACGGTGTTTCTTCCTTCTACTTTTGCTCTTTTCCTGTAGTGGAGTGATTTCGAGTCAGTTTCACTCAGGCTTCGGGGGGATGAATCTTCCTCGCTTTTTAGAAGCTTTATGTCATACTAGATGAATGCCACAGGGCAGGTGCAGAGCTCCACAGCCTGGAGGACCACGAGAATCGTGGTTTATAGAGTATGTGCCTTTTTGAACAAAAATTCGGAAAGGGTTTGTTCCGTTCCTTCCTTCACCACCAACACCAACAGTAATCAAACTGTACCATTAGCATCAGTGGTGGGATTCAGCCAGTTTGGGCGAACCGGTAGTTAAATTGCTGGCTGGCCCCGCTCCTTCCCTCCCCACCCCGCCCCTTCCAGGAGTCTCATTTTGGTTCCCAGGTAAGAGCACGGAGGCCTCCTAGGCCCAAAACAGGGTGCAGGGGGGCAATGCCCCCCTGTGGCCCATTTTTGCTCCCAGGAGGCTTCAGGGAGGCTTCCTAGGCCCGTTTTTGCTTCCCAGGAGGCTTTAGGGAGGCTTCCTGGGCCCATTTTCACTTCCCAGGAGGCTTCAGGGGGTGACCTCCCTGTGGCCTGTTTTTGCTCTCAGGGGGGTGCAGGAGGTGAGTGCTGCCTGTCACACCCTTGGCCATGCCCACCATGGCCACACCCACCTAGCCAGTCATTAGGGCAGAGAACCAGTTGTTAAATTATTTGAATCCCACCACTGACTAGCATCTTCTGTTTTCATGGTTGATATGGGAAAAAAATCATAAGATATAAAGATTTTTTGAATGAGAAAGGGGAATTGAAAAGCAAAGGAATTAAATAGTCAAGGGATAGATTTAGCATGGTGGCCGCATCATGTACAAATATAATCAAGATATGAAAAAGATGCTAAAACACATGTTTTTTATAAAGAACTAACAGAATTGGACCAGATCCTAACAGGAACTGATGAGAAACTAATTTTAAAAAATCTATAAGTATCTACTGAGTATTAGAATGGAAGAAGATCAAGTAAAAGAAACAATGATAGCATAGGCTAAAAACGTTGATTATTCTATAGAATTGGATAAATGGCAAAAGTTGTGGGATAGAAACTATAAACTAACAATGTCTACTGCATACAAAGAAAACTTATGTACAGTAAAATGTTTTACAGATGGCACTTCCCACCAGCAAGACTAGCTAAGATGTTTAAAGATATGTCTGCTAAATGAAGAACGAAGGAAAGAAAAAAAGAAAACTCAGTAATATTGAGAGAAACTGAGACATAATAAGTTTATTTCTGGAGAGAAAGGATGGATTTATCCTTCATGCTAAGCCAAGCTTTAAAGGGATTGGGTTTGGTTTACAGGTTCCATGAATGTCGTGTGATTTATAAGCCACTCTTAATAGCTGAGCTGATTGTGTAAAATGTGAACTTCACAGGAAAAACAGATTAAAACAAAGAAATGATATCCTGATCATTTCTTTACTTTCTTAGTTTGGTCATTTTAGAAAGTTTAAAAGCCATCTTTTTAGTATATCTAAATACAGGTAGTCCTTGTGACCAACAACCACAATTTGTGTTGCTAAGCAAAACAATTGTTAAGTGAGTTTTGCACCATTTTACGACCTTTCTTGCCAGAGCTGTTAAGGAAATCACTACAATTGTTAAGTTAGTAACCGGGTTGTTAAGTGAATCTGGCTTCCCCCATTGACTTTGCTTGTCAGAAGGTCGCAAAATAAATGTATGTATGTATGTATGTATGTATGTATGTATGTATGTATGTATCTATGTATGTATGTTTGTATGTATTTATCAAATTTCTATACTGCCCTACTCCTGGAGGACTCAGGGGGGTGAACAGCCAAGATAAAATACAGATAATACAAACATTAAAAGTCCATTAAAATTACTAAATATTTTGGCCGAAAACAAATTTAAAACACCCGATTTATAAAACAGATTAAACAATTTAAAAATTTAAAAGGGAGAGTTAGGCCAGGCCAGCCTGCTGAAATAAAAATGTTTCGAGAGCACGACGAAACGTGCGCAGATCCGGGATCCTCCGTATCTCCGGGGGGAGCTCGTTCCAGATGGTAGGTGCCCCCACAGAGAAGGCTCTCCCCCTGGGGGCTGCCAGTCGACACTGTTTGGCTGACGGCACCCTGAGAAGCCCCTCTCTATGGGAGCGTACTGGTCGGTGAGAGGCTATTGATAGCAGAAGGCGGTCTCGTATCCCATGACCATGGGACACTTCATCCATCATAAATACGAACCAGTTGCCAGGCATCCAAATTTTGATCACATGACCATGGGGATGCTGCAATGGTCATAAGTGTGAAAAACAGTTATAAGTCACTTTTTCCCATGCTGTTGTAACTTCAAACGGTCACTAAAGAAACGGTCGCTAAGTCGAGGACTAACCGGACTCTTCAAATTTATTTCCCATTTAACAGGAGGCCATTTTGAATTTCCTTCCCCGCTTTCTATGTACAGTTTAGATACTTCTGGATTACTGATTCTTCTCACAACTTTCTCCCATCCTATTAAATGAATCTGGATCAATTGATTTAAGAATTAGTGCCATGAAGTCGACAGTTTCAAATTTTGCCATAAAATTTGAAACTGGCTGTATCTGGTTTTATGGTCCGTGTTTACCTATATGCATATGCATGGCTTAGAATGCATATGTTAAATTTTGGTTTTGTGGAGGGAATGAAATATGGACCTGAAGGCTGAATTTTGCAAAACATTGCCTAATGTTGTTGCCAACTGTTGAGAACAATGCACTAATTCACAGAATGTTTACCATCTTGAGGGGAAAAAAATTTAAAAAATGATGTTTTAATTTTTTCAAATTCCCCAAAGTCTGGGCCGAGAGTTAGTGATGCATTTTAATTATGACCAAGACAAATATCCTAAGTGTTCTATAAATTTCTTACTCAGCTACTCTTTGAAGGGAAGAAATTGTACTGGGGGAAAAGATCTTTCTAGCTTCAATGAACTGAAGCTGAACAACTTTCCTTTGTCAAAATGGAAAACTGTCCATTTCAATTATGCATCAAGTTAAACACTCATCTTGCGAGAAAGCTGAGATTCTCCCATTAATCCCATACCGCTTCACAGTGCTTTACAGACCTCTCTAAGCGGTTTACAGTGCCAGCCTATTGCCCCCAACAATCTGGGTCCTCATTTTACTCACCTCAGAAGGATGGAAGGCTGAGTCAACCTTCAGCCTAGTGAGATTTGAACTGCCAAATTGCAGGCAGCTGGGAGTCTACAGAAGTAGCTTGCAATCAGGGGTGGGTTCTAAATTTTTTTACTACCGGTTCTGTGAGTGTGGCTTATTTTGTGGGCGTGGCTTGATGGTCATGTGACAATTCGTTAGGATTTAGCAGAGGTACTGGTCTACCAGGCTTTTAACTGCTTGCAGAGCTGTACTGTCTACTCATTTGTTTTTGGAGGCACTGGTCTACTCATTTGTTTTTAGAGGCACCGGTCTACCCATTTATTTTTGCATGCAGCGATCTACTCATTTGTTTTTGAAGGCACCGGTCTACCACCACACTGCCTTTTAACACTGATCAGCTGTAGGGCGGCCCTTTGAAGCCCCGCGGCAAGAGTTTAAACAGTTTTTTTTCCTTCTAGCCGATCAGCTGGGACTCAGGAGGCAGCAATAGATTGGGGGTGGGGCCAAATAAAAGGTAAGACTAACGTGGGGGGTGTCGGGGGGGGGGCTGAGAGCCCGATTCCCGAACAAAGAAAACCGGTTCGGTGATCAGGCCGAACCGGGAGGAACCCACCACTGCCTGCAATACTGCGCTCTAACCACTGTGCAGTTGTAACTTTGGTCACTAAACAATTCGTTGTAAGTCAAGGACTATCTGTAATTGAAAGGATCAGACAGCGAGCGATGCAGGGGTGGGATCTACTTACCTTTACTACCGGTTCGCAACGGGCTCGCTTTGCTCACTCGCACACCTTGCTTCTGCGCATGTGCAGGAGCTTCTGCGCATGCGCAGATCACCGATGATGACATCCGGAGTGGTGGGCAGGACCTCCTGCCGGTTTTACTACCGGTTCTTACGAACCAGTCCAAACCAGGGGCAACCCACCACTGGAGTGATGCAACAGACTATCAGAAATATTAGCTGGACCAGCGGTGGGATTCACTTACCTTCCCTACCGGTTCGCAAATGTGAGAACTCACATGTGCCTCGTCTGCACATGCGCACGGCCTTCTGCGCATGCGCAGTGCTCGCACATTACATCCGGGTGGGTGGGTGGAGCCTCCTGAAGTCACCGCTACCGGTTCGCCCAATCTGGAGAGAACCGGCTGAATCCCACCACTGAGCTGGACCAATAGTCTGATCTGATATAAGTCAGCTTCTTCTGTTTACTGCTAATGAGTGATTTATTCAATCAGCAGTTACAGTATCTAGAGAAGGCCCATAGCTTAATAGCTTCCTTGCCTCCCCCCACTGGCCCATGGAGGAGAACTACAAAGCTGATCTGGCCCTCAAAGAAATCCAGTTTGACACCCCTGCTCTAGAGGGAACCTCTCTGTTTAGAAATAGTAAATAAATCTGCCATATGCTTGCCTTCCTTCCTTCCTTCCTTCCTTCCTTCCTTCCTTCCTTCCTTCCTTCCTTCCTTCTCCTCTACCGCCTTCTTTCCTTCCTTCTTCCCTCCCTCCCTCCTTCCTTCCTTCCTTCCGTCTTCCCTCCCTCCCTCCTTCCTTCCTTCCTTCCTTCTCCTCTCCCGCCTTTTTTCCTTCCTTCTTCCCTCCCTCCCTCCCTCCCTCCCTCCCTCCTTCCTTCCTTCCTTCCTTCCTTCCTTCCTTTTCTAAATAACTCAAGGCAGTGAACATAGCTAATGCTCCTTCCTCCTTCTACTTCCCCCACAACAACAACCCTGTGGTGTAGGTTGGGCTGAGAAAGAGACTGACTGACCTAAGGTCACCCAGCCAACTAGAATTCACGGTCTCCTGTTTTCTAGCCTCGTGCCTTAACCTCTAAACTAAGGTGACCAGACGTCCCGCTTTTGGCGGGACAGTCCCGCTTTTGAGCAATTTGTCCCGCGTCCCGCGGCGTTTCAAAAAAGTCCCGATTTTTCTTGAGCCCCAGCTGATGGCTAGAAGAAAAAAAAACTGTTTAAACTCTTGCCCGGGGCTTCAAAGGGCCGCCCTACAGGCAATCAGTGTAAAGCAGTTTTTTTTTTCCCCTAGCTAAGCTTCAGAAACGAAAACGAAACCGAAACCAGGGTCTTTGGTGCAGCGTGACAAAATGAGGCAGAGAGAGATTTATTTTTATTTTTATTTTTCCTCCCCAAAAAAGGTAGGTGAAAAACTGCAAACATGGGAAATTTAGGAGGAGAGTTCAAGATTTTAAAACACAAAGGAAAAAAAGCTGTATTTAACTAGGGAATTGTAATAATTGAGATACTATTAATTGTATATTGTGTTGAAAGCAGAAATGGTTAAGTTGTGGTTCGGAGGAATATATGGGAGAAATTATTTGGTTTATTATTATTGGTAAATATAATTAATTGATTTGTAAGAAATTGGATTGCATGGAAATAATTGGAATATTCATGTTCATATTGATTAATATACAAAAAAGATAGTTTTATAACTAATTGATTTATATTAAAATGTTGAATTTGTATTAAACAACTGTATTACATAATTACATAATTAAACAATGTGAGGATGGATATAAAAATAGATGAAAATGGGAAGGGGTATAATATAGAATAGAAGGAAAAAATTGAATTTGATTAAGATTAGAGATGAGGATGAAGGGTAATATTGGTTTTTTTAAAAAATAGATGAGGAATAAATATGGCAAAAAGGAAATATAGAAATTGTAAATTTAATTGAAATGACTAACCGCTGTTTAAATTTGTGAACCAGCCAAATATTCTGTTCAAAGAAAATACATTGTATGTTTGTATGTGTGTTTCTAATTATTGCTATTTATTCATATTTGTTCTCTTTTATTCTTTAAAGTTTAACAATTCATTCTTTATCTTAATATCTTTATATTTGCTTGGGGTTGGCTTTCTTCCCTTTCATCTTTTTTATTGTACAGCAATCTTTCTCCTCAAACCTACCACCTCTCTCTTTTCTTTCCTTCTTACTTTCTCTTCCCCCCACCCTCTTTTTCTCCTCCCTACTTCCTCTTTCTTTCTCCTTCTCCTCCTCTCTTCCTCCCTCTCTTACCCTCACTCCTACTCTAATTTCCATTCCTTCATCGAACTTATGACTGTCCTCACATTTTACATTTTTGCCCTATCTTGTCATCATGGTGAAGAGAAGCAGTTGTGAAATGAGTGACATGGTTGTTAAGAATGCTGCATGGGCATAAATGTGAGGATGGTCATAAGTGTGAGGACCAGTCAAAAGTGCGAGGACCTGTCAGAAATGACTTTTTTCAGCTCTCTGGTTAGTCCTTTTGTGCATATGGACTACTCAGAGGGCTGAAAAAGTTATTTTTGACTGGTCCTCACACTTTTGACCAGTCCTCGAACTTACGACTGTCCTCACATTTTACATTTTTGCCCTATTTTGTCACCATGTTGAAGAGAAGCAGTTGTGAAATGAGTGACATGGTTGTTAAGAATGCTGCATGGGCATAAATGTGAGGATGGTCATAAGTGTGAGGACCAGTCAAAAGTGCGAGGACCTGTCAGAAATGACTTTTTTCAGCTCTCTGGTTAGTCCTTTTGTGCATATGGACTACTCAGAGGGCTGAAAAAGTTATTTTTGACTGGTCCTCGCACTTTTGACCAGTCCTCGAACTTACGACTGTCCTCACATTTTACGTTTTTTTCCCTATCTTATCACCATGGTGAAGAGAAGCAGTTGTGAAATGAGTGACATGGTTGTTAAGAATGCTGCACGGGCATAAATGTGAGGATGGTCATAAGTGTGAGGACCAGTCAAAAGTGCGAGGACCTGTCAGAAATGACTTTTTTCAGCCCTCTGGTTAATCCTTTTGTGCATATGGACTACTCAGAGGGCTGTAAAAGTTATTTTTGACTGGTCCTCGCACTTTTGACCAATCCTCGAACTTACGACTGTCCTCACATTTTACGTTTTTTTCCCTATCTTATCACCATGGTGAAGAGAAGCAGTTGTGAAATGAGTGACATGGTTGTTAAGAATGCTGCACGGGCATAAATGTGAGGATGGTCATAAGTGTGAGGACCAGTCAAAAGTGTGAGGACCTGTCAGAAATGACTTTCCAGCCCTCTGAGTAGTCCCTATACACATAGCCATGGCCACCCGGTCACATGACCAGGTAGCCACGCCCACCCAGTCACATGGCCTCCAAGCCATGCCCACACAATAAGCCACGCCCACAATGGTGTCCCTCTTACCAATGTTAAAATCTGTTCACCTTACCCTATACACATAGCCATGGCCACCCGGTCACATGACCAGCTAGCCACGCCCACCCAGTCACATGACCAGCTAGCCACGCCCACAAAATAAGCCACGCCCACAATGTCCCTCTTTACCAATGTTAAAATCTGGTCACCTTACTCTAAACCAAACTGCTTTGGGAAATCTGGGTGGGTAATCCATATTAAAAGCATTCTTTGAATATGATGTAATTATCCATGCAACTTCAAATACATTTTTTTTTACATTGGTCCCACCTATTTTGGGGGGAGGTGGGCATGATCCTGCTGCATTTGGAGTGGAGGGTCTCAGCTTGTTTTTCAAAGCTCCTCAGTTGTACAAGTGTGCTGTAATGGTAACATCCAAGCAAAGTTGTGCACTTTAAGCCTGTGTGATTTACGGTGGGAAAATCAAGCATTTCCTGTCATTTCTTCTACTGAACTTGACAGGACTTCAAAGTTCATCGTTTTGGGGCCTAGCTAAATAAATACAGAACATTTCAGGAAAGTGAAGGTACTCTTTTGATCTACTGGTCCCCCCCCCTCCGTATCTAGAATTGCAATGCCTCTTGTTTCCATGTTGCACATGCTACGAGATCTGGCTGATATTATAATATGGTAATCTGATCCAAACCATTAGCAGTATATTAAAAGAAACGCAGCCATTTGAGTAGCCCAAAGGGCTGCCAACAGAGATAAATATTATGCTATACTTCAAGCGGTGGAATAAACTCTGCCTGTCTAATGCCATTGTTAGCCAAATATGCCTTCTGGGGGGAAATATATATTTCTTTTGAAATATTGAAACTTGATCCAACTGGATATATTTTTCCTCTGAGAAAAAGTTTCTGAAGGCGGTTAGGTAGGTGGTGTGATATTTAAGCAGAATTTACATAATGTTTATGCGTCCTTGTGTTATGAGAGGCTGGGATAAATTTGGAAAGCACAGCTTGAGTAGTATATTTAATGTTTCTCTTTAAAGGCAAGAAGGATGCTCGCTGCCCACCCATCACGGAGGAAAAATGTGAGAGAGGTCTGAGCTCCTTCGATTCAGCACCAGAGTGACACACTCTTCTCATATATACTACAGGTAGTCCTCGACTTATGACCACAATAGAGCCCCCTCCCCCAATTTTTTTAAATAAATATGTCAAATCACCTGAGCACCATACATTCCAATACAAATGAAACTGATCAGATTAAACATTATTATTACATTCAGTCAATTTGTGTGTTTCTAATAACAATACACATCTATATTAGATTATAGTCTATCATTATTCAATTATTCCACATTTTCTCATTGTTACTTTCATTTTATAAAATAAAAATGTATACATTAATATTCCCTTTATTTCTATCACTTATTCTAGCTTTTAATCATGTCACCTTTTATTAAGAACCTTTCTCTTTCTTTCCTGTCTAACTTCTAATCATGTCACCTGCCTAAAACAAGAAAAAAAGAATAGGGAGGGAGAGAGAGGGAAAAGCAACTCAGAGCAACAACAAAAAGGAGGAATCATCTATCCATCATCTCTTGCCCACTTCATACTTAATTGCTATGCTTTAAAACAGAGGAAAAAAGGAAAAGCGAATCAGAACAACAATAAACAAGAAAATCTTCTACCCATCGTCTCTTGCCCGCTTCAATACTTTAATTCCTATGCTTTTTTTTTTGACTTGCCTCCCAAATTCCTCTCTTAAATCTCCATCTATATCTATTTCTTGGATGTCCAATCTAGGTGTTCCTCCCAAAATAGAGCCCAAAATTTCTGTTGCTAAGCAAAACATTTGTTAAGTGAGTCTTGGTCCCATTTTACAACCTTTCTTGCCACAGTTGTTAAGTGAATCACTACATTTGTTAAATTAGTAACACAGTTGTTAAGTGGATCTGGATTCCCTGTTAACTTTTCTTGTCAGATGGTCGCAAGAGGGGATCACATGACCCTGGGACACGGCAATCGTCATAAATACGAGTCAGCTGTCAAGAATTTGAATTTTGATCTCATGACCATGGGGATGCTGCAACAATGGTAAGTGTAAAAAATGGTTCTAAGTCATTTTTCTCAGTGTCCTTGTAATTTTGAATGGTCACTAAACGAACGGTTATAATTCGAGGACTATCTGTATTCAGTATTTGGTGCTGCATCAAGACAATACCTGCAGCTTTTTAAGGTCAAGATCTACCATTAACTCTTCAAAAGTGTCAGAAAGCCAACTTCTAAGACTGCAGGGTGGGATGATGCAGGAAAAACTACACTCCCATTTTATTAAAATAAAATATAATCTGATTATTTTCTAATATTTCTAATTATCAGGACGGGACATTCACAGGAAGGGGAAGAGTTCAAAAATCAAGCGAGTGGTTGTGACTACACAATCAGAGTCTCACCATTTTTTATGCGTGTGGTAATATCATGTTGTTTGCTGATGGTAAGTCGCCCAGAGTTACCTTGAGGTAAGATGGGCAGCCTATAAATTTTATAAATAAATGAAATAAATAAACAAACATTAAAAATGTTAACTATAACTAAGATTTGGGGGTTTCTAGGGACCACCACTAGACTTCCAGGGGTTACATACAGGTTTAAGCATTTCTGGTGGAACGGAGGTAGAAGATAGCAGGGACTTCAGCCTGAATCTATCAAGGAATTTTATCCATTTCATCAAAACTGCAAAAGTGGCATAAAATTTCAAGGTCTCAAACTGACATCTATCTTCATGTAGTCAGTTCCCACTGAGAGAAAAAGTGGATCTGTTTGGTCAGCTTTGATCCTTACATTTCCATCTTATAGTGAGAGTAGCACCTTGGAGTAGTTCCCTCTTAAGATGTTCTCTTGCAATTTTAAGTACAGTGGTGCCTTGGTACGCCACTGCTTTGAAACTCATAAAATTTGGTACTCAACACATTTTGATGTGAAAAATTTGTCCCAGTACTCATTGTTTGTTTGGTACTCAACACAAGAGTATCAAGGTAGCGCAGCAGACTAAAGCACTGTTATTAACATCAGCTGCCTGCAATTACTGCAAGTTCAAATCTCACCAGGCTCAAGGTTGACTCAGCCTTCCATCCTTTCTAAGGTAGGTAAAATGAGGACCCAGATTGTGGGGGCAATAAGCTGACTTTGTATAAAATATACAAAAGTATGAAGGCTATTGCTTAACGCATTGTAAGCCGCCCTGAGTCTTCAGAGAAGGGCGGCATATAAATCAAATTTAAAACACACACACACACACACACACACACACACACACACACACACGCTAGAGCTTGTGAGTGTCGGCTACCTTGTGACTCACTACATTATTCCTTATGGGAAAAAATTATTTGGTACTCATTGTTTGTTTGATACTTATCGGTTTTTGGTACTCATCGCACTTCCCAGAACCAATTAAGGATGAACACTAAGGTACCACTGTATGAGAAACTAGGAAAGTTGGAAAGATGACCATGCCATGAGAAGCATGACATTCACACAGTCCTTGTACGCTTTGTAGCTAAGTAAATAGAGGGACATCATATCCCATCCATGAGAATGTCTCTTGTTTTATTTATATTTTATTTATTTAGTTTGTCAAACATGTACGACATAACAAGTATAGGTATAAACATAGACATGAACACAGGAAATCATTGGCATTGGCATCCTTCAGTCTCAAGAGACTATGGTATCGTGCTCTGGAAAGAGGTCCTAGTCTAGTGTGACTAAAAAGGCCAATTTGAGAGTGGCAATCCCTTCCACACTGAGGGCAGAAACATTCTGTCCCCTGCCCAGCCCCCAGATTTCGTTGGTTCCGGGACTGCCTCTTTGCCTCAGCCTGCTGAACAAGTGTCTCTTTGAATTGGAGAAGGCCATCTTGGAGGCCATCTTTAGCCTCCAAGCTGAACGATCGGAGGTCAAGGTTTCCCAGTTGTTAATGTCCATTCCCAGAGCCTTTAGGTCCCTCTTGCAGATATCCTTATATCGCAGCTGTGGTCTCCCTCTGAGGCACTTTCCCTGCACTAATAATAACACAGGAAATGAATACAAATAAATGGGGACAGTAGGACAGGGACGGTAGGCACGCTGGTGCGCTTATGCACGCCCCCTTACAGACCTCTTAGGAATGGTGTGAGTTCCACGGTAGACAGTTTAAGGTTGAAGCTATGGGGGTGAGGGTGAAACCTAGTGTCACCGTATTCAGGACCCAGGTATCCATTGCGGTTGCTTCCCATTGATTGGCAAATAGTCTTAAGCGCCCGCCAATGGGAGAGTTGGACCTGTCGTCACTTGGAGCAGTGAAAGAGGTGACTGCCTGTGCCACGAAATGGTTGCTGGCTGTGGAATTGTTGTCTATTTCTGTCTCTGAACCCGGATCTGTCTGGTTGTCGGTCTTGTCTGTGGGTGTACGCCCTCTGGGGTTAAGTGGTGTCAAACCTCATGTCTGTGGGCCGAAAGGAAGGCCTACAGAAATAAAGTGAGGGGCAGCAGTCAGCTTGTCTGTATAGAGAAGGCAGGGCCTTTCTCCTGTCCTTAGTCTCCACCAGAATGGGCTCTAGGGCCTCTCCGAACAGCTTGCTACCCTTCAAGGGAGCACTTATACTTCATGTCCACCTGCCAATGACGAAGCCACAGTAGACGACGGGCCGCCACCAAAGAGGCAATGGCCCTGTTTTTAGGAAACAGATTCTCTCTCATTAAAATAAGGAGTGAAAAAGATGTAGAAGAATTGTTTTGCTCATCATGTTCCAGAAGACTATATTATATTCAGTGATGGAACAATCAACAATACACCAAATCAATTTGAAAGTGGAGGGGGAAAAAAAACACTTCTTGTGCCCATTAAGACCTAAGGAGAAAAAAACATAATATCCTTTTTTCCCCTTAAGTTTCCAACTTGCAGGTAGAAAGAGAAACTATCCATCATTTCTGAAGGGTCTCATTCTAGAAGGTTGTTCTTTAAAGCAAACAAGATGAAATTGAAGACCAGAATATTGAAAGACCATTTTCCCCTCCATTTTTCTTGATTGGGGGGAATTTCCTTCTTTCCTTAGGTCTCCCACCCTCCCTCGCTGCCTTAGCAAAAAGCGTGGACTTATTGCTGAATTCACTGTCAAAATGACTAATTAATCACTTCACCAATGGCTATTAATCATACATTAATGAGATATGTTCTTCGCTGTGGCACATACAGATTTGCCGGTGATCGCCTCTCTTTGGTGCTCTAAGCAAGCTAAAAGAATTCGAGACTCCATTAATCTTAGAAGAGCATGGGGTGCTTGGAGGTGTCCAGAGGCTGCAAAAAATCAAATTGCGCAGACATTTAAACTGTCCATATTTCACTGTGTAAACTGAGAGGCGTTCAATCTTTTCTTGGGGGTGGGATCTTCTATTTCTTTTACAAACATGTTGCAGGTCTGCCTAAAAATAATAAAAAAAATAACACTGCCCATCCCATAAGTACGATTTTCAGTGCTGTTGGATAAGTGCCTAAGAAAAAGAAATCTGATTTTTCTAGAAAAAAGTCATTGTTATGTGACTATGAACATGACAGGAACATATCGGTAGCCCTCATCCACAATCGAGCCCAAAATTTATGTTGCTAACTGAGACATTTGTAAAGGGAGTGTTGCCCAATTTTACTTCTTGCCACAGTTAAATTAAGTGAATCAGTGCATTTCTTAAATTAGTAACATGGTTGTGTGGGAAGTTAAAGCCCACCCCTGTCCTAGAAAAATGAAATATTTTAGGAAATATTAAAAGGGCAGAATATTTCCCTTAAAAGGGAGGCAGAAACTCACCCCCCCCAGACACACACACCTTTGTTAATGGGCCATTAAGACCTGAGCCAGTCCATTCTACATAGCAAAGATAGGATTAGCCTTCTACCCATCTAGCAACAGAACTCACCACATGACACCTGGGGAGATTGCATCACCCAGCAAGATTCAACCAAAAGTAACACACAGACAACCTACAAAGCTAGCCATGAACTCTGACAGCAACCAATCAGGATACTCTTCCTGAGCCCCAGGAAGTTCAAAGCCAGAGAGGGCATAAAACCCAGGGACTCTCAGCATCTCTTCCCTTTTTCTCTTCAAGGCATGTGATCCTGTCTACCATTAAAAACCATCTTTCCAAGCAATCTCCATGTTTCCAGTGTCTTTCTCCCCACCTGGAACTGTTCCCAGAAGGACATTTCTTCCAACAGTTGTTAAGTGAATCTGGATTCCCTATTGACTTTGCTTGCCAGAAGGTTGCAAAAACTGATTACATGACTTGAGGACACTGCAACTGTCATAAATATGAGCCAGTTGCCAAGCATCTGACTTTCGATCATATGACCATGGAGATTGCGATAATGGTTGTAAGTGTGAAAAGCGGCCATAAATCACTTTTTTTCAGCAATGGCTGTAAATGTAAGCTGGTTGCCAAGCACCCAAAATGCAGTCACATGATCACAAGGCGGCCTAGTCACTGGAACTTTGAGTCCAGGTCATAAGTAGCTTTCTGAGGCTCCGTTGTGAATTTGAACGGTCACTAAACGATCGATCATAAGTCAAATCAAATCAAACTTATTACAGTCAAAGACCAGAGACCCGAACAAATAAAAACACTCGATGAAAATCCAAATTAAATATTCTAGAATAAAATAATAAATAATAAATAAAATCTTATATTAAAATCACAATTTGGCATCCGGTCCGTCAGTTACACATGGTCATAAGTCGAAAGCTACCTGTAACAGGCACATTTATGGAGTGGAGGTGGGATAGAGGTGGCTAAGAATAATAAATAATAATGATGAGGCCTGCACCTTTGCAACTGAAGCCCCACTTTTTCTGTATTTTTTGTCCTTGTGACTCGTTTGAAAGAAAAAACAAACCAGTGGGACTTTGATTGCAAGGATATGATATTTTTGATGTTCCTCCTTGTGAATGGACCTGCAAAGTATTTTGAATTAATGCTGTCGGAAGCCACACACACCCCTCCCAAAAGAATGAAATATTTTAAGGAATATTTAAAAAGGCAGAATATTGTATTCCTTAAAGGAGAAATTGAGAATCATGCTCTTGGAGACAGAAAGCAACCCCCACTTTTCTTAATAACCCCAGAAGATACTGCAGGCAGCTTTTAGAAATGCAGATTTGGTAATCCATTCAAGACAGGATATTTTGAAACAAAGACAGAACAGTAGGATTAGCCCTCATTCAAGATCCAAACCAGGACAAAGCCATTAATCCATAATAGGAATTGCCCAACACTCTTTCAGAACACAATGAAGACCCTTCATTGCATCAGCAGTCCAAACTTCAACCAAACCTAGCTCAGACAAACCCCTGGGATTTGTACTTTGACTATAGAGCCAGCTATGACCCCTACATAACCCCTACATGGCCCCATGGGAGTCTGACAACAGCCAATAGAATAGATGTTATTGCACAGGAACAGGAAGCTCAAGTGCAAAGCTTTAACAAAGTATAAAAACTCCTCACTCTCAACTGCATTTTGTCAGGTGCACCAGAACCACAAACCCCATCTGTTTCTGGTTCTGCTTCATCAATAAATGGATCCTCTTTCCAATCAGCCTCCAGCCTCCATTTTCTCTCCAGTGTCTTTCTTCCTGCTTGGAAATGAACCAGATGGATAGAGCCTTGGTGGCGCAGCAGACTTAAGCACTGTTAAGTAACACCAGCTGCCTGCAATTACTGCAAGTTCAAATCTCACCAGGCTCAAGGTTGACTCAGCCTTCCATCCTTTCGAGGTAGATAAAATGAAGACCCGGTTTGTGGGGGCAATAAGTTGATTTTGTATAAAAAAGAACACCGCTTTGGGGGGGGGCAAAAGCCCTACTAAGCAGGTATATACAAAAGTATGAAGGCTATTGCTTAACGCATTGTAAGCTGCCCTGAGTCTCCGGAAAAGGGCGGCATATAAATTGAACTAATAAATAAATAAATAAAATTTCTTCCCACAATGCTTTATAGCAAGGACCTGGCAGCTGTCTGGATGGACATATTCTTGCTTGCCATGATCTCAACAGAATCAGATTTGACAATGGCAAAGTTTTACTGGCAAGCCAAGATCAGCGGAAATGGCATTGGTTTAACCACGTCATTTTCTGTGCAACTTGGTATATTTATCAAGCGGGGCCAGAAGATAACAGTTTCCTTTCTGTTGATAAAAAATTAAAAACTCCTTTTGTCTTCTTATCTTAGCTCTGGCATCATACTTATTTTCCTATTTGTTCCTCTTAGGCCAAATGCGTTTTTGTTTTTTATTGTGTTTTCTCTTGCATGTCTGCAAACTGATGAAAGCAATCAATTATTCAGCACACCCAAGCTCTCTGGTGCTGACTTGAAGGTACAGCCTTCCTTCTTCCTCCCCCTTCTTTTAGGCCTTGTTTTCATTTACTTCTTGGTTAATGGTCAAATCTTGCAGTCAGATGAAAACATCTCCAGAAATTGCCTCGATTTCTCTTCATCTTCTGGCGAGATGGGCAGCAAACAAATGTAATAATAATAATAATAATAATAATAATAATAATAATAATAATAATAATAATAATCTGAAAACAGAGAACATTATAAAAACAACAGAAACAAAGAATGTAAGGAAAAACAGCTGGATGACAGATTAAATAGATGGAAAACCAAAGATTTGAATGGACAGCATTCGAAAAACATTGAAGGAAAATGTGATGACAGCTTTACATGGGCATGGCTTAAGATGGGAGCCATCAAGAAAGAAACGGAAGGTTTAATACTCGCTGCTCAAGAACAAGCATTACAAACTAATGCCATGAAAGCAAAGACACAAAAATCCATCAATAATCCAAACTGCCGACTTTGCAACAACAAAGTCAAAACTGTTTCACATTTAATATGTGAATACAGCAAAATCGCACAAACTGATTACAAAGCTAGACACGACCGAGTTGCTAAATTAATCCCCTGGTCATTATGTAAGAAATATGACTTACCTGTATCCAAAAAGTCATGGGAACATAAAGTAGAAAAGGTTATAGAAAATGAGAAGGTGAAGATCTTGTGGGACTTTCGAATACAGACAGATCGTCACTTGGAACCCAACCCGCCAGATATCAAAGTTGTCAAAAACCAAAACGTACAATTTATTGACATTGCGGTACAGGAGATGTCAGAGTTGAAGAAAAAGAACTGGAAAAAATCATGAAATATCGCGACCTGGCCATCGAAACTACATGGCTATGGATGAAACATGTAACAGTGATACCCATTGTCATTGGGGCACTTGGTACCATGTCCAAGATTTTTATAAGATACATCAACAAATTGCAGCTTCCTGCAATAACACCAGCGGAACTGCAAAAAACTGCTACTTGGAACATCGTACATCTTAAGATGGTATTTGGTTGATATCTAGGACGCTGGCAGCAACCCGTATCAACCATTAGCACCAGTCAATGGTATTTGTGATGCATTTTTGAATGTTGACTGAGTTTCATGTTTAATGAATAAAGTAAATAATAATAATAATAATAATAATAATAATAATAATAATAATAATAATAATAATAATAGCTTTGTTCTAATCGAGCCCAGAGGCTTCTCGGCCTTTTGAATGGGTATCATAACCTACTGTACTTGATTTGGTGGGATAAGTTACAATATGGGTTGTATTTAGCAAAAAAAGGGATTAGTTGTTAATTATGGCCCATCCTTCAGTTTCCTCCAAAGAACTTTGTTATTACAGAACTAACTCAAAACCTGTCCCCAGTGTTATCATGTAGAACTCTAGATAAATTATACAGATACTTTGGCTGATGTTCAGGACACAGAAGAGGCCTTATACTTATATTGGTCCTTTTTTAAACATGAAAACTGGATTGTCTAGTATTTTTTTTTTAATTACTCACAATGCCATCCCAAAGATGTGTTTTTTTTCCCAAAAGGCAACTGGACTTTCTTGGTGTTTTCTTTGAAACTGTTTCGCTTCTCATCCAAGAAGCTTCTTCAGTTCTGAAGAATGGATGACATGAATGAGAACTGAAGAAGCTTCATGGGTGAGAAGGGAAATGTTTTCAAAGAAAACACCAAGAAAGTCTGGTTGCCTTTGGTGGGGGGCACCTTTGGGACAACCATTGAGAATCTCCATAGACATTACTCACAAGACCCTTGATATGACATCACTTTGAGGCACTGACAAAATCTAAGACCTAACTCTAATATGTAGTTGCAGACATAACACTAAGATTCTTCTCCATTCTTAGGTTTATTCTCAAAGTTCTGAATACGGACTGTGAAAAAAATATAATTTACTACCTAAATACTCCACAATTAAAAAAACAACATATTCAGTCTTGTCTCTTGATTAACCATATATAGCTCGGGTGTAGGATGAGGTGAAGGTATGTTTTCCAAACTTGTGGATTGGTTTCCAAATGTTTCGTTACCAGGCTGGGTAACTTCTTCAGCAGAGTTTAGGGGATGTCAGTGTCGATATTCTTCTGTTTATAAGGGCTTCGGGTGTGGGTGTGTCAAGTGAAGATCTTGTGATGGGTCAGGTGTGAGTCATCAGTGAGTGTTGTGATGGGACTTATGATAAGGAGGTTACCTCAGGTCAGAGTCATTGGGAGGTGAATCTCTGGTATGTGTGGGGAGTTGCATGGGTCGGTTGAAGGTTGGTGCTGTCCTGAGGTGGGATTCAGCCAGTTCTGTCCAGTTCAAGCAAACCCATAGTGGCGACCTGCAGGAGGCTCCGTCCACCCGTCCGGATGTAACATGTGCGAACCAGTAGGGAAGGTAAGTGAATTCCACCTCTGGTGCTGTCTCTGATTGGCTGTTGATTTGGATTCTGAGGGGATCATAGGCTGGTTGTAGGTCAATTTGTCTGTTGATGGAATTGCTTGTGGAGTGCCACGGTTCAATCAACTCACGAGAGTGTTAACGTGGCCGATGACCCATCACAAGACCCTCACTTGACACACCCACACCTGAAGCCCTTATAAACAGAACACTTCCATCCCCTAAACTCCACTGAAGATGTTACCTAGCCTGGTAATGAAACATTCGGAAACCAACCCACAAGCTCAGAGAACGAACCTTCACTCTCACTTATTACCATATAAACAGAGGTGGTATTCAGCTGGTAGCGGTGATCGCGGGTGGGGCCCCCCCACCTGTCCGGCTGCCTGCCCCAGCTCCAAGTCGTGTTGTTTAGGCACATTTTTGAGGTCGGGCGCATATGCAGAAGGCGAGCGAGCGAGCTAAGCACATGTGTGGAAGGCCGGGTGCAGTGGTGGGTTCCTCCCGGTTCCGCGGAGCTAGTAGCAGTGACGATATGACGTCACCGAACCGGTTCTGCCCCCCCCGCCCCCGCTCCCTGCTCCCCCATGTTATTCTTACCTTTTATTTACCCCCCCCATCTATTGCTGCCTCCTGAGTACCAGCTGATGGGCTATAAGGAAAAAAACTGTTTAAACTCTTGCCGCGGGGCTTCAAAGGGCCGCCCTACAGCTGATCAGTGGTAAAAGGCAGTTTGGTGGTAAACCGGTGCCTCCCAAAACAAATGAGTAGACCGGTGCCTGCAAAAATAAATGGGTAGACCAGTGCCTGCAAACATACATGAGTAGACCGGTACAGCTCTGCAAATAGTTAAAAGCCTGGTAGACCAGTACCTCTGCTAAATCCTAAAGAATTGTCACATGACCATCAAGCCACGCCCACAAAATAAGCCACGCCCACAGAACCGGTAGTAAAAAAAATTAGAACCCACCCTGGCCGTGTGCATGTGCGGGCAGAATGCCTGCGCGGGGCGAACTGGTGGTAAAGGTAAGTGAAACCCACCCCTGCATATAAATATTATTTTTACGAAGTGTACTAGGTGAGTATGAGTCCATCAGTGCATATCCGGTCTAAATCTTTGTCCTGAGAACTCAGAAGGTTGAAGATTATGAGCCCAGACTACTGGTTGAAAAAGTAAATAATATGATAGTAAAAAAAAAAAAAAAAAAAAAAGACGACATTGGAGCAGTTCAATGGACTTCTGGCAAGCCAAAGGCCTTTTTGCAATCAAGCAACACTTCTGTTTTCCCAAGTCATAAGGGACAGTCACTTGGCTGCAATAGGAATCTTATTTAGGTGTCAGGTTAGCGTCCGTCAGCCTGACTTCATCTGCATTTCTTCTCTTAAAAAGAGTAAGAGGAATAAGTGTCTACTCATTTGACAGAGGCTGCGGGCGATGCCCTGAAATTGCTTTCTCTCCTTCTTAATCTCTTCTGGAGGAGGAGGAGGAGGAGGAGAGGAGAGGAGTGGGGGAGGGAGTTAGTTATAGAAAAGGTCAAACGCATAACTTTGCAGCTCACTGCCATCTCTATCCTTTTCTTTTGCAATTCTTCTCTCTGATTAAACTCCCAGATAAATCTAGGCACTGTTGCCCGGCCCTTCACATTGGATGACTTTATGCATCACTTCCTTGTGGCAGGATTCAGAGCCGTGCCACCTTCAGTGCAACCAGCAATCGCATCTTTCAGCCGCTGACATTCCCCCCCCCCGCCTTTCTGCCCAATTGCTGGGGAAGGACAAAGGAGAGACAAGCATGTGGAAAACAAGGGGCTGGAGACGGAGACCACACACTATTAACTATAAAAGGGGGGGGTGTTACATGAGGGTGAAGCAGGCCGGCCAACATTTTCAAACCGTTGTCGGTTTGTTTTCAACGGCTGTATGACATTCAGCTCATCTTCCTTTTGGGTATGTAGAAGGCTACTCCGTTTTAGTAGAACAGGGCCAACTGAGAACGTGGAGATTTTAATATATGTAATCCTCGACTTATGACCACAATGGGGCCCAAAATTTCTGTTGCTAAGCGAGACAGATGTGAAGAGAGGGGTTTTTTTTAGCCCCATTTTATGGCCTTTCTTCTTTCTTGTTTGTTTTTTTTTTAATTTGATTTATATGCCGCCCTTCTCCGGAGACTCAGGGCGGCTTACAATGTGCTCAGCAATAGCCTTCATCCTTTTGTATATTTTATACAAAGTCAGCTTATTGCCCCCACAACTGGGTCCTCAATTTACCTACCTTAGAAAGGATGGAAGGCTGAGTCAACCTTGAGCCTTGGCGAGATTCGAACCTGCAGTAATTGCAGGCAGCTGTCTTAATAACCAGCTTAATAACAGGGTGCCTTAGACCACTGTACTACCAAGGCTCTTAAGGCTGTTAAGCGATATCCACGCACTTGTTAAGTTAGTAACCCTGTTGTTAAATGAATCTGGCTTCCTCACTGACTTTGCTTGTCAGAAGGTCGCAAAAGGTAATCACATGACCCCGGGACACTACAACCGTCATAAATATGAGTCAGTTGCTAAATGTCTGAATTTTGATTGTGTGACCATGGGCATGCTGCAGCGGTCGTAAGTGTGAAAAGTGGCCATAAATCCCTTTTTTCAATGCCGTTGTAACTTTGAATGGTCACTAACAAACTGTTGTAAGTCGAGGATTGCCCGTACACAGTGGTGGGATTCAAGTAATTTAACAACCGGTTCTCTGCCCTAATGATTTCTTTGCCAAACTGCTCAGAAAGTTAACAACCGGTTCTCCCGAAGTGGTGCGAACTGGCTGAATCCCACCACTGCCTGTATACAATTTGCTCTTGTCCCATGAAAACAGAAGTGGAATAAAGAAGCAGAGGATGGAGAAAGGGAAAAAGAAGTTGAAAGATGGGGGCGGGGAAATGGGTAGGTGACCTTCTGGAGAACTTCCTAGAACCTCCAAGCTTGAAGTTACTTTGACCTGCTTGCCTTCTCAAATCTCTCTATTTCCTCCTGTCCTTTTCAGCTGCTCTGCCTTTCTCCTAGCCCTTCATTATCTCATCTCATTCCGCTTCTTCTGTAGCACCTTTCGTGTCTAAGTCCCTTTGGAAATACCCAAGTCCATTCCAGAGACAAGAAAGAAATTGTATCCCCGGGTGATTTTCAGAAAAAATAACAGCATGTTTCAGTTTAGCTTGGTTTTTTTTTCCTAAACGTATTTCCTCTAGAGTTAAAGTCCAACTGATGCTTGATGGAGTTGTCTTTCCAGGAAGGATGGCAGCCTTAGATACATGTCCACTTCTTTCAAGGGAATCTGCAGATCAAGAAATTGGGGTAAAGAAGATGAAGTAGTAGTTTAAGTTTATAAGCAACGAATGTCAAAAGAACAAAAAAGACTACAAGAGTGTGCCTCTGCCCACTTTGCTACATACGTAGAGAAGAGACATTTGGGTATATCTGAGAAAGAGTAAAAACAAGTTAAATGGAAGTTAAATGCAGAGGAGATGGGCAGGGGTGGGTTCTACAGTTTAGGGTTGCCAGGTCTGCTTCCAAAAAATAGCGGACAAGCGGAGGTGCGGGGGTGGGGTTAAAGTAGTAAAAAAAATTTAAAAAAATTTACAATTAAATTATATATTTTCTTACAAACATTTTAACACTTTAACATTTACAAACATTTTAACAAAATAATCACTTCAAAACTTTACTTAAAATTCAAAACATCAAATATATTATACTAATATGTAAAATATTAAATTACATTTTACTTTGTTGTCGTGTGTATTTTTTATTTGACTGCGCAGCTTTGATCAATTCTTTGTGTTTAAGGAATAATTCTTTAATTTCAGTACAACGTTGAGAAATATTAAAAAATATACAATCATAAAGCTTTTGAATAAAAAAAATGTCCACTATTTTGTGAAAAAAAATAGTGAACATAATGTGAAAAATGCGGACTGTCCGCTCAAATAGTGGACACCTGGCAACCTTAGTTCTACTTACTTTTACTACCGGTTTGCAACAGGATCGCGCATGTGCACTCACTTCGCTTGCGTGTGTACTGAGCTTCTGCGCATGCGCAGATTGACTATGATGACATCCGTGGCGGTGGGCAGTCTCCCATCGGTTTTACTACTGGTTCTTGCAAACCGGTCCGAACTGGGGGCAACCCACCACTGGAAATGGGGTACTTCAATGTTCTATGTCAGTGATGCCCAAAGCATACATGTGCGCCCGAACCCCCAAAATGCAATGCAGATGCCCCTTGCATGCGGCCCATCCCCGTGCAGGTGTGCGCAGCTCCCTGCGTGCACCCTGTCCCCCCGCACAGGCATGCAGCCCCCTCCGCAGGCGCCCTGTCCCCACGCGCATGTGCGACAGAGACCCGAAGACCAGGTGGCCAGTGGGAGGCACGTGTGCATGCGCAGCAGAGCTGACCTGGGGCGACAGGTATTTCTGTAAGGCATTCTTGGCAAAATGTTAAATCAGGGGTGTCAAACTTGATTTCATTGTGGGCCGCATCAGGGTTGTGTTTGACCTCAGAGAGCCGGGGTGAGCGTGGCCAGGGTGGGTGTGGCCAGCTTGCAAAAATGAGTTCCCGAGCTCCGTTTTCGGCTGTAACGGCCTCCTGCAACCCTCTGCCAGCAAAAATGGAGCTCAGGAGGGCTGCTCACAGCCCTCCCAAGCTCTGTTTTCACTGGCAGAGGCACCACGGGCCAGTCCTTCACTTTTTTCTGGGGAGCCCCGTGGGCCAGAACTAAGCACCCCACAGGCTGGATCGGCCCCCGGGCCTTGAGTTTGATACTCCTGCTTGCAAAGTTAATATTAGTGAATTCTGATACATTCTGACCAGTGAACATCTTCTAAATCTGGGGTCCTCAAACTTTTTAAACAGTGGGCCAATTCACGGTCCCTCAGGGCCCGGACCAGTTGGTTGGGTGTGGTTAGATGGTCATGTGACTGGGTGGGCATGGCCAATTTAGCAGTCCATTAAACAATACACATAAATTAAACTTTGTTACGCTCCTGGGGGTGGAAATCAGGTAGGGATGTGGCTGCCTTCAGGGGTGTGTGAGGGATTTCTGTTTATGTGTGTATGTGTGTGTGTGGGTCTTTCTCTCTCTCTCTCTCTCTCCAAAAAAAAAAAAAAAAGTGGTGCTATTAGCCATCAAACCTCAAAAATACACTTTTCCCAAAGGTTTCCACAATTTTGGCTACTACTGTATCTATCTTTATGTGTGTGTTTGTGTGTCTCTGTGTCTCTCTGTGTGTGTGTGTGTTAGGTCACATGAAATGTTTTGTACTGTTTTAGTTTTCACTGGGGGGGCGGGGAGAGTAGGCTGCATTGTGTCATCCCATGATTTGTTCATCTGTTCATCTGCAATAACTGATCCCTGCACCCACTGTAAATGCCTATATTCTCACAAAGAGACTGGTAAGACTCCAATATATCCCTGTCCCAAACACACACTGTAAGCATCAATAAACTTCCCAGCACTACTGGCAGCAGACGGACACAACTATCTCCACCTCCCTGCACCCCCCCACCCCCCAAATGCACATTTCTGGGAAATGTGTTCAGTTAAATCGTTTTAAGGAAGACAGGCTTCAATTTGCGTTGTTCAGCAGAAGGGAAATCGGACAAAGAAAGCTTTTTAATGATCCCTTTCCCATTTAAAGTAGGGAAAATAATTGCCCTGAAAATAATATTTTCTCTCCTAGATTAAGGTAAATAGTTTCCCAGGGAGAATGGGGTGGCAGTAGGAGCTTTACACAGGCAGCCTTTGTGGGTTTTATGGATACTCATCTATCAACTGTCAGGTTCTTTCAAAGGAAGGCTGTTATAATGTTTTGCCTCTGCACCTTTCCCATTGTGGGCTCAAGTTTGCCTGAGTAACCATTCGTCTTCCTGTTTGTATAGCCGAGGCATTTACAATGAGCTGGGGGGGTGTAATGATGCTACTGATTCTGAAGCCGTATAACATTTAAGGTTTGCTGAGGGGGTGTGGTGTGGGAGATGTCACATTTGACCTGGCTTTGATGCGGTTGGATGTTCTTCCTGAAGGATGGGTGGATTTTTGCCCCCCCCCCCGAGGCCCCAAAGCACTTTTGAAATTCAACAACATGAGTTTCCTTCAGAAGAATCTTCTGTGCTGGAGGACATTCGGCTCTTCATAATCAGCTTTAGGCAGTTTTGCATAGCTCTGATCTACTTAGGCCCACTGAGATCTACCATCGGTAAGGGATATGGTATGTCAAATAAAATTCTTTAGGACTCTGCACTTTTGAAATTTGCTTCCGTGGAAAGTAGTTATTGTGATCCGCCAGCGGCCAGCAGAGCTAGCAGCAGAGTCGGACAGTGAGAAGGTTGGGGAGGAATATGGGCCAGTCCTGGGGGCTGGGGAAAGCTCGGATGAGGGCTCTGCGTTGGAGGCAGAGAGGGAGTTAGACAGCAGTGAGGCAGAGGAACAGCTGGAGCCTGTTCCCAGTATGTGCATGCTGCCAGAAGACAAGAACTCAGAAAGCAGAGTCAACTTGGGAGTAAAGTCACACTTTGGAGGTAATTGGCCCCTCCCATAGGAAACAAAAGAGGAGCGAACGGGGAGTAGGCTTTTGCAGGAAACCATTCATTCATTCCGTGACTCTGAGAGACTCTGTGCCAAGTTTTGCCTTGTACTATGTTTGGAAATTAGTAACCTGGCAGCCTTCCAAGCGAGATAAGGTCTGTGTTTATAAATATTCCTTTAAAAAACTGTTTGGACAGGCCTTGCTGATTGTGAATGAAAGGAATTCACAGTCGTGTAAATAAAAGAGGTTTTGCCGGGACCAAGACTCTGCTTCCTGCTTTTTAGGTCAGAACAGTATTCCATAAGGTTGGGGCCACCACAATAAAGGATTGTCTCCAGGGACGTAGAACATACAATAATAGAATCGGAAGGGACCTTGGAGGTCTTCTAATCCAGCTCTCTACTTGAGCAGGAGACCCTATACCCTTCTGGACAAATGACTGTCCAATCACTTCTTGAAAACCTCCAATGATGGAGCATCCACATCTTTTTGGTTTCTCTCAGGGATGTGACTATAGTCATCCTCTCCTTGGAAGCAAAAAATTATTGAAAGCAGATGGTCCATAATACAGACATACTTTAAAGTTCACACCAGCATTTTTGTTGTGGCTCTGTCCTCCGAGCCTATCTTATCGGAGGAAGAAGGCTCCGAACATAAAGGAGAGGAGACGGCCAGGCCTCCCTCTCCAGGACCCTCCTCTCTGGCAATGCCTCAGGTGTCTCCCGACGGAGAAGAGATTGGCCAGGAGCCAGGTGTTTCCGAGCCGTCGAATAGTGACGAAGAAACATTGTGGTTGGACCCACGCCAGTGTCGGAGAGACAAGCATGTGCAGCAGAAAAGGGGGCGTGCCAGAGATTAAGCTGAGTCACTGGACCACACCCCACAGGCTATAAAAGGGAGTGTGGTGGCCATTCGGACTCTGTGACGGACAAAGCTAATCTCTGGCGAGTCACTTTGCACCTTTGGACACAACGCCTATTTGCCGTGGATTTAATTACAAACTGGACTATTCAAACTGTGTGTATTTTTGTCTCTGTTATCAGAGTAAAAGTTCTTGGCAGGCAGCCACGGAGTTGCTGCCAAGTTCCTTATCACTGACGTTGAGTGTTTGAAGAGTTTATTTAACCCTCGGCTGGCTGGTTGGGTGCGTGTGTGGGACGGGGACAGAACAATTTTTAGTTTCAGAAACGTTGGATAACTGTTGTTGTGACTTCAAAAAGTGTTATAATAGTCTGTCTGTCTGTCTGTCTGTCTGTCTGTCTGTCTCTCTCTCTCTCTCTCTCTCTCTCTCTCTCTCTCTCTCTCTCTCTCACACACACACACACACACACACACACTGATCATCTGACCATTGCATGTGGCATGGACACAGCTAAAGCTGTAATCTAGTCTACATCTTCTATATCTGACTAAATAGTATTATGGGAAAATCTCAGTTGATCAAAGTTGTGACTGACAGCGTAGAAAAATCTCTCAGAGCCCATCCCATAATAGCCAAGCGATATGGAATATTGTGACATGGATGTGAAAAGAGTAACAGAAAGAATTATGTTTTGCTTATTTATTTTTATTGCTTTTTGGAATAGAATAACAGAGTTGGAAGGGACTTTGGAGGTCTTCTAGTCCAACCCCCTGCTTAGGCAGGAAACCCTACACCACTTCAGACAAATGGTTATCCAATATCTTCTTAAAAACTTCCAGTGTTGGAGCATTCATGATGTTTTAAAAAATTATTTTTTTAATTAATGACATTATATGACATGTTATAACACTAAACAGTTACAATTCGATATATACAGTACTAATCTAATGCAAGTATTATTCAAATTGTATATATTTCTATTACATTTATACCAGGGGTGAAATCTAAAATTTGTTACTACCTGTTCTGTGGGCGTGGCTTGGTTTTGGGGGGGGGGGGGTAATATGACTGGATGGGTGTGGTGAACTTTTTTTTTTTTTTACTTTTAAAAGCATTTTTTCTATAACCTCTTCAGCCGAAGAGGTTGTAGAAAAAAATGCTTTTAAAAGCCTCTGATGATCCCAGCTGAGCTGCGCGATATCAGAGGCTTTTTTTTAACTTTTAAAAGCATTTTTTCGGCTGAAAAAATGTTAGAAATGGTTTTAGAAAAAATGCTTTTAAAAGTAAAAAAAAAAAACAACAGCCTCTGATGATTGCGCGGCTCAGCTGAGCATGTTGGGGGGGGGGAGTGCAGGGATTTTTGCTACTGGTTCTCCGAACCACCTGCCGCCATTGCTACCGGATCAGGCGATCCGGTCCGAACAGGAAGCATTTCACCCCTGATTTATACAAGTATCTTTCTTTAACCTATTGCATAAATGATTTCCATAATTCATTATACTTGTCTATAGAAAGCTTCATTTATAGGCTATCCTATAGACTGCAAGTGCAGTCAGATCTTCAATCCATTGAATAAATTGAGACAGATATTTATATATATATATATATACATATAAAAGCAGTCTCTGATAGCTCTGGAAGTCCGGTTAAAATGTTAGGAGCACAGTAGCTTATATGGTTAGGACACAAGATTGGAGGTTAGCAAGTCTGTGTTCTCTGTGTTCAAGACCCGAATGCTGCCATGGGATGGGGTGAGCTCCTGTCCTTCGCTCTAGCTTCTGCCAGGGACATGAAAGGAATCCTGAACTGGGCATTCCCTTGGCAAAAGTGATGTCACTGGCTAATCCTTTCAACCCGGAACCACTGACATGAGTGCAATGCGATTAAACTGTTTAGTGACAGTGATAGACAGGTGGTCTAATTCAGTATAAAGCACCTTCCTCCTGTATATGTGCCTATATTTAAGTTTGCTGACCTAATATTTAGATTCAATACTAAAAAGAAAGATCACAGTTTTCTATGCATATGAATTGTTCGTCTAGAACTTCTTTTGATATTCATAATCAATGTGCTTTCAAGTCAGTGCTTAGGTAAAGGTATAGGTTCCCCTCGCACATATGTGCTAATCGTTCCCGACTCATCTCCGTTTCAAAGCGGAAGAGCCAGCGCTGTCCGAAGACATCTCCGTTGTCATGTGGCCGACACGACTAAATGCCAAAGGCGCACAGAACGCTGTTACCTTCCCACCAAAGGTGGTCCCTATTTTTCTACTTGCATTTTTATGTGCTTTCGAGCTGCTAGGTTGGCAGAAGCTGGGACAAGTAATGGGAGCTCACCCCGTTACGCGGCACTAGGGATTCAAACCGCTGAACTGCCGACCTTTCGATTGACAAGCTCAGTGTCTTAGCCACTGAGCCACCATGTCCCTCAAGTCAGTAACAATTCAACAATTCCCTGGACTAGTCCCTTCAGTTCTCTTGGCAAGATTTCAGAAGTGGTTTGCCATTGCCTCCTTCCTAGGACTGAGAGAGAGTGACTGGCCCAAGGTCACCCAGTGGCTTTATGCCTTATGGTAGTCTGGAATTCTTTTATAGAGCGAACAGATGGTGGGTCAATTTGATGGATAGATAGATTTCCACATCAGGGACACGTTTTTGAGCACTGCAACATGGTATTTATATTAAATATTGATGGGGAAGTTTATAATTATTTGAAGACCTGTAATGTAAGGGGAAGAGAACGTATCAGATATTCTTGATATTTTTTTTCTGCGTTCAACCAGGATGGACCTATTATGTTTAATGACAGTGTGAATAATGTATTAATCGTTTGTTATTTTTTGGTACACTTTTTATTGTTAGTGTTTGATAGTTGTTAGTTTTTCTATTTTTTCTCTCTTCCCCCTCCCTCCCCCTTAATTTTGTGTTTTAACTTTGGAAATAACATTTTAAAAATGTGGGGGGGGGGGAAACCTCAGAGTGTTCCAGTTTCTAGCCTGGTGACATCATTACCACTTCACCAAACATATTCATAGCATGTTATTAATTTCAGGACTTTACCACCAAGTTAAGCAACAAATAGAGTTCAGACTATCACATTTTAGGCCAGAGCTGAAAACAATTACCTCTGAAAACAAAACCCTTTCAGTGCCTTCTCCTTCTCCTTCTTTTCTTCCTCTTAAACATCTCATGATCCCAGTTGTGTAATGTCATATTTTTTTTCAGGTGCCTTAACTACTTTTCCAAATTCCTCAACTACTTCTTGTGTGGAGTAATGAAACAGGTTTCTTAGAGAAATAAAACTCATTGTTTTCTATATTTTGAAGGAGAAAGAGAAAACGCTACAGCAATGTCGTTTTGTTGTAGGTGAGACGCGCCATGACACTTCCTATATGTGAAATTAGTTGCCTTTGACTAGATTCGGTTTTACATGCAAAGGAAAATGATTCCTAATTTCTTTGTTTTACGTCTGGGGGAAAAAAAGATATATATGTTCTTTTCAAGAGACATAATTTCCTATCATTTAATTGCGAGAAGTCCCTCATGGTTCCTTTTTTTTGTCTATATATATATAGACAATTTAATCGCGAGTTATTCCAATCTCACTTAATTTGTTTTACTAAACCTTTGTAATGATTTGTCTTTGGAATTCTGCACTTGATATGGCCCAATGGGCTAATCAATAAATAAAATTGAGAATATATATATATATATATGTATAAGATGTTGACTGTGAAAGACAAGAGGTGAAGGAAAATTCCTCAGCTAGGTGGAAGACTTCTAAATGCAAAGATGGCCTAACCTAACAATAGCCGAAAAGATTCCCGGGGGCCAAACACCTCCCCGAGGATTGCAATGCAGTCAATGTTGCTTTAATTAAATTTAATGCTGTGTGAAATGCACTCTGAGAAACTTTGATGAATGACTGGGGCAATTCATACAGCTCACTAAAGGGCATGGAGCCCGTGCTGGGGTGTCAGGGTACAATGAATTGGTTAGTACAGGGATGTTTATAGACTGCCTAAGGAACCTTGTATCTCGGTGGTTATGTCAGAGATAATGTTATGATTCGCGGGCCCTCAGGGGGGCTTTGATGACACGGTTAATGAGATGTCCCAAGGGGACCCTCAGCAGGTGCCTCCAAGACCTCCCACATCAAACAACCACAGCTTGGGCTCCTTCAGAGCTTGTCATCCTTCAGATCACTCAGCTGGGCTTTTCTTTCTATTAAGGCTATTTTTATGTTTTCTTTCTCTCTTTCTCTCTCTCCCTCCCTCCCTAGTCAACATTAACTTTGTCTGCCTGTTGAACTCCAAAACTTGTTAGTTCTTAATTTGCTTTCTCTTTGACCTGCCTGTATAATGAGATCTCTTAGAATTTTTCTTAAAGAAAGACAAACACAAAACTCAGCTTATACTAAAGGGGGAAGGGGATAAAGGGGAGATAATGGAGAGTTAACGCCAAATTTATTTTCTTTCTTTCTTTCTTTCTTTCTTTCTTTCTTTCTTTCTTTCTTTCTTTCTTTCTTTCTTTCTTCCTTCCTTCCTTCCTTCCTTCCTTCCTTCCTTCCTTCCTTCCTTCCTCCCTCCCGCCCTCCCTCCCTTCCTTGAGAAGTGATAGAGTGAAATAAGATTTTATTGCAAATTAGAGGACTGGGGTGTTCGGGGAAATAAGCTTTGATTTGCATTGTGACCGAAAATGGTACGTTAGAAGATTGAAATGTATCGTTGCAATTAAAAAAAATGTTTCAAATGTTTGGTCATAGGATGCTTGTTAAAGAAGGAGAAGGAGAGAAAAGCTGATTGAACTAAAATGATGTAAAGTACCGTAGTAAATAAACATATTGTACAGCTACGTTCAGTGTTAAAAGTTCCCAGGATAGGGAATAGGACTGTAGGATTATGTCATTTTGGAAGGATATGCATCAAAGGAAGCACAAAATCATCTTAAATAACCACTTCCAAATATTTTTTTAAACTATGAAGATTCCCCCCCTTTTTTTTTCTCTTTTTACTTGTCACCTTTGATGTTCTGCAGAAATGTTTTGAGCTGATAATGCATTGCAGATTTCGACAAATCTGAGTTGTGAAGATTGAGGACTTTGGAACAAAGGCTTAGGTTTACCATGTATTTAATAGAGTGGGAATGGGTGGGAAAGAGAAGATATTAAATAAAGTGGGAAAACAAGTTATGCAATATGTATACAGGTAGTCCTTGAGTTATGATCACAACTGAGCCCAAAATTTAATGTCGCTAAGTGAAACATTTGTAAGTAAGTTTTGCCCCATTTTACAACTTTTCTTGCCACAGTTGTTAACTGAATCGCTGCCGTGGTTAAGTTAGTCACATGGTTGTTAAGTGAATCCGGATTCCTCATTGACTTTGTCTGTTAGAAGTTTGCAAAAGCTATCACTTGACCCCAAGACACTGCAACCGTCATAAGTATGGACCACTTGCCAAGCATCTGAATTTTGATCACGTGACTATGGGGATGCAGCGAGGGTCACTAAATGAACTGTTGTAAGTTAGGACTGCCTGTACTGAATGACTGGAAATTTATAGCAAAAAAAGCCACCTCCAATTACAAAATGAAAAGGTAAAGGTTCCCCTCGCACATATGTGCTAGTCATTCCCGACTCTAGGGGGCAGTGCTCATCTCTGTTTCAAAGCCAAAGAGCCAGCGCTGTCCGAAGACGTCTCCATGGTCATGTGGCCGGCATGACTAAACACCAAAGGCGCACGGAACGCTGTTACCTTCCCACCAAAGGTAGTCCCTATTTTTCTACTTGCATTTTTTACCTGCTTTCGAACTACTAGGTTGGCCGAAGCTGGGACAAGTAACGGGAGCTCACCCCATTACGCGGCACTAGGGATTCGAACCGCTGAACTTCCGAGCTTTCAATCAACAAGTTCAGCATCTTAGCCACTGAGCCTCCGCATCCCTCGTCACAAAACTTAGCCTGCTATAAATGAGGGTAGCATAGGGCTACATGAAATCCCTTAACAAAAATCCTTCATCGCTATAAAAAACGGCCATGCTGGTTGGTCAGCTGATGCCATACTGCCATACTGACAATGACCACTGCAGTCAAGAGCTCATAATTGATCCAAGCAAGTATAGAGGAAAAAAAAGCATCAGGTTAACCATTAGCTTCCGTCCAATTATTACCGGACAGCTGTAGTGGTGCAATATAACCTCTATTAACTGGTTTGATGGCTGAAATCAAATTAGCAAGCCATCCCCATAAAACAAAATCCTTGAACAAAATTTGACTTTATGATCTTCCAATATTTTAATGATTATAATTATGAATGCTGTTCGGTTTAGAAATTCTAAGCAAGGGCAGAAGGTTAGCTTGGTTGTTATAGCAAGTATCTTACACTTTTGGATGTTGAATGCAAATTGTTATTTTAGCCCATATGTTTCTCTTGGCTCTTATTGATTCCTTCCCTTAATGTTAATATTGTTTTACTTCCTGGAGCTTTCAAGTCAAGGAGCTCATCATAAATACTATGACATCATGGTCAGACGACTTCTCATTGATGTCAGCAAAAGCACCTAAATTTGAAGGAGATGGTTTTTGGCTTCCTAGATAATGAGCGTTTGTGCAGTGAAAAAAAATGCTTATAACGAAACTGGCAATATGATAATAACTGAAATAAATTGGGAATTGAAAGCAAATGCAATAAAAACTAATAGTTGATGGTGTGCCTCCATCTTTCTCTGTGAAGCCTAAAATGGTCACTCTATTTTCCAAAGCACCAGAAGACAAGAAACAATGGATGGAAACTAATCAAGGAGAAAAGCAACCTAGAACCAAGGAGAAATTTCCTAACAGTCAAGAACAATCAACCAGTGTTGCCTCCAGCTTGCCTCCAGATGTTGTGGGTGCCCCAACGCTGGAGGCTTTTAAGAAGAGACTTGTCTGAAATGGTATAGGGCAGTGATGGCGAACTTTTTTGGCACTGGGTGCCAAAAAGGGATTGTGCGTACATGCGGGGCACCGAGTGCCAAAAAGGGAGCAGTGCCACGACCAGGAAGAGAAGCTACCCAGGGGGCATGCATGTGCCAGATAAGGTACTTCCGGTTTCCGGCGCTCATGCCAGCAAGTCTTCCGGTTACTTCCGCGCATGCACACATGCCAATCAGCTGGCTGGTGTGCATGCTCAGGCCGGAAAACAGAAGACCAGCTTTTCTGGTTTCCGACACTTCCGCATACACAAAGTCAGCTGATCGTTGCATTCGCATGCACGCCAGAAACCCGGAAGAGGAACAGGCGACGCCATGCGTGCCAGTCAACATGGCTCCACGTGTCACTTCGGGAACGTGTGCCATAGGTTCGCCATCACGGGAATAGGGTCTTTTTGTCGAGCAGGGGATTGGATTAGAAGGCCTCCAAGGTCCCTTTTAACTCTATATTCCAGACTATAGAATAACATTCTATATTCTATGATGGTATCTGTAGGGCACTTATTCAGACTCCTATATATGCGTGAACACAACCTTGTAACTTTGCTTTATCAAAGAATGTGGAATAATGCTGGCTAAACTGAATAAAGGAGGCATTTTGGAAAATTATGAGCAGCATTTTCTCAGTCCTAGCTATATTTATTGGAACAGCCTTACGTTGCATGAACTAATCTGTAAAGATTTTGAATTTATGAAGCTAAAATTTAACATTACGTTAAAATAAATCCAGAACCTGGAATTATTTTTTTTTGTCATTTTTAAGATCAGTTATACTTCTTTTCGTAAACAAAAATGATACCATTCTCAAATTTAACAAAATCAATGTGGAATCTAGATAAATGAACAATTTTCATAAATACAGATGAGATTTTTTAAAAGCATGTGAGCCATATCATTCCAGACTTGTTGAATATTCTATTAGATATTTGGTGGTAAAGTTAATGTCCTGGATGAATTGGAAATGACAGTAAATTAATCAAAATATTTTCCTTTACCATTAATTAATGGTGAACCAGCCATTGGAGAGATTGGTTACATATGGACAGAAAGCTAAAATGAAGTGTAGCACAAAGTTTCAGATCAAGTTCATTCGTTTTAACTTCACAAATCTTGAATTCCTCAGTTGACTGCCTGGATAAATCCCTGCATTTTATTTTATTTTTTGCAAGATTTCAGAAGTGGTTTACCATTGTTTCCTTCCTTCCTAGGGCTGAGAGAGAATGACTGGTCCTGGGTTATCCATTTGACTAAAACAAGACCAGAATTTATAATCTCCTAGTTTCTAGCTTGTGTTGTGGTCCACCAGCAGCCTGTGGAGCTGACAGCAAAGTCGGACAGTGAGGAGGCTGGGGAGGAACATGGGCCAGTCCTGGAGTCTGGGGAAGACTCAGATGAGGGCTCTGTGTCAGAGGCAGAGATGGGGCCAGGGCCATATGGGAGTGATGCACGGACTCTGGAGCCTCCAGAGTCGGACATCAGAGAGGCAGAGGAACAGGAGGAGCCTGTTCCTAGTGCACGCATGCACAGAGCTGCCAGAAGGCAAGAACAGTTAAAATAAAAAGGACAACTTGGGAGTAAGGCTTGGAGATGATTGGCCCCTCCCATAAGGCTTAAAAGAAGAGGAAAGGCACGTGGGCCCTTTGTAGAAAAGCAACGCTGTTAATTCTGTTCCCAGTCGGCATCTCTGTTTGATTCTGGACTCCGTGTGGCTTTGCCAAGTAGGTCTTTGGCAGCGTGTCAAAGGAGATAAAGGTTGGTGATTATCCCGAAGAACTTCTCATAAAGGACTTTTTGCAACTAATTGGGACTCAGCTGTGAATGAAAGTAATTCACAGCTGTTGCAATAAAAGAGGTTTTTGGGACTACTTGTGTGTTTTAATGACTCAGGAAGCCTAGGTCACAAAACAGCTTGATACCTTGAGGCACCAGGCTAGACACCAGGAGTATGTGAGTTCTAGTCCTGCCTTAAACATGAAAGCTGGCTGGATGACTTTGCGTCAATCACTCACTCTCTTAAATCGCCTCACAGAGTTGATGTTGTGGTAAAAAAATAAAATAGGACTGGGAAGGAATATTCAATATGTTCACCGCCTTGAATTATTTATAAACATAATCAAGTCAGGATAAAAATCTTTTTAAAATGTCTCTTCTAAGAATAATAATAGTAGCACTGACATTAAATGTAGTGACTCTGAGCTACCTCATACAGGCTAGAAAATAAATACAGCTGCCATCTTCTTGGTACAAACTGACAGACATTCCCTTGGATTTTCTAAAAACTGGGAATGAAAATTTGCCATATATTATCTGACCTAGACTTGGACTAGAATTATATACGTTATTATAGATAAATATGTATGTGAATTGTATAGATAGGTATACGTAGGTATAGATATGT
Organism: Pituophis catenifer annectens; assembly: GCF_029215685.1. NCBI lineage: Eukaryota > Metazoa > Chordata > Lepidosauria > Squamata > Colubridae > Pituophis > Pituophis catenifer. The sequence continues at coordinate 72,286,292 of NW_027256888.1, read as the reverse complement.
ATAATTGTATAGGAATAAGGTATAAATGACTATTATTATACTATGTTTAAATAACGTATAAGGTATAAGGAATATATTATTATATTATCATTAGTATATTATGTATTAACTTAAAGTGTTAGAAGATGCTTGGGACCAGTAATGTCATATCTATGTCCAATGTTTTTAATTTTGAATTACTAATAAAAAACTTTTTTTAAAAAAAGAATTATTTATAAACATAATCAAGTCAGGATAAAAATCTTTTTAAAATGTCTCTTCTAAGAATAATAATAGTAGCACTGACATTAAATGTAGTGACTCTGAGCTACCTCATACAGACTAGAAAATAAATGCAGCTGCCATCTTCTTGGTACAAACTGACAGACATTCCCTTGGATTTTCTAAAAACTGGGAATAAAAATTTGTCATATATTGTCTGACCTCCAAAGGAAATGGTTAAATGGAATGGACAAATGACTTTATCTTTAGTAGATTGCTAGTTCTACTAATCATAGGCACTGATTTTTCAAGTTTGATTTTGGAGATAATCTACAGCAATTGAAAGACGTCTACAGTAATTGTGGCAGAGCTAACAATTGATCTCAGAAAGGTTGTTTGGTAGACTTAACCTTTAGCACTACCATACAGTGGTGGGTTGCTCCCGGTTCGCACCGGTTCGCAAGAACCGGTAGTAAAAATTTGTAGTAGTTCGGAGAACCGGAAATAACATTGGCTGGCCACGCCTCCGAACTGATCCCCGGCCCAGTTGCCGCTCGCTTACCCCGCCCACCTCATCAGAGGCTTTTTTTTCCCCTTTACTTTTAAAAGCATTTTTTCTACATCCTCTTCAACCGAAAAAATGCTTTTAAAAGTAAAAAAAAAAAGCCTCTGATGATTGCGGGGCTCAGCTGGGATCGTCAGCCTTTTAAAAGCATTTTTTTTTCTACAACCTGTTCGACTGAAGAGGTTGTAGGGGGGAAAAAATGCCTTTAAAGCCTCTGGCGATCCCATCTGAGTTGCCTGATCATCAGAGGCTTCTAAAAGCATTTTTTTTCTGCAACCTCTTAAGGTTGTAGAAAAAAATGCTTTTAAAAGTTAAAAAAAAAAAAGTTGGCCACGCCCACCCAGTCACATTACCCCCCCCCACCACCAAGCCATGCCCACAAAATAAGCCACGCCCACAGAACCGGTAGTAAAAAAATTTAGAACCCACCCCTGCTACCATACCAACGTATACTTTCTCAAGCATAACTCTTGTCTTCCCTCAAATAATTAGAAATAAGTACTTGGTAGATGCCCTGCAGACTAAACATCATCACTTTAATAAGTTGATTGTAGGTGCTGGCTAATGTGGTTATAATGAAGTGGAAAACCAGATTACAAAAAAAAAAGCTAATGCCAATCCCAGTTTGGTCAACTGTCTTCCAAAGAGAGTAGACGGGCACATTTCTTAAGTGCTAATCTATTTTTCAATAGGTCTAAAGCTGCAGAAGCAGCCACAATCTCCACCATAGTTAAAGGGCTGCCAGAATCCCTGCTCTGTCTGGATCAGTTGAAGACACCATTTCATTGTCATTGGGCTTGTCACAGTGAGTCTAACAAAGGCCCTTGAAGCTCCTTCACTCCTGGGACTGGAGCATCTGGCATCTTCCGGCAAGGTAACAAGGACAGGGCAAAAGGCAACACAGCTCCATCTTTTCCACACTTCACAGATGAAGCGAGAAGCGATGCTCTTTGAACCTTCATTTCTCATATGAAAGATTACCATTCCATCCTCTGTATTATTCGATTGGTTCTCTAATTCTTGTCTTCTCTTTCATGGCATTAGAAGGCTTGGCTACATATGATCAAGATCACGTGAAGTACTAGCACTGCTTTATAAAGCAAGAGCACACTTGGAATGCTGCATCCAGATTTGCTCACCATATTATAAAAAAGATGTTGAGACTCTGGAAAGAGTGCCGAGAAGAACAACAAAGATGATTAGGGGACTGGAGGCTAAAACATATGAAGAACGGTTGTAGGAATTCAGTATAATAAAAAGAGATTTTAGCAGGGTTGAGCTGCTGGGTGTTCATAGGGATTCGGGAGAACCTCTAGCTAAGATTCTGTGCAGTTTGGAGAACCCCCAAATCCCACTCCTGGCTGGCCCCACCCACCCCGCCCCTCCCAGGAGTCCCCACGTGGCCCGTTTTGGATGCAGGTAAGTGCAGGATGTGCACGGAGGCTTGGAAAGGGTGAAAAATGGGCCTACTGGAAGTTCGGGAAGGCCGGAAATGGGCCCATTTCCGGCCTCCAAAGGGCCTTTGGAGCCTGGGGAAGCCACTTTCGCCCTCCCGGAGGCTCGAGGAAAGCCTCCGGAGCCTGGGGAGAGCAAACCCCCTCCCCGCCATGGTGCCAGAGGCTGACTAGGCCACACCCACTATGGCCACGCCCACCCAGCAACTGGGCAGGGAATCCCTTGCTAAAATTTTTGAAGCCCTGGATTTTAGTCATATTCAATATGAGCAGGGATTTCCTCCAAGTCATTGCTGTTGCAGATGGTAAAGTTCCATAATGGTAAATAGTTCAGGTTTTGTCCTAATCCCACTCACTATTTTGGGGAAGGTAACCTCCAGTACACAACTCGGGAGATCAAGCGTGATCTTCAAGCTAGAAGTTGCATACCCTATTCTCTGGACAGCTCCCGATATACGGGAAGGTGCTGGTAAAAGAGATGTGGGCAACATCTGTTTGCTTTTCTTCTTCACTGCATAGAATTGCCCTTTTCCTAACGCACCTCGGACCTTTAGTATCAGGTCTGCTTGAACCTATTCTTCAGGACTGTGGAGCTTCTTGAATCTGGATGTCAGCCTGTCATCAAAGTTCTCTGAGGCACATGAAAACCAGACTGCTAAACAAACAGTCAAAGCAAACCATTACAAGTCTTGGCTTCACTTCAAGGATCAGTTCTGTTGTAAGAGCCAAAAACAACTACCTTAATAGTCTGCTGAGCCAATACCAAATTACCTTAGAGGAATGCACAGTTGAATGATACAAGGAGCCAAGTCTTTTGAGTCTGAATGTCATCATCATCCCTTTGAAAGTGTGACTCTAAGACCTCTCTGCACCACCATTGTGTACATGGAGAATCTGGAATAAGGATATGGTCCTAGTCACTCCTGTGTTCCAGTCACAAATGCCTGAAAGTTGGTTGATATCAGGGGTGAAATCCAACAGGTTCTGACAGGTTCTGGAGAACCGGTAGCAGAAATTTTGAGTAGTTCGGAGAACCGGTAGCAGAAACCTTGAGTAATTCGGAGAACCAGCAAATACCACCCCTGGCTGGTCCCACAGTGGGGTATGAATGGAGATTTTGCAATATCCTTCCCCCAGGAGTGGGAAGGTATTAGGAATTTTGCAGTATCCTTCCCCTGCCACACCCACCAAGCCTTGCCCACCAAGCCACACCACTCCCACCAAGCCACGCCCCCAGAACCGGTAGTAAAAAAAATTGGATTTCACCACTGGTTGATATGCTTGAAATTGAGTATTGTATGAGCAGAAGTTCAACTAAGGCAAGAATGTGGGGCCACCACAAGGATGATGAGAACATCTGCAAAGTAAGAGCCTTGATAGTACAGTGGTCTAAGCACCCTGTTATTAACACAGCTGCCTGCAATTACTGCTCGTTCGAATCTCTCCAAGGCTCAAGGTTGACTCAGCCTTCCATCCTTTCTAAGGTAGGTGAAATGAGGACCCAGTTTGTGGGGGCAATAAGCTGACTTTGTATAAATATACAAAAGGATGAAAGCTATTGCTTAACGCATTGTAAGCCGCCCTGAGTCTCCGGAGAAGGGCGGCATATAAATCAAATTAAAAAAAAAAATCAGATCTGATGAGGACTAAAATAGTGATATGATAGCAATGTCCCAATACTTAAGGGGTTGCCATAAAGAAGAGAGGGTCGACCTATTCTTCAAAACACCTGAAGGCAGGACAAGAAGCAATGGATGGAAACAAATCAAGGAGAGAACCAGCCTAGAACTAAGGAGAAATTTCCTGACAGTCACAACAATTTATCAATGGACTGACTTGCCACCAAAAATTGGGGATGCTCCAACACTGAAGGTTTTTAAGAAGAGATTGGACAACAATTTGTCTAAAATGATGTAGGGCTTTCTCCTGTTGGACTACTAGAAGACCTCCAAGGTCCCTTCCAACTCTGTTATTCTGTTGTTTTGAGTGATGGTTGAATACTCCTACTATTATTCTGTTAATATATTGATATACTGTGGATGGATAATTCTGGGCTGTCCAAACTTATCAAACAATTGACCAATGGAATAGCTTGCCTTTAGAAGTTGTGGATGCTTCATCACTGGAAGCTTTCAAGAAGAGACTGGACAGCCATTTGTAAGAAATGCTATAGGGCTGTGCAGTGGTGGGATTCAAGTAATTTAACAACCGGTTCTCTGCCCCAATGATTTCTTCCAACAACCAGTTTGCCAAACTGCTCAGAAAGTTAACAACCGGTTCTCCCGAAGTGGTGCGAACTGGCTGAATCCCACCACTGGGGCTGTGATAGCGAACCTATGGCACATGTGCCGAAGTGGCACACAGTGCCATCTCTCCGGGCATGCCAGCCATAGCCCGTTGCTCTTCCGGGTTCCAGCGTGCACATGTGTGCTGGCCAGCTACTGGAAGAGCAGGTGACTGGTGCGCATGTGCAAGCCAGAAATCAGAAGCTCAGCTTCCTGGCACGCACATGCCCTTCCAGTTTTTGGTGCTCCCGCGCGTGCGCACCTGGGAGCTACTCTTCTGGTTTCTGGTGCTTCCCCACACACGCATGCTCGGTGCCGAAAAGGTTCGCCAACACTGGTATAGGGTCTCCTGCTTGAGCAGAGGGTTGGATTAAAAGACCTCCAAGATCCCTTCCAAATCTGTTATTCTATTCTATTCTATTCTATTCTATTCTATTCTATTCTATTCTATTCTATTCTATTCTATTCTATTCTATTCTATTCTATTCTACTCTACTCTACTCTACTCTACTCTACTCTACTCTACTCTACTCTACTCTACTCTATGCTATTCTATTCTCTGCAGACATTCCAATCATTTGGCGGTTCCTGTCTTAAGAAAAGATAAGAGCCTTGGTGGCGCAGCAGATTAAAGTGCTGTTAAGTAACACCAGCTGCCTGCAATTACTGCAAGTTCGAATCTCACCAGGCTCAAGGTTGACTCAGCCTTCCATCCTTTCGAGGTAGGTATAAAATGAGGACCCGGATTGTGGGGGCAATAAGCTGACTTTGTATAAAAAAGAACACCGCTTAGGGGGGCCCGAAAGCCCTACTAAGCAGGTATATACAAAAAGTATGAAGGCTGTCACTTAACGCATTGTAAGCCACCCTGAGTCTCCGGAGAAGGGAGGCATATAAATTGAACCAATCAATCAATAAATAAATAAATTTCTGTTTTTTTCAGAAATGAACAAAAAGAGATATGCAGACAAGGAGAAGCATTCGGGCACATTAATATACCTAGCAGTGCTTTTAAACTAAGAATAAAAATGGGGATATTGATTTTAGATTTGCTAGATGACTCTGGGCATTATAATTGAGGCATTCATTTGGCAATCTCTACCTTTGAAAACCTTACAAGACCTGGGTATAAATATGGGTGTGATTTTGGAATTATTTCTAATAATTCCAAATTTGAAAAGGTGCTTCAAACCTAGAAGCCTAAAAGACCTCCTAGATAGGTTTCTGTTAAGAAAAACTTTTTGTCAGTCACACTGATGTTTCTGTACAGGTAGCCCTCGACTTACAAGAGTTCATTTGGTGACGTTTGAAGTCACAACAACACTGAAAAAAGTGACTAATGACTGGTTTTACACTTAACGATGATTGCAGCGTCTCCATGGTCACATGATCAAAATTCAGCCGCTTGGCAACTGACTCACATTTATGACGGTTACAGTGTCTGGATGTTCACGTGATCACTTTTTGCGACCTTCTGACAAGCAAAGTCAAGGAGGAAATCAGATTCATTTAACAACCGAGTTACTCACTTAACAACTGCAGTTATTCACTTACTTAACAACTGTGGCAAGAGAGGTCAGAAAATGGGGCAAAATTCACTTAACAACCGAGTCATCAGAACTGGATAAAATTTTACTAAGCGAGAGAGAAAGGCCATAAAAATCTGTATCACTATTTATTAGAACAAGATATGCTTGAAGAACAAGTTAAGGAGATGATGATAACCTGGAGTAGATGTTTTGTGTGCAGTATCGATTTGGACAATTGGCAAAATCTGTGGGGAAAAAAAATATCAAAATTACACTGGCGGCTTCTTATAAAGAAAACCTGTATAAAATGTTTTACAGGTGGCACTTTCCACCCACAAGATTGGCAAGAATTAGTAAAAAATATTCCCCAATTTGTTGGAAATGTGAGGCGGATCTAGGGTCATATTACCATATGTGGTGGGAGTGCTCAAAAGCAAAAAGGTTTTGGCAGCAAATAAGAAGCTGGTTAGAAGAGATGTTAATGTTCGAAATAGAAGTCAAGCCGGAATTTTTCTTACTGGGCATGACAGATGGCAAATATGACAAAAATGTAACCTATTTAATATTGCATATACTTATAGCGGCAAGACTAGCATTTGCTCAAAAATGGAAGTGTAAAGAAATACCCTCAGAAGAAAAAGTAATACACAAAATCTACAGCTGTGCAGAGATGAACAGACTTACTTTAGAACTCAAAGACAAAAGTGAATCAAAATACTATGAAGTCTGGAATAATTTTTATAATTGGTTAGATAAAAGGAAGAATGTCAAAAACAAGGGATAACAAATGTCTGGAAATGTATATATCAATGTATATTGAGTTTGTGAATGTAATATAGGTTTATTAAATATACAGTATAAATAGCTGTTTAGGAAGTAAAATACTGTATACTTGATATATAATGAAATAGGAGATATGTAAATTTGTATATAGATTAAGGAATATATTACTTATTAACTTGAATTTGACCCAAATGTTAGAAACCAGAGACGTTGAGCTATGTCCATTGTTTTGCTTTTAAAACTAATAAAATACTAAAACAACAACAACAACTGAGTCACTTAACAAACTTTGGGCTCTATTGTGAACTCACTATATTGGTTTGGGATGCTTCCCTAACCCAGCCCAATTTTTGGCTTGATTGTATTATTAACATCCCAGTCCATAAAATGACATGAATAGTGTAATAACTAATTTTAATGTTATTCCAAGGTTACAATATTCAGTATATTACTAGAATAGTTGCCCCATTTCAGAAGGAGGGGCAGAAAGTTGTGGGAGGGGGGATTTTTCCTTCATCCTGCTTTGGATGGCACGCCAAATTTTCACAGTGGAAATGTTGATTGCAGCCTGAACCACATGAATGAAAAGCATTCTTTGAATAATTTTGCAGGGGCTGCACCTGGCTTCTTCACTTGACTTCACAATCTAATTTCTCTGCTGACATTGCTCTTATCAGGCACATCTACATTTAAAATTTAAAAGCAATATATATTTAAATGTAAAAACAATGTGTGAGCGAGCAGGGTGTGGGTCTGTGTAGCCATTTGATTGCGCATACGTATTAGTAGACCATACGCATGCGCCCACCATGCACGGGAGAGAAAGGGAAAGCACAGAATGATGAAATTATATTTAATTGACTTTATTTCTGTAATTGTTGCTCAGCTTTGAACTAGGAGAATTTCCTAAAATCATATATAAAGTACCTTATTTTTTGGAGTATACAGACGCACTAGAGCCCTGATGGCGAACCTATGGCATGAGTGCCACAGGTGGCACACGGAGTCATATCAGTGGGCATGCGAGCTCAGCTCCGGCGTGCATCCAGCTGATTTTCGGGCCTTTTGGGCCTACCGGAAGTTAGGAAAAAGGCTGTTTCCAGCCTCCGGAGGGCCATATTTCCACTTTCAATGGAAATAATGTGGAAGAAACAGTGGCGGATAACATTTAGTGCATTAAGTGTGGAATTGCCATAAGTGTGAGGACCAGTAGTTATCCTGTGGCAAGATGGCCGCAGCAAGTTGTCCCATTCCATTCTAGCCTGATGTCTTAACCACTACACTAAAGTGGCTCAGATGCATACACAACACAACAACACACACACACACACACACATACTCTCGCTCTCTCCTTTTCCTAATATAGGTATTAGGTGTTAGACGTTTTCTTTAATAGAAAAGTTCAATATGCAAAAAAGGAATCTAAAATCATGGCTGGGCTCCCAGTTACATGGAAGAGTATTCAGGGCCTAAATCAGAGGTGGCAAACTATGGCCTTTTTTATGATTTGCAGACTTCAACTCCCAGAATTCCAGAGCCAAGTCCCAGGAATTCTGGGAGTTGAAGTCCGCAAGTCCTAAAAAGGGCCATAGTTCCCTAACTCTGCTCTAAATGCATTCAGGCGTCCTCATCTATCGAGTAATGGAGCTATGTGCAAGGTTGGAGTCAGTGGTGAAATTCAAATTTTTTTACTACCGGTTCTGTGGGCGTGGCTTGGTGGGTGTGGTGTAGCTTGATGGGCGTGGCTTGGAGGGCATGGCATGGGAAGGATACTGCAAAATCTCCATTTCCACCCTACTCCAAGGGAAGGATACTGCAAAATCCCCATTCCCACCCCACTCTGGGGCCAGAATACTGCAAAATCTCCATTTCCACCCCACTCCAGGGGAAGGATACTGCAAAATCCCCATTCCCTCTCCACTCTTGGGGGAAGGATATTGCAAAATCTCCATTCCCACCACACTCTGGGACCAGCCAGAGGTGGTATTTGCTGGTTCTCCAAACTACTCAAAATTTCCACTACCAGTTCTCCAAAATGCTCAAAATTTCCGCTACCAGTTCTCCGAACTACTCAAAATTTCCGCTACTGGTTCTCTGAACTGTTCAAAATTTCCACTACCGGTTCTCCAAACTACCCAAAATTTCCACTACCGGTTCTCCGAACTGCTCAAATTTTCCTCTACCGGTTGTCCGAACTACTCAAAATTTCCACTACTGGTTCTCTGAACTACTCAAAATTTCTGCTACCGGTTCTCCAGAATCTGTCAGAACCTGCTGAATTTCACCCCTAGTTGGAGTGGGTGGTGACAATAACATTCCCGGAGTGGATACCTGAGGCCTAATTTTTTCTGGAGTCTTCCATAAATCTACGGCCTATGCTGAGTGCTCTCCGGGCCCTCTTGACACATCGATGCACCATCTGTCCACACCATTCTCCTTTTCCTTACCTTTTCTTGGGGCATCATTCAATGTTATTTTAGCTCTGGTCCACCAATAGCCTGACTCAGTTCCAAGCGAGAAAGAATTGTTAATATCAAAGGCAGCCTTCATTTTCTTTGCTGCGCACAAGCCATCTGACTGTATTTGCTGAGAAAACTCCAATGTCTTGCTTTTATTTGCTCAGGCAGAGGGGAAAGTACAGTGCATCCGTCTGGGAGAGAACATCAAAGCAGACCAGGCAGAGGGATAGATATTTGGAAAAGCAGTATGAAATCCGGCTGGGATCGGGAATCCTGTGGGTCTCTTGGTTTACCGAGACGAACTTCGACTGGAACAGCGTCTTTTCTCCCTGCCCTCCTCTTTATTATCACTTTGCAGTTAACATCTGTTGATGAGTAGGATTAACACAGCCTTGTTTTTCAATGACATTGAGCTCTCTTAACAAACTCTTTTCAGTCAAAGGTGGCTGGCCTTAGAGGAGGGGGAGAAAAAAAAGGAGACAAGAAAAGTCATTAAGCAAACAATTCTTCTCCAGGATTGGATGCCAAACACACTAAACCTCCCCCCCCCCAATGTCAGGGATTCGCTGGAGATGAAATTTATTCTACAAGAATCTGACCTTGACGTCGGTTTAGAAGAATTCGCTTCTTTCTGCATTGCTATTAAGAACTTCAGAAGTTTGAAGATTTCTTTTCATGATCTTGGGATTTTAATGTAAGTGATTTACAGATTAACAGACGTAACCCCACCCCACCCCACCCCCCTGTGCTCGAGCAGGAGACCCTACACCATTTCTATGAAATGGCAGTCCAATCTTTTCTTGAAAGTCTCAAGTGATGAAGCTCTCACAACTCCCGAAGGCAACTTCTGTTCCATAGGTTGATTGTTCTTATTGTCAGAAAGCTCCTCCTCATTTCTAAGTTGAATCTCTCCTTGATCAGTTTCCATCCATTATTCCTTGTCTGGCCTTCAGGTGCTTTGGAAAATAGCTTGACCCCCTCCTCTCTATAGCAGCCCCTCAGATACTGGGGCATTGCTATCGTGTCTCCCCTGGTCCTTCTCTTCACTGTCATGCCCAGTTCCTGTAACTGTTCTTCATATGTTTTAGTCTCCAGTCCCCTAATCATCCTGATCGCTCTCCTCTGCACTCTTTCTAGAGTCTCAACATCTTTTTTATAGTGTGGTGACCAAAACTGGATTCAGTACTCTAAGTGTGGTCTTACTAGGCTTTATAGAGTGGTATTACTACCCCACTTGATCTTGTTTGTATCCCTCTGTTAATGCAATTTAGGATTGCATTGGCTTTTTTGGCTGCTGCTGCACACTGTTGGCTCATGTTTAATTGGTTGCCCACTAAGACTCCAAGATCCCTCTCACAGTCATTGCTATTAAGCCTGGTTTCACCCAGTCTATATGTGTAACTTTTGGTTTTTCGTACCTAAGTGTAGGACTTTACTTTTCTCTACATTGAATTTCATTTTGTTAGATAGGGCCCAGTGTTCAAGTCTGCCAAGAAGATTCATGGTTAAGTTAATAAGGATACCAGGTATCAATGTACAGGTGGATTGTAGTAATAAAAAGGAGGTTTTTACAGAAATTAAGAATGTTAAAAGGTTCCGACTCGGGAGGAGGGCCAAGAGATGATTGGCCCCTCCCATAAGGCTTAAAAGGCCAGCAATGGCTCTTGGCCTCTTTGCCAGAAAACAACGGTTGAGAGAATTGCTTCTTGTTTGGCTGTAGTTATTTCTTCTGTTCCTGAACTGTTGCCAAGAAAAGCCTTTGGCAGTTTGCCTAATTATCCCAAGGTCAGAGATAAACTAAAGACTGGTGTTTTGAGGACTTTGCTTTCATTTCATTTAGAATACGCTGAGAATGAGTTAATTCTCAGCTGTTTTAATAAAATCTGTTTGATTTTTGGAACTGTTTTGCATTTGATATCAACTACGTGGGCCTGGCTCACAACAACCGGTAGGGAAAGTAAGTAAATATTATTTATTTATTTATTACATGTATTTATATGCCGCCATTCTCCCGAAGGACTCAGGGCGGCAAACACAAGTTAAGAAACAAGTACAATAAAATCATAATTTAATCCAAATAATTAATTAGTAGTAAATAATAAAGCCCGGAATCAGTCTCAGCCTATTTGTTTGAAAAGCCAAGTCTTCAAGTCCCGAAGTGAAGTATTCTTCAAATACCACCCCTGGTGCTAACTACTGCTAAAATGGAAAACTTATACATAAAATAGCATACGAATTTAGCAAGTCTTAAAAAAACACTTGAAAACATAACAGCTGTATTGTAATCTCAGAATAAAGATTTCCATCATCTATTTTATTTTTCCTTACAAGAGAACAAGAGTTCAGACTGATGACTTAAGGCTGCTACTGGAATACCAAGCGAATGAAAAATGAAACTAAATCAACAGGAAATTAAACTGGCTGAGCTGTGTGTATTGAATCTCTGTTTTTGAAGATACACGGAAAAATGGATAATTATGACAATTCATAATTGTATATTAAATGGTCAAGAATTTCTACAGAAAATGTAACACATGAGTTATAGTCAAGATTTTTTTTGTTTTGGCTTTTAAATATGCTGATTTAAAATATAGCCATATGACAAACCTTATTTTTTTGTTTGGTTAGTGTCCATAAATTACACTGAAATGTACACAGCTACAGAATATGAGCTTCAACAATCAATTTTTTCACAACCAAATTCTGTATTTCACTATCATCTCAAGAGATGGGATCAGATCAGCTAAATTCATGTAATCCAATATCACAAATTAAATTTCAGTGGAAATGCTTCTGACATTTGTCTTAGGTCCATTACATTTTGATTAATCAGTTAATTGAAAATCAAGAGATATATCACATGTATGAAAAATTGCCAGATGTGGGCTGCAAAAAACATAACCACTAGATGGCAGCATGACACTGAATATCTCTATGCTACCATCTAATGGTTGGTTAAATATTTGCAACACAAATCTAATTACAAAATATAACGTATGAAATGATATCAATATTACCACTTCTGAACTGCACATTAAACACAGCTTCACAATTTGAGGCTGGGATGCTATTGAAACTTAGAGCCTGATTTGCAATTATTTTCTGAATAATTGTGGGATGCTGGCTGATCTGGTGCCCCACATATTCACTAATATCTTTCCGTCCCAGTAGAAGTAAGTTTCTTCCCTGAATTGCTTCTTTCCTTGAACTACAAGCAAGTTGCAACATCTTTGAGGCAACAATTGGACAATATTGATCTTCAGCGATGTGGTGTCATTATCTGATGGAATCAGAGACTGGGCCATTCGCTCTAGAGGGAAATCTTCTCTTTTTGATATCATCTAAATAAAGGAGAGTATTAATAAGACCAGCATTGGATACATTGCTATTGACAGATCTACAGAGCAAATATAGTCGTATTCCTTAAAGGAGTATCTCTGCCCTTTGAGGATCAGTAGCAATTGAAAATGTTATCCGTATGCTTTGATACTGTAATTTTTACAGATACTCACTGTAAGTACATTACTCCAATTCTGTTGAAATTCCCAAGCTGCTTGGTCTTGTTTTGTTATTTTGGGCTTTTATCACATAAGGATGAGTATATTACCTACAACCTGGCAATTTTTTTTGTAATTTTGCAGTGTCAACCGCAGTGTAACTCCTCAAGCAGATACCATGTTGTATAATACATATTAGTAGACTGTATCTTCTTTTATTATAGTAGTAGACTGTACAGTACAGTAGACTGTATCTTCTTTTATTATAGTAGTAGACTGTAGAGTACAGTAGACTGTATCTTCTTTTATTATAGTAGTAGACTGTACAGTACAGTAGACTGTATCTTCTTTTATTATAGTAGTAGACTGTAGAGTACAGTAGACTCTATCTTATTTTATTATAGTAGTAGACTGTACAGTACAGTAGACTCTATCTTATTTTATTATAGTAGTAGACTGTACAGTACAGTAGACTCTATTTTGTTTTATTATAGTAGTAGACTGTACAGTACAGTAGACTCTATCTTGTTTTATTATAGTAGTAGATTGTACAGTACAGTAGACTGTATCTTATTTTATTGTAGTAGACCAGGGCAGTGGTGGGATTCAGCCAGTTCGCACCACTTCGGGAGAACCAGTTGTTAACTTTCTGAGCAGTTTGGTGAACTGGTTGTTGGAAGAAATAATTAGGGCAGAGAACCAGTTGTTAAATTATTTGAATCCCACCACTGGAACAGGGGTCCTGAAACTATGGCCTGCAGGCCAGATACGTCCCACCGAAGCCATTAATCCGGCCTGCGTGGGACCACCAGGCTGCCCCACCCAAATCGCCCTGCCTACCCGCCAGCCCCCACCTGCTTTCTGGAGGCCAGGGAGGCCAAAAACAGGATGCGTGGAGGCCTCGGGAGACCAAAAACGGGGCCTGTTTTTTGGCAGCAGAGTGGTACTGGAGGACAGGGAGGCCAAAAATGGGATGTGCGGAGGCCTCCCTGGCCTCCAGAGAGAGATGGGGGGAGAGGGAGGGAGAGAGGGAGGGAGAGACACAAACACACACACACACAAACAGCAGTCCCTCATACACACCCCAAGGCAGATACATCCCTTCACTAACCTGCTTTCCACCCCCAGGAGCATAACAAATTAAAGTTTAATTTGTGTGTATTGTTTGGACTGCTAAATTGGCCATGCCTACCCAGTCACATGACCACCTAGCTACGCCCACCCAGTCACATGACCACCTAGCCATGCCCGCCCAGCTGGTCCGGCCCCCCAACAGTCTGAGGGACCTTGAATTGGCCCCGTTTAAAAAGTTTGAGGACCCCTGTAGTACATTGTACAGTACAGTAGACTGTATCTTATTTTATTATAGAAGTGTATTATTTTTTGAAAAAAGTGTTTTGTTTTGTAATTAATATGATTAATAATTCATATCATTGGCCTTTGGCTGTGATAAAGATGACCAGCAGCAACAAAATATTTGCTTTTACCCAAAAAAATTTTTTTTTAAAGTACGTATTGTATTACAAAATTCTGGGCTCTTTTGTATTTCCTTCCTCATGTACGTATTGAGTAAACCATAAATACAACTCCTTGTTTCTGATTTCATGCAAGCAATTCACATCATATTTGCTGTTCCGTAATTATTTACTCCAGCAGGTGAAAAAAAGTCTCTTTCTCGGCTGTCTCTGCAAGTCAGAATGTGTTTTGTGTAGGACAACTAGCTGATAACCAGGCGTTGCCCGGGTATTTATTTATCCCAATCCTGTATTGGACAGCAAGAGCAACTTCACCCTGAGCCCTGATTTTGGCGAGAATTAAATTAATTAAAAACATTTTCCTTGTGCCCCCAGAAGCATCAAGTAAAATGATACCACCTTGTTGCTTTGCTAGCTGAATAGGAATAATCGAAACCTTGTTGAAAATGTCCGGACCAAACATAATTTCTAATCTTGGATTTTCCCCCTTACCAGAGGGAGCCCTTTTGTGGAGTACTGTGAAGCCATTATCATGGCAACTCCACTGTGTTGTACAGTAGAAGCCATTTTAAGGCAGTACAGTAGAAGCCATTTTAAGGCACAACAGGCTGTATCTTAACAGAACACACACCCCGAGGGGTGTCTTACCCCCACAGTATTTGTTTCCAGGGAGTAAGTCATCTGTGTACCAAGTTTGGTTGAAATTGCTTGAGGCATTCCAGAGTTATGCTGGAACATACACACATATACATACACACACAGAGAGAGAGAGAGACAGACAGAGAGGCATTTATATATAGATGGATAGATAGATTATACAATGACACAATGTGAAGAAGTTTCCTCTGTAGGGAAGTTTCCTCTGTTGTACATGACCCACATTTCCCCAGCATCAGGAATTTGAAATAAAGCTCCACTATGTCACTTATTCTTATATCCCAAATTTATATCCCACAATCTGCAGATTATGGATAAAGAATTGCTTAATAATCTTTGAGTGTGTCTTCCAGGGAATATTTACCAACTTCCTAGGTCTGAAATTATGTCTCATATTAGCCATTAGGGTAGGAAACCTGTCAATACTAAGATTATATTGATAGTATTTAGTGCTGATGACCCTGATTCCTTCTGACAGGTTTTGGATGAAGGTCATGCTGAACATCTTGAAGTTCTACAAGAGGTGCAAGCAGAAGAAACATGTCATGTAATGATAGCACAGGAAGCATGCAGGAATTCACCTCTTGAATTATCACCCAAATTCACTTATTGAGATTGGTGGCCATATAAATCGGGTAAATAAATTAATAAGGTCCGGTGACAGAGCCATCTGAAGAGGGAAGCGGAAGCCAAGATGTCTATCCAGAAGATTCTGGAACAAGGGAGGGACATCAGCAACCTTGCCTTGTCTCCAGTTCATTAAGAAACTGACAGATTTTTGATTAATATATTAAGGTTGTGAGATGCCAACTTGGACAATACAAACCTGTTTCAAACTTGAAACGTATTTTCTGAATTCAAAATAAGGCCATTAAGAGCTTGGAAGACTTCCAGAATGATCAAAGCAGCATCAGAACACTTCTGAAAAGGTTAGAACAATGACTTTCGAATTCAAAACAATCATGTCAAACTCAAATCATTTTTAATTTGAATCATTGTGGGGTTTTTTTTCTAATCTTGCAACAACAGGGTCTAGGAATAGATGGCAATAGTATATGAGAGACAATTTATGAATCAGAGAATCCAAGGTTGAAGTCTTCTCCATTATAAATTCAGCCAAAATATGCTTTTCTAGTCCTTTGAAATGAAATCATGTTGAAGGAATTTGTAAAAGTTCAGAGCCACACTAATATTTAATAATGTCATTAAAGTAGATATACAGCCTGTTTGGGGCAATGCCATCAATGGTACTGCAAAAGGAAAATTATGGATTGTCCTTGACCTACAACTATTTTTTTAGTGACTGAAGATACAGTAGTGCAGAAAACATTTATGACTGGTCCTCACACTTATGACCATTGCAGCATCCCCATGGTCGCATGATCAAAATTCAGGCACTTGGCAATCGGTAATATATTTACAAGGGTTGTAGTGTCCTTCGATCATGTGATCATCATTTGCAACCTTCCCAGGTGGCTTCTGACAAGTCAATGGAGAAGCTGGATTCCCTTTACAACCTCATAATTCACTTAACAACTGCAGTGAATTGCTTAACAACCAAAACAGTCATCAAATCAACCATGATCAGAGGTGGTATTCAGCCGGTTCGGACCAGTTCACCCAAACCAGTAGTGGAAATCGCTGGTGGGCCTGCTCACCCGCTCTGGCTCTATGCCATTCTATTTAGGCATGTTTTTGAGGCTGGGCACATGCGTGGAGGGTGCACACGAGAGCAAAGTGCATGCACGGAAGGCCGGGTGCATGTGCAGAAGGCAGGTGTGTGCATGAACCGGGCACGTGTGCGCACAAACCGAGCACACCTGCACAAAAAGCAACCATGCATGCACACAGCGAATTGGTAGTAACATAAATTGAAACCCACCCCTGGCCATGATCCATTCAACAACTGCTTTGCTTAGCAACAGAAATTCTGGTCCCAACTGTGGGCACAAGTCAAGGACTATCTCTTCCCAAAGTGAAACTGAACTGCTAAAATGATCACAGCGGGAAAGCAGAAAGAGAATGAACAAATGTGTACCATCTTTACTAGATGCCATAAACTAAGGAGGAAGGGAGTTGCCGGGAGGGGAAAATTGAAACGATTCTCTGTGCCGTCCCGTGACAGAGGCTCACCACTCCAAGGCCAGGAGCCTGGGAATGAAATATAATGCCATCCAGGCCACCACTGCAGGGACTGTTACCAGTGGTGGGATCCTCCCGGTTTTACAACCGGTTCGGTGATCGCACGTGCTTCGTGCACGTGTGCAGTTTGAAGAAATCTTCACTTCCGCGTTTCTTCGGAGGAGAAACAGAGCTGAGGCGCGGCAATCTGCTCTGCCGTGCGAATCAGCTGAGAAGATAAACGTAGGAAAATAGCGCGGGTGGGCGGGTGGGCAGGTGGGCCCAACTGATCGTCAGGGCGAACCGGTTCACTCCCAGTTGATCGTCAGAGATACCGGTTCACCCAAACCGGTCTGAACCGGTAGAATCCCACTTCTGACTTACCAAAATAATTTGTTTGAATTTAATTGGACACTATGAGATAACTAGGGGGAAAGGATGGGGAAAGGGAAAATTAACTTTTGGGCACAAAATCTCAGTTCCGGCTTTGCTACTTGGTAACCATTTGACTTTAGTAAAATATTAATTTTATTTTTTGCTGACAATGGATTCTTTTTCTTTCCTAATCATCCAAATCCAGACAGGCTGAATTCAGGGAATTCAGAAGCAAAATTGGATCAATTAGAGCTTTTAAATCTAGGCTTGCAGATTGTGAGCAAAGAAAGCTGGCAGCTTTAGAGAAATGGTTGGCGGTTATAATGATGCCATTATATTGCTGTGTACTTGAGAAGTCCAGCCCAAACTCTTTTTTTATCGGAATGGCAATGTGGTAATGATTGCATGTTACGCTGCCATAAACTGGTATGCAATGAAATTGATTGTAGTAAATGGTGTGGGGTTTATGTGCTCAAGCCCTCTGTTATTTCTGCTCAATGGCAGGCAGACACATGTCTCCGCTGATAAATAGTGTTATAAGCTAGAAGTCTCACCAGTTTCACCAAAAGAAGAATAAAGACTGCTTAAATGTAAACAATTTCTCTGCCAGTTGAATCTAACTCTGGGTTCAATGCTTATCTCTGTTTCTTGGCCGAGGGAACCAGTGTTGTCTGAACGATCTTGTAGACAACCCCCACTTTGTCAAGGACCTAGGAGAACTCATCTCAAACAATCTAAGCCCCAGAGCTCACCGTAACAGCATTGCCAAAAAGGCATTAAAAGTTGTTAAACTAATCTTGCAAAGCTTCTTCTCCGGTAACATTGTATTGCTAACTAGAGCATACAAAACCTTTGCCAGACCAATTCTCGAATACAGCTCGTCTGCCTGGAATCCACACTGAATATCAGACATTAATACGACTGAGCGGATCCAGAGATATTTCATTAGAAGAGTACTCCACTCCTCTGCTCACAATAGAATCCCTTATGCCACCAGGCTCGAAATTCTGGGCTTGGACAATCTGGAACTGCGCCTCCTGCGGTCCGATCTAAGCATAGTACACAAAATTGTCTGCTACAATGTCCTACCTGTCAATGACTACTTCAGCTTCAACCGCAACAACACACCGGCAAACAATAGATATAAACTCAAGGTAAACCGCTCCAAACTCGATTGCAGAAAATATGATTTCAGCAACAGAGTGGTCAATGCCTGGAATGCTCTACCCGACTCCTTTCTTACAGCCTCAAACTGTGCACCAACGTGCCTTCTGTCCCTGTCCTACTGTCCCCATTTATCTGTACTTACTTCCTCTATTTATATTTATCCTTATACCTATACCAGATATCTTGTACATTTGATAAATAAAATAAAATAAAATAAAATAAAATAATTTTTTATTTTTTTATTTACCAAAAATTTATATGCCGCCCTTCTCCCTAAGGACTCAGGGCGACGAACACAAGTTAAAAACATACAATAATAAAAAATAGATAATTAAAACCCAGATTAAAACAACAACAATCAAAATAATAAAACCCAATAAACCCAATTAAAATAAAATAAAATAAAATAAAATAAAATAAAATAAAATAAAATAAAATAAAAATAATTTCTGTAGTCAAGTGGCCAGCATGGCTATATGCCAAAGGCGCATGAAATGCTGTTATATTCCCACCAAAGTGGTACCTATTAATCTACTTGCATTTTGCATGCTTTCAAACTGCTAGGTGGACAGGAGCTGGAGCCAGGAATGAGAGCTCACCCCATTGTGTGTCACTCAGGTCTCAAACCCGGGCTGCCAGCTCTCCATCTTTAACAAGCTCAGCATCTTTAACCATTGAGACATTGCACCTCATGCCCTCCCAATGCTTTTCTTTATGCCTGCTGCCACTTAGGAGTTTGGGGAAGACATTAAAATCATATCTCAATGATATAGCGCATGCATTATAGGCAGAAGATCCCGGAGTTCTTCATTAGGATGCCTAGCGAGACCCTATACATAGGAGAACAAACACATCAGGACTAGATTCAGAAGTCCATCTGAATTTAAAAGACACAGGCCACTCTTCTGAAGACAACAAAGTCCATATTTTGGAGAGAGAGGATTGCTGGTTTGAAAGAAAGGTTAAATTTTGACATCTATGTCAAAATTGAACAGCCCTCTCTCAACAGAGGGGGAGGGATACGACATCATCTATCTCCAATCTACAACACAGTCCGTTCAACAGTTCCAAGAAGGCCCCACTCAGATGGCCCTGATGACACAAATAAACCTCCAGGTGACCTTAATGACCTGCTAAAAGGATGCAAATGACCAGCTGTCTGCAAGGAGTATAAATCCTTCCATTCCCCACCATCCAGTCAGAGCTGAAGAAGCTTCTTGGATGAGAAGTGAAACGTCTTTAAAGAAAAACCAGAAAGTCCAGTTGCCTCTTGAAAAAAAGTACCTTTGGGACAACCATGACCTGGATGATTGAGAATCTCCATAGACATGCCTAGTGAGAATTTTCTTCTTGTAAACCTGGACACTTTCAGATGGAGGAATAATTGAATGACATTATGTCTTTAGACATTCCCACAACATAATCGATTATGCAATATGCAATCCCAGATTCTTCCTTCAGTTGTAATGAGTTTTATCAAAACAGGAACTTGGTTCTGGCATGTATGCAGCTGCAGAAGGCCACCAGACAATCCCAAAAAAAGATCTTGGAACCAACTCTTTAAAGCAACCAGATCTTTTTCTGGGATTTGTTGTGGAAAGATGCTTTGAGGGGCTGTCACAGAGAGGAGGGCATCAACCTATTCTTCAAAACACCTGATGGCCAGACAAAGAATCATGGATGGAAACTGATCAAGGAGAGATTCAACCTAGAAAAAAGAAGAAATTTTCTGACAGTGAGAATAATCAACCAATGGAACAGAAGCTGCCTTCAGAAGTTGTGGGAGCTTCATCACTGGAGGCTTTCAGGAAGAGACTGGATTGCCACCTGTCAGAAATGGGGTAAGGTCTCCTGCTTGGGTGAGGGGTTGGACTAGATGACCTACAAGATCCCGTCCAACTCTGTTATTCTGTTATTTGTGTTCAATGTCAGGATGTCCCAAGTTGTTTAAAATAGAGTTGGACAGTCCCTGTTTCTGAGCCAGAACTGTACTCAAGGCAAGTCACAGAATCTGGGAAGGTATTTTAGCACTCAGGTGGAATCCTTTATCAGTGATCACTTCATTTGCCTAACATATGCGACCACTGATCTACTGGGTGCCATGTTACATACAAATGCATTATTTAATTATCGCTGCAGAAGAACAAAATATGCTAGCTTAGATACACTTTAGGATTGATGCAAAAGAATTGTTTGTGTACCTGAATAAATTTAAATTTTTATTTTGTTTCTCTCTGCCGGCTTTCTTTTTATGCTGTTTAACATCTCAAATGTTAACTTTAAACCTATTTTACAGATTGCGCTCCACTTACAACCATTCATTTAGTGACTGTTCGAAGTTACAATGGCCCTGAAAAAAGTGACTTATGACAACTTTTCACATAACTGTTGTAGCATCCCCGTAATCACATGATCAAAATTCAAATGCTTGGCAACTGGCATGTACCATATTTTTCAGAGTATAAGACGCACCTTTCCCCCCCCCCAAAAAAAGAGGGTGAAAATCTGCGGGCGTCTTATACTCCGAATGTAGCCCTGCCCAGCCTCTCAAACGGAGGTTTCAGAGGCTGAAAAAGCCTCCAAAATAGAACTTCAGAAAAAAAAAAACCTCCGGAACAGAGCTTCAGAAAAAAAGCCTTTGAAACAGAACTTCAGGGGAAAAAAGCCTCTGAAACAGAACTTCAGGGGAAAAAAAGCCTCCGAAACAGAACTTCAGAAAAAAAAAAGCCTCCGAAACAGAGCTTCAGAAAAAAAGCCTCTGAAACTGAGGTTTCAGTGGCTGAAAAAAAAGCAAGGTGCAGAGCTCACAACCAAGGAGCCTGTTGCTAAAAATTCACCTCTGGGAACAGCTGATTGGGGGTATTCCGGGAGGCCGATCCACCTGCCAATCAACTTTTTTTCTTATTTTCCTCCCCATAAACTAAGGTGCGTCTTATCCTCCGGTGGGTCTTATAGTCCGAAAAATACGGTACTTATGACCGGCAACCGGCAAAGCCAATGGGGAAGTCAAATTCACTTAACAATCGTGTTACTAACTTACCAGTTGTAGTGATTCATCTAACAGCTATGGCAAGAAAGGTCGTAAAATGGGGGCAAAACTCATTTAGCATCTGTCTTGCCCAGCAACAGAAATTCTGGGCATATTGTAGTCATAAGTTGAGGACTGCCTTTATAATATTTACGCCTTTATTATAAATAAATATTATTGTTACAAATAAATTAATATATTTATTATATTAGTCTCTTGTATATATACTTACTGCTAAGAAACTCTGGAAAAATATCTGTTCCTTATAAAACACATTTCACACGTTGCATTGTGGTCACATATTTTCCCAATATTAGGAAGAACAAAAATATGGTTTGAGGCTTCATATGACTGTATTTGACCTTACCATAGTTTCATTATAGGGCTATATATTCAGCCTAAAGAAGCAAATACATTTTTATTACCGTATTGACAACTTTATCTAGCAGTTCTCCTATGTCACCATTAGGTGGCGAGATAGAGTTTTCTTCTGAAAGCATTAGGACTGATTTAATAGAAACCATCAAGCAGGATTTAGAATGAAATATACAAACTACTTAAAATAATCATACTTGAGCTTAATGAGTGGGATTTGCCATGCTATCCACAAACCAGTTCAAGTGACACCCTAGAGTTAAAGATGATCTGGCCCTCTTGGTATAGCAGGATTAAATCAGCATAGATCCTAATACTTTGGTTAAATTGGTTTATCGAGCAAGCTGTTCAGAAAGCTAATCTTAATGCCATTTTAAGAGCCAACTCAAACATTCATGCTCATTTTATATGGTGACTACAAACATCAATATCCCAGGCCTAAGAGCACAGATAGATTTCTTATCTTAACAGGAGTTACAATATTTCTCAATGGAGTTTGTTCACATATTTTTGACTGCCAATCATTAAAGAGTCTTTGCTCAGGATGTTATATCTCGCTGTCTGCAGATTCCTGGGCATTTAAAAAAAAAAAAGTCAGTTTTGATATGTTTCAAATGTTATCAAGCAAAGATATTTAAACTGACAAGATAATAATCTAAAACTGTAATGTTATTGAAAGAAACCAAGGGTGAGGGAATAACGTGGAGAATTTTAATCAAAATAGCTGAGAGAAATTGGATTAATCCCCTTTTCCTTCAGAGCAAACAGTTCAGATGTTGCCAGATATTGCAAAGGAATAATCCACAGCTATACTGATCATTTGTAGATTTTGTCCCTCCACTGAATAATAACTCTCTTGTTTATACCCCTTTGCACGAAATAATCTACAACAGCTGATGTGTTCATAAATCCCATATACAGCTGCAGACCTAAAATGACATAGGCACATCTGATGAGGAGGAAGAATGGCAAATGGTAGATGTTTTGGACTATAATTCGTATAATCCCCATCTTTCCTAAATATTGGCCATATTGGCTGAGTCTGCTGTGACCTAAACTCTAAACAGCGTTACATACAGAAAGAACTAATGCATGCAGAAGAAATAAACTGCATGTCAGTTTCTGGACCTCCACACATTTAGTGAAGAGCATAGCCTGTTTCCTCAAAATATGTCTTATTTTGCAGATGCCGTGGCTTGAGCAATCGTCTGATGGTTTGAGCTCTTTATTGGGAGACAAAGGTGCTGACATCATACATACATACATATAGTATATATACATACATATTGTATATGTGTATGTGTGTGGGTATATATATGTATATACATACATACACATACTGTGTGTGTGTATGTATATATATATATATATATATATATATATATATATATATATATATATATACACCCACTGTATGTATGTATGTATGTATGTGTACTGTATATATACTGTATATACATATATATGTGTGTGTGTGTGTGTGGTAATCTCTATCTCTGTCTCTGTCTCTGATCTATCCATCTATCCATCCATCCATCCATCTATCTACTGTGTTTAACCCAAAATAAGACCAGGTCTTATATTAATTTTTGCTCCAAAAGACGCATTATGGCTTATTTTCCGGTTAGGTCTTATTTTGGGGAAAATATAGTACTAAATGTCTCCATCTGGTTGATGATCTTAACTAGGGCTTATTTGAGGGGGAGGGTTTATAGTATGAGCATCCTGAAAAATCATGCTAGGACTTATTTTCCGGTTGGGTCTTGGGGGGAAAAGGGTATCTCTCTCTCTCTCTCTCTCTCTCTCTCTCTCTCTCTGTATCTATCTATCTATCTATCTATCTATCTATCTATCTATCTATCTATCTACCTACCTACCTACCTACCTACCTACCTACCTACCTACCTATTTATATCTATCTATCTATCGATCGATAGATAGATAGATAGATAGATAGATAGATAGATAGATAGATAGATAAACACCTTTGGCGTTTAGTCATGCCAGCCACATGACCACGGAGACGTCTTCAGACAGCGCTGACTCTTCAGCTTTGAAATGGAGATGAGCACTGCCTCCTAGAGTCAGGAATGACTAGCACATAAGTGCGAGGGAAACTTTTACCTTTACCTTTAGGTATGCTGATCCCTGGGCTATGCAGGCTGGAACCTCTGCAATTGTTATACTAACATTTGTACGATATATAGAAGACTCAGTAGTTTGTTTTTTATGAAGAAGCTTCTAAAACGAAACTATATATAGAGTTGACTTCTTTGGCTGTCTCATGACACTAGGTCTAATGTGTAGTAAAATTCAACATATTGGTTTGCATAGCCATACTGATGAAGGTTGGTTCCTTAAGTGATTGTCCTCCATCTCTACGTCCATCTTATTCCTAGGTCCCCTAGGGAACAAAAGGGATTAGGTTAATTATCTGGGAGCATAGAAAGTTTTTTTTCACATATCTTGGTACAAAAGACGATGTCATTCAACATCAAGAACTGGGAGTCATTCAGCTTTGACAATGTTATCTAGAAAGAGCAGTGAAGAAGCCTATCAACTCAAACAAGACTGCTACATGTACACCCGACATGTTTTCATGTTAAGGTTCCTGACATCAAAAGCTCATGGGAACCAAGGAAGAGTGAACTGGCTATTATGATGAGAAGCACCATGGACAGTTATACAGCGAAGGCATATGAGTTTGCCTGAAGAAATGATGATGTGCTGCAGATTTATTCCTGCCACCGTTCTTCATGAGTTTTAGCCTCCAGCCCCCTAATCACCACTGTTGCTCTTTTCTGCACTCTTTCCAGAGACTCAACGTCTTTTTTATAATATGGTGACCAAAACTGGATGCAGTATTCTATGTGGTTTTCCTAAGGCTTACAGATTAACAGAGTTGGAAGGGACCTTGTAGGTCATCTAGTCCAACCCCTCAGTCAGGAAGGAGACCCTACACCATTTCTGACAGATGGCATTCCAATCTCTTCTTGAGACTGGAAGACTTGAAAGCTTCCAGTGATGAAGCTCCCACAACTTCTGAAGGCAAGCTGTTCCATTGTTGATTGTTCTCATTGTCAGAAAATTTTTCCTTATTTCCAGGTTGAATCTCTCCTTGTTCAGTTTCCATCCATTATTCCTTGTCTGGCCTTTGGGTGCCTTGGAAAACAGCTTGACTACTTCCTCTCGGTGGCAGCCCCTCAAATATTGGAAGACTGCTATCATGTCTCCCCTGGTCCTTCTCTTCACTAGACTAGCTATGCCCAGTTCCTGCAACCGTTCATTGTATGTTTCAGCCTCCAGTCCCCTCATCCTCTTGGTTGCTCTTCTCTGCACTTTTTCTAGAGTCTCAACATCCTTTTTATAGTGTGGTGTCCAAAACTGGATGCAGTATTCTATGTGGTCTTACTAAGGCTTTATTAAAGTGGCATAATACTTCACATGATCTAGATTTCATCCCTCTGTTAATGCAACCTAGGATTGCATTGGCACACACCATTGGTAAATCAGAAGGTGTTTTACCACCTGCTAATGACATATTTTATATCATTATTATATATTTATATCATTATTATATATTATTAAATATTTATGATATATATTTAAGAGGGACGCGATGGCTCAGTGGCTAAGACGATCAAAAGGTCCGCAGTTCAGCGGTTTGAATCCCTAGAGCTGCGTAACGGGGAGAGCTTCCGTTACTTGTCCCAGCTTCTGCCAACCTAGCAGTTCGAAAGCATGTAAAAAAATGCAAATAGAAAAATAGGGACCACCTTTGGTGGGAAGGTAACAGCATTCCATGCGCCTTTGGCATTTAGTCATGCCGGCCATATGACCACGGAGACATCTTTGGACAGCGCTGGCGCTTCGGCTTTGAAACGGAGATGAGCACTGCCCCCTAGAGTCGGGAACGACATATGTGTGAGGGGAACCTTTACCTTTAATGATATATTTGTGTTCAGTTGGAGAATCCAAGGACTGCTTTGGACCTACCTTCAGTAAAGTAGATAGTTTTTCCACCAGGCAATAGTAGAACTTTTATGTTTAATTCGTGACACCTCGGATTGAAATTTGGACTTTTCATTTGCACAGCATATACCCGTGATGGCGAACCTATGGAACGTGTGCCACAGATGGCACGTGGAGCTATATTGGTGGGCACATGAGCTTAGGTTTAGGATGCATGCGGGCGCCAGCCAGCTAATTTTCAGGCCTTCCGGGCCCACCAGAAGTCGGGGAAACAGGCTGTTTCCAGCCTCCGGGGGTGGGGGGGAGGCCATTTTTGCCCTCCCCAGGTTCCTAGAAAGCCTCTGGAGCCTGGAGAGGTGTAAAACGGGCCTTCCGGTTCCACTGGAACTTCGGAAATGGGCCGTTTCCGGCCTCCAGAGGGCCTCCTGGAGAGTGGGGAAGGCCGTTTTAACCTTCCCCAGGCTCCAAGAAAGAAATTATGGGTGTGGACATGCGCACATGCGACTCCCCCGTACACACACCCGCATTTGGCACGCAGCGGCAAAAAGGTTAGCCATCACTGGCATATACTATTTTACTGAGCCCTGAAGTTTCAAAATGTGTGTTTTCCAACTAGTTCCTTCACAAGAGGTCCTGCCTAGATCAGTTGTATGGCCTCGTTGCCATGTTTCTGAACTAAGGCTGTGCATTGCAGAGATAAATCAGTCACGGTGGACATATTTTCAGATATTTTTACTATTAATCTTTTTTGTTGAATTAACCCCAATAAACTTCTGAAGAACCTCAAGATTCCTCAGAGCTGTGCTTTGAAATCGACTACCATAATGGAAGGTCAACTCGAAGTGATTGCCCTGAACTTGGCATTTATTCTCTAATATTTTAAATGCTAATATGTGTAAGTATAAGGGGGAAAAAACGCCTGTTCCTTGTTGCCAAGGCAATTAAAATAAAGAGCAAATGATAGAATAATAGATGAGCACATTAACGTGTGGGCGAGAGTGTTACACCCTTAAAATGATTAAAATAAGTATTTGATAGAGATGACTGAGCACTGCAGAAGAAATTTGGAAAATATCCTCAGTCAGATGTTTTAATGAATTTTGCCACAGCTGTTCTTATGCTTTGCTGGTGTTCTTGGAATATGCTGAGTGAGAGAACATAATGGAAAATATGTCTTTTGGAAATTGAAATCTACAAATATCTATTGGTGCTTTGAACTATGAAACAATTTTATCAGAGACAGATAGCTCAGGAGAGGTGGGGGATCTTAATTGGATTGGGAGATGTTGAAGTGGTTATTTAGCATTACGTATCATTGTTAGAACTTACAGGTAGTTCTCGACTCACAAATGAGCCCAAAATTTTTGTTGCTAAGCGAGACAATTATGGAGTGAATTTTACCCCATTTTACAGTCTTTCTTGCCACGGTTGTTAAGTGAATCTGGCTTTACCGCATCGACTTTGCTTGTCAGGGGGTTGCAAAAGGCGATCACATGACCCCGGAACATTGCAACCGTCATAAATATAAACCAGTTGCCAAATGTTTGAATTTTGATCACCTGACCCATGGGACTGCTGCAACGGTCATAAGTGTGAAAAATAGTCACACTTTTTCTGTGTTTTTCAGTGTCATCGTCATTTGAACCATCACTAACTGAATGGTTGTAAATCAAGGATTATCTCTATGCTCTCTGTAGATTCAGAAGTCTCCTTGCCAGAATGGCCTCAAGCCAGGGGTGAAATGCTCCCAGTTCGGACCGGATTACCCGATCCGGTAGGGATGGCGGTGGGTGATTCGGAGAACTGGTAGCAAACATCCCTGCGCCCACCCTCATGCCCAGCTGAGCCACGCAATCATCAGAGGCTTTTTTAAAAAAAAATTAAAAGCATTTTTTCTACAACCTGTTTGGCCAAAAAAATGTTTTTAAAAGTTTTTTTTTAAAAGCCTCTGATGATCCCGCAGCTCAGCTGGGATCGTCAGAGGCTTTTTAAAGCATTTTTTCTACAACCTTTTCATTAAAAGAAAAAAAAGCCACTGCCAATCAGGCAACTCAGCTGGGATCGTCAGAGGCTTTTAAAACCATTTTTTAAAAAATGGTTTTAAAAGTAAAAAAAAAAAAGTTGGCCATGCCCACCCAGTCACATTACCCCACCACCACCAAGCCACGCCCACAGAAATGGTAGTAACAAATTTTACATTTCACCACTGCCTCAAGCCCACCAAGAAATGGTGTTTTGCTTAGCTCTTGTGATAATCAGAGGTGGTATTCAGCCGGTTCGTACTGGTTTGGGTGAACTGGTAGCAGATATAGCAGGTGGGCCCGCCTACCTGCCCCAGCTTTATACCGTCCTATTTAGGCACAGTTTTGAGGCCAGTGCATATGCAGAAGATGCATGTGTGAGCAAAGCGCATGCGCGGAAGGCCAGTGCGTGTGCAAAAGAGGTGCGTGCGTGCGCAAAGCGAGCATGCATGCACACGGCGAACCGGTAGCAGCAAAATGTGAAACCCACTGCTGGTGATAATGTCTCCCTTTTCCATTTGGAAGGCAGAGGAAAGTCATGGTCAATTTTGCTACCAAGCAAAATAAAAAGATTTGGATACTTAGAGCAAGATGGGCTTGGTTAATGCTATTAAATATTACTTATTCTCCAGCAATCCACATGTTTGACAGTGGAAACCTTAATGCTCGGTAGTAGAGAAACGTAACTGAATATATGCAAATCCCATTGAAAGCTAATACAATTTTGGCTACTCAGATAGATTAGCAGCTGCCACAATTAACAGCGGGTGTAACTAATTATATTAGTAGGTAATCTGTTACTCGGTGGTATGGGGCACATTTAAATGCAAAAGCAGATAGTGCTGTCTTGTGCGGCATTAGTAATATGCTATTACAGGTGGTGGGGCCAGGATAGAACTATGCTGGACTAAAGAGTTACTAATGGACCTTCCAGCACCGAATAAAATAGAATTGGAGATCCGTCCATATTAGAAATAGGCAGCAGGGAGATAGGTGAAATGTGGAACACTTGCTTTGGTGATTTCCAAAGGTGCTTTTGCAAAAGGCAACTGGACTTTGTTTTTCCTTGAAGATGTTTAGCTTCTCATCCAAGAAGCTTTAGTAAGCCTTAGTAAGACCATGCCTAGAATACTGCATCCAGTTTTGGTCACCACATTATAAAAAAAGATGTTGGTCACCACACTATAAAAAAGAGTGCAGGGAAGAGCACCAAAGATGATTAGGGGACTGGAGGCTGAAATATATGAAGAACGGTTGCAGGAACTGTGTAGTCCAATATTTGAGGGGCTGCCACAGAGAGGAGGGAGTCAAGCTATTTTCCAAAGCACCTGAAGGCCAGACAAGGAATAATGGATGGAAACTGATCAAGGAGAGATTCAACCTAGAAATAAGGAGAAATTTTCTGACAGTGAGAACAATCAACCAATGGAACAGCTCAGGGGTGGGTTCTACTTACCTTTACTACTACGTTCGCAACGAGAGCATGGACCAGAAGTTGGCAAACGAGCTGTTTTCAGTCTCCGGAGGACGTCCGAGGAGGGATGGGGAAGGCCGTTTTCACCCTCCTCAGACTCCTAGAGAGGTTCTGGAGGCTGGGGACAGCAAAAAATGGGCCTTCCAGTGCCACTGGAAATTGGCAAATGGGCCATTTCTGGCTTCTGGAGGGTCTCCGGGGAGGGAGGCCATTTTTGCCCTCCCCAGACTCCTAGAAAGGCTCTGGAGCCAGGTGTGAGAGAAAAAAGGCGTTCCTCACCCAACCCCGAGGCCCTTTGGAGGCAGGAAACAACCTGTTTCCCTACTTCTGGTGGGCTCAGAAGGCCTGAAAATCAGCTGGGTGGCATGAGCATGCATGCCGGAACTGAGCTCACGTGCCAACTGATATGGCTAAGCGTGCCACCATAGGTTTGCCATCATGGCTCTAGGCTCACAGGGCCTTAACCAATCATAGAACTAGAAAAAGACCGCCCAAATATAAACATTTTAAGTTTCCCTCCAAAAAAGTTGGGGTCATTTAAAGGTTAGTTTCACTTTAGCACAGTTAACAGTTAGGGTCATCTAAAGGTTAGTTTCACTTTAACACAACTATATACATTCAATACATAACAACAACTGTGACTTGGATGATCGCCATAGAAACCTTCCTTGGTACCACTTATGAGCAGCAGCAGGCCTGGGTTTTTCTACGGGCCTGGAGAACCGGCACCAGAGGAAACAATCTATTTCTCCCTTCTCCCTTGACACCATATCATCCAAAGCATGAAAAGAAGGGGAAGACAGAGGCAAAGATGTCACCTGCTGTCAGTTCTCCAATCTCACAGCCCTTAGTAGCCTCTGGACAACCTTGAATGTGAGAGGGTCTTTGGTGCTCTCTGAGCTCGGTTGTTTTCTTGACTTGTCAATTTTGCAGGGTCAACATTCTGAGATGCTTGGGGGGTCATCCTCTAAATCAGGGGTACCCAATCCCCGGGCCACAGCCCATTATTAGCTTTGGCCTATTTGCAACTGGGTTCTGGGCCGGCACACGTAGCTCAACTCACAGGACCGATGGGCTGGCACGCATGCATGTGTGCACACTGCTTGACCTGCAGTCAAGCTTCATGTGCAGGCACAAGTGCACAAGCTTGCTGTTCACGCAAGTCAAGTTGCATGCACATGCACGCCAGTCTGCCACTCATCCACCCCAGTTTCCCCTCTGGGCTGTCAAGCCACAAAGATTGGGGACCACTGCTCTAAATCAAAGGATGACCATCATCCTTTCAACAGAACCAAATAAACCGGGGTGAAATCCAGCAAGTTCTAACAGGTTCTGGAGAACTTGTAACGGAAATTTTGAGTAGTTCAGAGAACTGGCAAATACCACTACTGGCTGGCCCCAGAGTGGGGTGGGAATGGGGATTTTGCAGTATCCTTCCCCTGCCACACCCACCAAGCCACGCCCACAGAACCGGTAATAAAAAAAATTGGATTTCACCACTGAAATAAACTACCCCTGCACAAACAACCTGGACTTTTGCCCTCTCAAGTTCGGCTGAGAAATTAAACAGTTCGAGGTTATGGCAGATCCTCAAGGATTTTGTGTGCTAATCCTGGGCTCATTAAAACTGATTACAGCAAACATGAACTATGATGGAAAATGATATATGCAACCTCAAAGGATGTTTTGGACTGGGATCTATCCACAAGGGAAAACTGCAATCTGGGTGGATTGAATCCATGAATTGTCCATGGGATGCTTACGTTTTGATCTTCCTTGCTATGTTGGAATGCTCGGCATAAGGGTATTTGAGGGGGACGGAGAGCAGGCAAAACTATCTCAAACTTGTAAGCAAATTGTGATTAATGGGTTTCCCTCAAGAAAGGAACTGTAAAAAAAAAAAAAAAAAAAAAGCATGCATTTAAAACTATCCTAAAGGAAATCAACCCTGACTGTTCTTTGGAACAACAGATACTGGAGCTGAAGCTCAAATAGTTTGGCCACCAAAGGAGAAGAGAGAACTCATTGAAAAAACCCTGTTGTTGGGAAAAATTGAAGGCGAAAGGGAAGGGGACGGCAATAGCAATAGCATTTAGACTTATATACCACTTTATAATGCTTTACATCCCTCTCTAAACAGTTTACAGAATCAGCATATTAACCCCAACAATCTGGGTCCTCATTTTACTGACCCCAGAAGGATGGAAAGCTTGATCCGGTCAGGGTCGAACTGCTGGCAGTCGGCAGAATTAGCTTGCAATACTGCATTCCAACCACTGTGCCACCACGGCAGAGGATGAGATACTTAGATAGTGTCAGTGGTGTAGTGGGTGTGGGTTTGGGCTCTTTCTGGGAGACAATGGAGGACGGGGAGGGGGGGGCTGGTGTGCTATGGTGTGTGGGGTTGCAAAGAGTCAGATACAACTAAGTAACTGAGCAATAACAACAACAACAAAAATTTAAAACTCAATTTAGGGAGAAATGGCCTTTAAAAAAAAAGAAGAGGAGGAGGAAGACGATAGTGTACGGTAATTCATTTTAATGAATTACATCCGTAATCCATTTTCTATGCACTGCCTGATAAAGACTAGAATTAAACCAGTGGTGAAATTCAATTTTTTTTTACTACTGGTTCTGTAGGCATGGCAGTGGTGGTTGCTCCCGGTTCACACCGGTTCTATAGAACCGTTAGTAAAACCAGCGGGAGGCTCCGCCCACCAACTCCGACATCATCAGAAGCTTCTGCGCATGCACAGAAGAACGCGTGTGTGGCCCCGTTGCGAACCAGTAGTAAAGGTAAGTAGAACCCACCCCTGGTGGTGTGGCTTGGTGGGCGTGGCTTGATGGGTGTGGCAGGGGAAGGATACTGCAAAATCCCCATTCCCTCCCTACTCCTGGGGGAAGGATATTGCAAAATCTCCATTCCCAGCCCACTCTGGGGCCAGCCAGAGGTGGTATTTGCCAGTTCTCTGAACTACTCAAAATTTCCGCCACCGGTTCTCCCGAACCTGTCAGAACCTGCTGGATTTCACCCCTGAATTAAACCCTATGAAATGATGGAGTCTAATGGAGTGATGGAGTCAGTCTAATGAATGACCTCTCCAGAAGTCTAGATGGGTCAAAGCAAGAGCAGAGGAAAATAGTCTTTTTCTACATTAGTCTATAAAAATCCTTTCTGACGGGAAAAAAAGCAGCCCTAACCCAAGATATTCCCCCCACTGGAATGTCATGGCAGGCAGCTGTGTAGTTGTAAATAAAGTCCTTAACGGTAGGCCTTTCCACATTTTCAGCACAGTCCCCCCCAATTCGTCCTTTCGCTGCATAGCAGCAAGTGGGGGAAAAATAGCATTTTAAGCATCTTATAGTTTCAGGGAATGGAAAGAAATTATATTCGTAGTGGGGGAAGGTCGGGGGGGCGGGACAGAAGATGGAGAGCAAGAGCCATATGTTAGCTTCTGTGATGTAAGATGCCCAGAAGAGATCAGCTCAGCATCTGCCTTGTTTATCTTCTGCTGGTCTACATATTCATGTGCAGCTTTCTAAATTCTCTGGAGACACTTGAGCATATAGGAAGAAGAGTTCCAATGAGCCGCCAACCTCTAGCATTCAGTTCCTCGGGTAAGAAATAGCTTGTTTAATTCCTAGGTTCGCTTCGGAGAAGAGGAGGAAGAAGAGGAAGCGTAACCTAAGCCTTCGCGGCATCCGAAACTCTATTACGCATAAGCATAACCATTAGGCAAAGTTAAGGAATGCAAATGCTGAGGTTAATATCTTTGGGTGATGGTGGATGCATATTTGCAAAAGCACGCTGGAAACAGAGCCACAGCAGTTAGAGAAAAAAAAAAAATTAGTAGCAACATGCTCAGCCAACATGTCTTCCCTGCCTACATTTTAGCATTTTGCCCTTGTTGTTGTAACATCTTTAAGAGATTAATAGAGTTGGAAGGGACTTTATAGGTCATCTAGTCCAACCCCCAGCTCAAGCAGGAGACCTTACACTATTTTGGACAAATGGCAGTACAATCTTGTCTTGAAAGCCTCCAGTGAGGAAGCTCCCACAACTTCTGAAGGCAACTTCTGTTCCATTGGTTGATTGTTCTCACTGTCAGAAAGTTCCTCCTCATTTCTAAGTTGAATCCCTCCTTGGTCAGTTTCCATCCATTATTGCTTGTTTGGCCTTCAGGTGCTTTGGAAAATAGCTTGATCCCCTCATCTCTGTGGCAGCCCCTCAGATATTGGAAGACTGCTATCATGTCTCCCCTGGTCCTTCTCTTCACTAGACTAGCCAGGCCCAGTTCCTGTAACCGTTCATCTTATGTTTTAGTCTCCAGTCCCCTAATCATCCTGGTTGCTCTCCTCTGCACTTTTTCTAGAGTCTCAACATCTTTTTTATAGTGTGGTGACCAAAGCTTCCCTCCAGCCCAAATTTGGGGAACTGTAGTTCGGTGAAGAGCTAAGCATTTATGATAGGATTTTAAGCTTTAATGTCTGAGGTTTATAGTTCCAAAGATCCTAAGAGGGGAAAATAATGCAATTTAAGGTTTGCCCAATTGAAGGGTTTTAAACCATGCCTCAGTGACTCCCCACACTTAACAATACCACTGCTTGGCAACTTCACCATAAACAACAAATAGATCTAATGGGAGACACTAATAGACAGCGGGATTGCTTTATTCCCTACAGGTAGTCCTCAATTTATGACCACAGTTGAACCCAAAATTTATATTGTTAAGTGAAACAATTAACGGACTTTTGTCCCATTTTACGACCGTTCTTACCACAGCTATTAAACAAATCACTGCAGTGGTTAAGTTAGTAACTGTTGTGGCCCGCATCACTTGGATGATGAGGAGGTTGGGAAGGAACTTGGGCCAGTTCTGGAGTCTGAGGAAGGTTCTGATGAATGCTCTGCATCGGACATAGAGATAGAGCCAGGGTCGTCTGACATTTCCCAGCCACCGGAGAGGCAGCTGCCTTTGGAGGCTGATATGAGTGAGGAGGAAGAACAGCTGGAGCCTGTCCCAGATGCACATATGCGCAGAGCTGTTAGGAGAGGAGAACAACGGAGGACAAGGAGTCGACTCAAGAAGCAAAGCACACGTGGATGCTGAATGGCCCCTCCTGGCTGGGGAATAAATAGAAGGAAAGGGGAGTGGTTGTCATAGGAGACAACCGTTCGTATTTCTGAAGATTTTGCTCATTGTGTTTCATGCTACAGAGACTGCTTGCCAGAACTTAATGTGGAGCCTTTCGGCTGGGAGCTCAGGCCTTGCAAGGAGCTGATAAGGTCTGTTACTGCAGTTAACTCTTTGAAGGTCTATTGCCTGGACTTTTCAGTGGGTGAATGCAATTAATTCACAAGAGGTAAAGAGGGACTTTTTGTGACAAGAAATCTGTTTCTTGCTTCTGCTAAGGCTGGGTCAGAACAGTAACACGGTTCTGAAATTAATCTCGCTTCCCCTTTCAATTTATGTGTCAGAAGGTCAACAAAGGTGATCCCATGACCTCAGGATACTGCAACCGTCATAAATTTGAGCCAGTTGCCAAGAGTCTGAATTTTGATCACATGACTGTGGGGAATGCTGCAACAGTCGTAAGTGTGAAAAACGGTCACAAGTCACTTTTTTCAGTGCTGTTGTAACTTCCAACGGTCCCTAAACGAACTGTTGTAAGTCAAGGACTACATTTCTTTATGGTAGCCTTCCCCAATGCTTGTGAGGGATTTCCACTGAAATGGGTATCCCTTATGAGGGGAAGGCGGTTTATTCCATGTGTTTCAGCTTTTCTCAACCTGGAATTTCCCCTCAGGCATCAATTTCTAAGAATTATAATTTTAATACCTTTGGACAGAGCAGCTGATATTTTAGGGCAGGGGGTGTCAAACTCAAGGCCCAAGGGCTGGATCCGACCCATGGGGTGCTTAGATCTTGCCCGTGGGCCCACCCTGGAAACAGCAAAGGACTGGCCCGCAGTGCTTCTGCCAGTGAAAAGTGTAGAAAGAGAGCAGGATAAAGTATAACATCTTTGAATAGAGTAAGAAAGGGGAAAAAAGAACGAGGAAGACACAAAGAGGAAAGCTACAGTGCAGAAATTAAAAAAGATCTATCTATCTATCTATCTATCTATCTATCTATCTATCTATCTATCTATCTATCATCTATCTATCTATCTATCTATCTATCTATCTATCTATCTATCTATCTATCTATAAAAATAACAGTGGTGGGTTGCCCCCAGTTCGGACCAGTTCTCAAGAACTGATAGTAAAACCGGCTAAATTTTTTTTACTACCGGTTCTGTGGGCATGGCTTGGTGGGCGTGGTGGGGTGGGGTGGTGGGCGTGGCTTGGCAGGAGAAGGATGCTGCAAAATATCCATTCCCACCCCACTTTAGGGGAAGGATATTGCAAAATCCCCATTCCCACCACACTCTGGGGCCAGCCAGAGGTGGCATTTGCTAATTCTCAGAACTACTCAAAATTTCCACTACCGGTTCTCCAGAACCTGTCAGAACCTGCTGAATTTCACCTGAGATATATATGTATGTGTGTGTGTGTGTGTGTGTAAGTTTGTATGTATGTATATAAGATATAAAAAGGTGGCTTCTGATGTTCTTTACAGCAGACCCAAGTATAATTGTAGATTTACCTTTCTCTAAAGTTAGACTGTGACTCTCTTCTTTTGATAATATATCTAATCATCAAAACCATGGTTCAGAACTTCCATTTTTCCTGTTTTTTTGTTCTACGTAAAAATCCGTAAGGGGTTTTCAGTCAGCATTTAAGGTAGATAGTGTCTTTTCCCTAATCAAAACCGGTCAATTGGGCCCTCTCAGCAACTTCTCTCATCTTTACAGCCAGTCCTCCCTTGTAGGTATTGCCAAATATTTCCATCTTTATGTACAGTATGTGTACGCAGTTATGTATACAATAATCTGACCGTGGAGGAAAAGGAGATTTATCACTAGGATAGTGCGATTAAAGTAACTCACTGTTTGGCTGGCACCGTGGCCTAGATAACAGAAGCCCCAAGATATTGTTCGAAGAAAAATCCAGTTTCAGTTCCAAGCTGGGAATAAAATGGAGGCTGGTTGGAAAGAAAGATTCTGTTTATTCATTAATAGAACCACCAACAGTTTGGGGTTCTGGGCCAGCTGTCCCAGAACTGCACGCTCTGTGTGTGTGTGTGTGTGTGTGTGTGTGTGTGTGTGTGTCTGTGTCTGTGTCTGTGTCTGTGTGTCTGTGTGTGTGTGTATGTGTGTGTATTGGTTCAGCTCATCAATAAACAGATCTTTCTTTTTTAAGCAGCCTCCATTTTATTCCCGGCTTGGACCTGGATCTGGATTTTTCTTCCAATAATATGGTTCCCTGAAAATGATCTTATTATATCAGAAAGCTGATAAGGGAACAACATCTAAATCCCAAACTTCAGAGGATTTTAAAATAAGCACCGATACTTTCATGCCTGCTTCGAAGTGTCTTGCCGGTCGACAACGTTATTTCAATATATTTCTTCCTGTGAAAATTTCCCATCAACAGCCATCATGTTCTGATCTAAACTGTTTCCTAGAGAGAAAAATGAGAATTTCAGACAGTTTGGAGATATATTAACACATCTGGAGCTAGATAACACAGCATATCCAAACACTATGTCTTTCTCTGTGTATATGAGTATGTATATGTGAGGGTGTGTGGTGTGTATTTCCACACAAATGTGTTTGCAGCTATGTATTTATAGCGAATATATCCAGTGGTGGGATTCAACTGGTGTAACAACTGATATGCTGAGCGCGCGCAGTGCATTTGAATACAGCTCTAAAACTTACCATCTACTGCAGCCTCGGCAGGGGTGGGTTCTACTTACCTTTACTACCGGTTCTCAATGGCATCGCTCGTGCGTGCTTGCTTCGCTCGCGCATGCACCTTGCTTCTGCGCATGCGCAGATCACTTCTGATGACATCAGGGTCAGTGGGTGGAGCCTCCTGCCGGTTTTACTACTGGTTCTATAGAACCAGTCCGAACTGGGGGCAACCCACCACTGAGCCCCGGTGAGTAAACAGCTGAGGTGCAGCAATCCACTCTGCCACACCTATCAGCTGGGCTTCAAACAAAGGAAGCGTAGGGGCGGGCGGGTGGCCGGGCGGGCGGGCCCAGCTGATCATCAGAGCAAACCGGTTTCCTCTCAGCTGATCGTCCGGTCTGAACTGACTGAATCCCAACACTGAATATATCTCTATCTGAATGAATTTCCCATTTCTTTTATAAAAGGAATGAACAGAGGAAGATAGGGTGTTGATAGATTTGCCCTGCCTATAAATCCAAAAACAGTTCCCCATATGATGGATCGCAAAAGCCAAACTAAGACTTAAATTTTATTTATTTGCTTGTTTTCTTTGGTTTGATTAATGCCATGGTTGATAACTGAACATTGCGGTTATTAAGCGAACCCAATGTTTGATATGGGGTGGGTTTTTTTGCCAGAAACCAGAGGTAAAGGGCAGTTTCTGGCAAAAACATTGTCGGTCATGTGACCTTGGGATGCTGCAAACAATCATAAATGTGGGTCAGTTGCCAAGCAACCAAAATTTGGTCATGTGACCAAAGGGGCAGCTGTCAGAACTTCAAATCCAGATTGTAAGTAGTTTTTTCTGGGTCCATCATAACTTTGAATGGTCGCTAAGTGACCAATCATAAGTTGAGGACTACCTGTTGTTGTTTAAAACATAGATACTCCATCCAATTCTTGTACTGATAAAGTCCTAATTTGTATTATGACAGAAACGGGCATGAGACTTTGCAGAGGGCTCATTCAAATAATATTGGTACTTGACTTATGACCACAATTGAACCCAAAATTTTCATTGCTAAGCAAGGGACTTTTGCCCCATTTTACCACCTTTCTTGCCAGTGTTGTTAAGTGAATCACTGAGGTGTTAAGTTAGTAGCAAGCAGTAGTGAAATCCATTTTTTTTTACTACCGGTTCTGTGGGTGTGGCTTGGTGGCTTGGTAGGTGTGGCTTGGTAGGCATGGCAGAGGAAGGATGCTGCAAAATCTCCATTCCCACCCCACTCCAGGGGAAGGATATTGCAAAATCCCCATTCCCACCCCACTCCTGGGGGAAGGATATTGCAAAATCCCCATTCCCGCCGCACTCCTGGGGGAAGGATATTGCAAAATCCCCATTCCCGCCCCACTCTGGGACCAGCCAGAGATGGTATTTGCCAGTTCTCTGAACTACTCAAAATTTCCGCTACCAGTTCTCCGAACTGCTCAAAATTTCCGCTACCGGTTCTTTAGAACCTGTCAGAACCTGCTGGATTCACCCCTGGTAGCAAGGTTGTTAAGTGAATCTGGCTTCCCCAGTGACTTTGCTGGTCAGAAGGTCGCAACAGGGGATCACTTGACCCTGGGACACTGCAGCGGTCATAAATACAAATTGCCAAGCATCTGAATTTTGATCACACGACCATGTGGAGGCTACAACACAGTTGTAAGTATGAAAAACGGTCATAGCTTTCTTTTTCAGGGCTGTTATAATTTGAACAGCCCTAAACGAAGGATTGTAACTCAAGGATTACCTGTATCAGAGCTGTGATGGCGCAGTGGTTAGAATGTGGTATTGCAGGCTAACGCTGCCCACTGCTAGGAGTTTGAGTCTCACCGGCTCAGAGTTGACTCAGCCTTCCATCCTTCCGAGGTGAGTAAAATGAGGACCCAGATTGTTGGGGGCAATAGGTTGATTCTGTAAATTGCTTAGAGAGAGCTGTAAATGCACTGTAAAGCGGTATATAAGTCTAAGTCCTGTTGCTTTTCCTATCAGACCAAGTGGCGCTCCTTCACCTCCCCTTAAAAGCAGTATTAACTGTACTTAATTGGTAATTCAGTGGCATCCATTCCTTCGTCTTGCGGTCCTATGTCGCCTTCACTCAGTCTCTGCTCTCGACTGCAGCTGCTGACAGAAGCCAGCCTTCTAGACTTTTGGCGTTTCCAAGTGGTAATGCTTTATGCAATGCCCACTTAAAGCAATTCATAAAATAAAAGTGACGGTGTCCCAGCATGATGGACTCCCGCGAGTCTCTGATAATCAAGACAATCACTTAATTTAATTGGCAGGAGCGTTTCCACTGGGAACGGTGACAAGTCAGCACAGATGATTTCACTGTCTGTAGCGCAACGTGAATACGCTTGCAGCACGAGACCCCGTTCCCAGAAACGGAGCTCACCCTAGATGTACGCAAAAATCAAAATAATTGGGGAGGTTGGATGACTTTGGCACAAAACACACAAGGGGGAGAGGGGAAAAAAAACCCCCACTTAGATACTAGAAATAAAATTATGCATTTATTATAAATTGTAAATTATGATTTACTGTCCATAAGAAATCGGCTAGATTATTCATGCGTAGCCCAACTCTGCCTAATGTATCCTCAATACAACATGGACAATGTGGAGGGAAGCACCAGAGACGTGCACTGTTTATGACAGGCAGAAGAGGGCAGCAGAGAGCAGAGACACCATGATTATGCCAGTGATACAACATGGCACAGAGTGTCCTGCCAATGATGTCATCATTTATCCTAAATGATGAGGTAATTGACGGCATTCCGTGCAGGCTGGCCAGACTCTGTACTCAACCATAGCACAATGGGAGAGTGTCCTTTAAAGGAATATCCCTGGATGCAATCTCTTTTTACCCCTCCCCCAAGCCCCCCCAAAAAGCAAAGAGGGCTAATTTAGGGATCACCTCGGAAATATTGAAGAAATCTGGATTTCTTAAGGACGCTTAGGTCTTTGCCTTTACAGACAGATGAGCATTCTTTTTTGCAAGACAGCAAGAGGAAATTAATGCCGGGAGGCACTCAGTGCTCTTAAATAAGTTATGCAATAGATAAATCAATCATCAGTTGATCTTGTTTTTTGAAATGGATTTTTTTTTTGAAGCTAACCTGCAACTCTTATAAATCTAGAGGAAATTGGGTAGGTAGATTCTGTTGGGTAAAGCCCAAAATGTACTATAATCAGGGGTGGGCTTCAAAAATTTTAGCAAGGGGTTCTCTTCCCAGTTGCTGGGTGGGCATGGCCTAGTCAGCCTCCCACATCACGGCGGGGGGTGGTGGGCATTTTTCCCTCCCCAAGCTCCGGAGGCTTTGCTCGAGCCTCCGGGAGGACGAAAACGGTCTCACCAGGCTCCAGAGGCCCTCTGGAGGCTGGAAACAGGCCCATTTCCAGCCTTCCCAAACTTCCAGTAGGCCCGTTTTTCGCCCTCTCTGAGCCTCTGTGCGCGCCCTGCACTTACCTGCATCCAAAACGGGCCCGCGTGGGGACTCCTGGGAGGGGAGGGGCAGGGTGGCCGGGGCCAGACAGGAGTGGGATTTGGGGGTTCTTCGAACTGCACAGAATCTTAGCTAGAGAACCATTTGTCTGAAGTGGTGTAGGGTTTCCTGCCTGGGCAGGGGTTGGACTAGAAGACCTCCAAGGTCCCTTCTAACTCTGTTATTCTGTTAGAGGTTCTCCCGAACCCTTGCGAAACCCCAGCACCCCACCCC
Source organism: Pituophis catenifer annectens (assembly GCF_029215685.1). Taxonomy (NCBI): domain Eukaryota; kingdom Metazoa; phylum Chordata; class Lepidosauria; order Squamata; family Colubridae; genus Pituophis; species Pituophis catenifer. Next base: position 72,245,308 of record NW_027256888.1, on the reverse strand, counting down.
TGACTATAATGTACATACGGTAATTGCCGCCATTCCAATAGAAAGCTATGGATTATTTTATTAATTTTTATTAATTCATTTTATTAATAAAGTCATGATTATTTTCAGAGCCACTTTTAACCTGTTGAATTTTACTCTTGTTTGGAGTGATCCAGCAGTTCTTTGAACATTCCAGCCATTTAAAAAGAGGAGGACTGTTAAAAGGAGGAGGAAAACTGTTAAAAACTATTAAAAACTGTTTACTAAAAATTATTTTTTTTAAAAAAAAAGAGGAGGATTTAAAATCTGTTAATCAATGCGTGGTTTAAATGAAAACACAATAAAGAGCAATACGGTGTTCTAAAGCTGGCTCTTAAAAACATCTATCCATTTACATTTGAATTTTTACATTTGTCCCTTTGGGCAATAACAGTAATTGTATCCCACCAAAGAAGCTCCTCCTTTCTGATGTTGGAAGGAAATTTCAGTAGCCTTGTTGTTCACCGAATGTTCAAGTCAAAGGATAGTCTCTTAAATCAACCTTGAATGGCCATTGCAGAAAATATCTCCTTTGATTCTTTGCGTGCTTCAGGTGATATTGTCCTCTATTTAAAAATAAACCCTATCAGGCATTATTTAGAACTACGATGGAAATAGGGGAAGCGAAGGACACCAAGTTATTCAAACGTAGGGCAAAGGGGTATGTGTAACATATCAGCATATTTAAAGAGGATTTTCTTTTTCATAAAATTGATGGTTAGTCAGAAAGCAGATCCTTCTGGATTTTTTTGTACTAATCGGATTACAGGACCATCAGAATAAGTAACTCAGCTTAATTTCCAGACTCCCATGTGCAGTGCGCACCACTTAAAGATGAACAAAATCACATTGCTTTCCTCAGGAAAATATATAGAATTATATATAGAATTATAGAATAATATAGAATTATTCAAATGGCAATTAATGAATTCAAAGTTAATCAAATTGTTGCCGTTGGTTTTTCAGAATCATGTTCTCCTGCCTCTTGAAGTTAACTATGAAGCTGTGGACATATTTTTATTAAACCTGTAGTTGCATTAATCAACCAATCAATCAGAATAGAGCTGAAAGGGGCCTCGGAGGTCTTCTAGTCCAGCTCCCTGCTCAAGCAGGAGACCCTATACCCGTGATGGCGAACCTGTGGCACGCGTGCCACAGGTGGCACACGGAGCCATATCGGTGGGCACACAAGCATTGCCCTAGCTGAGCTCCAGCGGGCATGTGCGTGCTGGCCAGCTGGTTTTCGGGCCTTCTGGGCCCATTGGAAGTCAGAAAACAGGCCATTTCTGGCCTGCAGGGTGGTGGGGAATGCTGTTTTCGCCTTCCCCAGGCTGCTAGAAAGCCTCTGGAGCCTGGGGAGGGTGAGAAACAGGCCTACCGTGCCATCGCATGCCAAAAGCAGGGGGGGGAGCAGCAGGGGTGGGTTCTAATTTTTTTTACTACCGGTTCTGTGGGCGTGGCTTATTTTGTGGGTGTGGCTTGGAGGTCATGTGACTAGGTGGGCGTGGCTAGCTGGTTAGAATCATTTCTGGAAGGTCCTCGCACTTACGATCAGTCCTCGCACTTACGACCTGACTCATTTGTTTGCTTTTAACACTGATCAGCTGTAGAGCGGCCCTTTGAAGCCCCGCGGCAAGAGTTTAAACAGTTTTTTTCCCTCTAGTCATCAGCTGGGACTCAGGAGGCAGCAATAGATTGGGGGTGGGACCAAATAAAAGATAAGAATAACGTGGAGGGTGTGGGGGGAGAACCGGTTCGGTGACGTCATATCGTCACCACTACCGGCTCGGCCGGACCGAACCGGGAGGAACCCACCACTGGGGCGCAGGCGGGGCGCATGTGCGGGGGTGGGGCGCATTGAATTATGGACGTGGGCATGCAAGTGCACAATATCCCCCCACCCCGTGCGACCCCCACTTTTGGCATGCAGTGGCAAAAAGGTGTAGCCATCACTGCCCTATACCATTTCAGACAGGGGGCTGTCTAGTCTCTTTAAAAAAACCCAAGTAATGAAGTGCCTACAACATATGAAGACAAGCTGTTCCATTGGTTAATTGTCCTCACTGTTAGGAAGTTTCTCCTTAATTGCAGGTTGCTTCTCTCCTGGATTAGTTTCCATCCATTGTTTTTTGTCTTGCTTTCTGGTGCTTTGGAAAATAAATTGAGTCCCTCTTTTTTGTGGCAGCCTCTGAAATACTGGAATACTGCTATCAGGTCCCTCCTAGTCCTTCTTTTCTCTAGACTAGCCATACCCAATTCCTGCAACCGTTCTTCATATGTCTCCATTAACTTCATATGAAGCTAATGGAAAAAGAAACTGGGTAGGAATACCTAAAAATGAGATACTTAAAGATACTTAAAATGAGATACGATTGCACTATGTGAATGGGAAAAAAAAGAACAGTAGAAGTAGCTGAGCTACATACATTTTTTTTTTTTTTTTGATGAGGATAAAATTAAAAAAGGGGACAAGTATGGTAAGGGCAATATACAAGAGTAGCCAGAATCAAAAGCCAGAACCAAAGAGAAGTTTGCCAAAGGATGCTAAGAACAATCAAAAAGGTTTTTGGGAGTTTGAAGAAAAGGAGGGGAGGGGAAGGGAGAGGAGAGGGGAGGGGAGGAGAGGAGAGGAGGAACAGGTGGAGGAGGGAGAGGAAGAGGAAGAGGAAAGGAAGAAGGGAGGAAAGGGAAGGGAAGGAGAGGAGAGGAAAGGAAAGGAAAGGAAAGGAAAGGAAAGGAAAGGAAAGGAAAGGAAAAAGGAAAGAGGAAAGGGAAAAGACAAAAACAGCTATTCAAGAAAGATAGCAAAATATTAACAATCAAGAAAAGCAGAACTGATCAGGAAGCTTCTTTGGTTTATCCTTCTCTAACAAGAGGATACAGTATATGATCAAGCAGAAAGTGTAAAGAAAGGATGAAGGAACAGCACTGACATTTGTGATGTATAGAAACCCCTATTTACTCTGAATTGTTAAAATATCCAGGGCCAGATAAACTACTGTAGATCCTAAGGTACTGTAGAGCTTGCTAATGTGGCCAAAGCTTTTAGTATTAATTTTGAGAAATCCTGGAGGACAGACAAAGTGCCGAATGACCTGAGAAGAAAAAAAATTGCTTTCTCTCACTTTAAAACCAATTAGGAAAAGGAAGATCAGGGAACTAGAGGCCAATCAATCTGACAGCAATATCTAGAAAGATTGTAGTGCAAATAATAATGAGTTTCCTCTGTAAGCATCTTAAAAACAGTACATTAGTTACCAAGGGTCAGAATGGATTTGTCAAAAACAACTCTTACTAAACTAACCTTATCTCATTTATCAACTGGGTTATCTGAGTTATCCAATCATGGTGTGAATGATGCAGATGTAATATATGTTGATTTTGGAAAAGCATTTAGTAAAATATCCCATGACATTTTGATTAGCAAACAAGAATAGGCTGGATGGCATGACAAATGTGTGGCTCTATATACAGTACACAATAACGGTTCTTCATCAAACTGGGATGTGTTTCAAGTAAGATGCCACAAGTTTTAGTCCTGGGCATTCTGCACTTTGATATTTTTGTGAATGTTTTGGATGAAGAGTGGGAGGAATGCTAATCAGATTTGCAGATGACACAAAATTGGGATAGCCGATAACTTATCTGAGAGAATTAATATCCAAAATAAACTTGTTATAGATATAGTCTATATCTATATAGTCTAAGTCAGAGTTTTCCAACCTTGAAACTTTAAGTCATTTGGACTTAAATTCCTATCCATCTATCTATCCATCCATCCACCCACCCACCCAACCCATCCATCCATCCATCCATCCATCCATCCATCCATCCATCTACCTACCTACCTACCTACCTACCTATACATCCATCCATCCATCCATCTATCCATCTATCAATCCATCCATCCATCCATCCATCCATCCATCCATCCATCCATCCCTCTATCTATCTATCCATCTATCCATCCATATCTATCTATCTATCTATCTATCTATCTATCTATCTATCTATCTATCATAAAAGAACTAATAACGAAATTCTTTGAATTGGCTCTGAGGTGTGAAGGCTGAAAAGTCATAGCAAAAGAATGACAGAATAAGACCTGTTTTGTATTGTTTCAGAGTAGATACAGAATAATTATTTCAACTACAGAAAGACAGATTCCAGTTGAATGCTAGAAAAAAAATGCCTAACAGTTAGAGCAGAGCCACAATAAAACCATTTGCCAAGCAGAAAATAGAGAACCAAGGATACTACAATTTGGATTTTGCACTGAGGTAGCCCAAATGCCGTCTTCCATCTCAGTGGTAACTATGATCTTGGCATCTCCCAAGTGTTAGTCTGAAATGGGAAGACATACAGTATAGGAGATGGCAACATCTCACATTGTTGCTCATAGTACAAAATAAGGAAGGAGCATGTCCAATGTCGGCCACACACCTCTTATATAACCCGATACTCTGGTGGGGAATAGAACCTAGGACCGTGATGGCGAACCTATGGCACGCGTGCCTCAGGTGGCACACAGAGCCATATTGGTGGGCACGCGAGCTCAGCTCTGGCCAGCTGATTTTCGGGCCTTCTGGGCCCACCGGAAGTCAGGAAACAGGCTGTTTCTGGCCTCTGGAGGGCCTCTGGGAGTGTGGGGAAGGCCTTTTTCACCCTCCCCAGGCTCCTAGAAAGGCTCTGGAACCTGGGGAGAGTGAAAAATGGGCCTACCAGGCCCACAGTGCCATTGCATGCCAAAAGCAGGGGGAATGCAGGGGGGGTCATGTGCGCATGCACGGGGGGGCGGGGCACATAAAATTAAGGGTGTGGGCACATACGGGTGTGACCCCCCGCGCTCCCCCCACTTTTGGCACGCGATGGCAAAAAGGTTAGCCATCACTGACCGAGGATAAGGCTGGCATCCATTCCTTTTTATACCTAACCCCTGGGGTCCCTACGAAGAGCTGGGAAATACATCTATCGGCCAATGTCAAGCCAATGCTGCAAGACGAAGTGGAGAGATTTATTATATTTACCACTTGCAACAGCCGCAACCAAGATCAGTGGTGGGTTTCACTTACCTTTGCTACCAGTTCGCTCGCGCGCCACTTCTGCGCATGCGCTCTGTAACCGCTTAGAGAGGGCTGTAAAGCACTGTAAAGCGGTATATAAGTCTAAGTGCTATTGCTATCATGTCCCCCCCAGTCCTTCTCTTCTCTAGACTATTTTATATATAATATAAAATAAAACATTTTCACTAGACTATTTTATACACAATAAAAAAAACCACAATTTAAATTTAAATTAAAAAAGTATAGATTTCTCAGAAGAAGAATGAGAACAAGGTGGCATTGATGAGTCTGCTTTAGCTCCTAGAATGGATTCTTGCCACATGCAGAAATTCTCCTGATGGAAGGAGACAAGGAAGTTAAACTATATGGACAGAGGTTGCTGAGAAAGTGGGCAATGGAAAATAAGGCCTCTTTGTGCAGCCCAATCTTCGTAGTCTTGAAAAGATCCAGTGTATCTACACAAGTTGAACCTGGCCAATGAGAATAAGGCAGATGTGTGGCCTGGATGATGGATCACCAAAGGGTTGGTTCATGAGGTCATCTGTGATTAAGGGGCCTGAGTGTTAACATATGGTTCCTCTATCAAAGGTCTGTATATGAAACTCAGCTGCTGGTGTGACAGAAGATTTTGTGCTGTTAACACACACTTCATTAAAATACCAGCTGAAATCCAACTCTGAAATCCCATCGTTTGTGTTACTTGATAAAACTCAATTTGCTCCTAATTATTGTTAGCATGACTTTAAAATAATATTTTGCTAAAATAAATGTTTCTGTGTGACAAGTCAGAGCTGGCACTGGGTGCTGGAAAAGAAGGGAAAGTTTGAAAGGATGGTCTCGGAGATTTACTTTCCCTGGTTAATTTTTCGGCCTCGTTAAAATTCTTTCACTCCCTCACTCTGCTTTATGCGCACTGCCGTACAAAAGAGAAAGTATGGGGAACTTATGGAAAGGTTTTTTAAAAAAGGGAAAGGTGGGATACAGCCACATGAAATATTAATTTGGATGAGAGAAATACTAAATAAAATGGAGTAAAATAATTTAATTTAGCATTAAAGCTATGCAAACCTGTCCAATCTTTATTCAGTCATAGCATGTAGAATACAGAAATTGCAGTTAATTAATTAATACAAAATAAAAGAGATATATTTGTGTGTGTGTGTATAATATCTAAAATATCTAAGAGGCATAAAATGCAGTACTTGGCTGTAGACAGAGGGAATTAGCATTTTAGCAATAGCAATAGCACTTAGACTTATATACAGCTTCACAGCCCTCTCTAAGCAGTTTATAAAATCAGCATATGGTCCCCAACAATCGGAGTCCTCATTTTACTGATGTCAGAAGGATGGAAAGCTGGGTCAACCTTGAGCCATTCGGCATCGAATCCCTGGCAGTGGGCATAGTCAGCTTGCAATACTACACTTTAACCGAGGGTCTCCAAACTTGGCAACTTTAAGACTTCTGGGAGTTGAAGTCCTCAAGTCTTAAAGTTGCCAAGTTTGGAGACCCCTGCACTAACCTAATTGATGCATATTAACACACGTTCATATCTGTTACTAGAAAATAGAACTATATTTTTCTTCCTTCACAGTAGGAAGTTTAGTCCTGCTGATTTATGCAAATGAAACCAGTAAAATTCACCAATTGTAATTATACATATATTTACCTTCCTTCCTTCCTTCCTTCCTTCCTTCCTTCCTTCCTTCCTTCCTTCCTTCCTTCCACGTTACTTTTTGAATTTTTATTGTAATCTTTCCAGAACTTTAGAGCTATTCTGACATCTCCATGAAGGTTAATGTAGACATTCTGGAAGGATTTCAATAGTAATGAAAACGGACAGTAAAAGGACAGGAGTGATTTCAAAAGCATTCCTGAAGGCTAATTCTGGCACATCTGCTACAGACATTTTGGTATTAGGCTAGAGAGAAACAACGGCATTCCTGAACTATCCCTGAAGGATAGATTTTAATAATCGGATACTATTTAAAGCAGTCCTAATGCAAGAGTAAGCTTAATGAAGTGCATCCTTACAAAGTTAATTTTTTGTTCTGTCAAATTACAAGGTAGGACATCAAGAGGTCAACATTTTCTGCTAGAACAATAAACCATGCAGAAAGGGTATTGAGCACAGGGATGAGTCATGTCAAACTCACTTGACAAACAGGCAGATCTATTAAGAAGGGACCCTAGAATCTGTACTCAAAGGCTGCCAAGAAAAAGCAGGCCTTAAATTCACACATGTCAATGCTGGAATAATCATGATGTTATTAGGGCTGGGTAGAGAACCTCATTCAAGTTTGATGAAAAAAGGATTTGTGTTTGAAATTCTTGGAAAGAGAAAAGAGGAGGGGGTATCTGTTCTGCCCCAGCTCCGGATTCCCGAGGATATTGACACACACCAACGGTCCTTATCAAGTTTATTAAGTAGCAAGAATAAACCAAAGTCCGACAAAGGTTGGCAACCAGCCCAGAAAGCAAGATACGATAAGATTTTTTCCAAAAAATGCTCTGATGATAATTACAAGTTGTTTCTAGCAAGAAACTTACTAACAGCGTGTGACTTAAATAGGCTAAGGGAGTGGCCAATTATCCTCAAGCCTTACTCTCAAGGAGACCTCCTCCTCCTGAGTAGCTACTCCTGCCGTTTGGCAGCCCTGCGTGCTCGAGCATTGAGGAGAGGCTCCTCCACTTCGCTCTCTCCACTTGAAGGAGCCTCTGGAGGTTCTGAAGGCCCTGGCTGAGTCTCTGCCTCTGGCACCACATCCTCTTCAGCCTCCTCGCTGTCCGACGTGAGCGCCGGCTGCGCCGGCTGCTGGCGCGACACCACACCAGCCTCCTCATCGTCGGGATCAGCCATGATCCGTGCAGGCCACTGGTGGGCCACAACAGTATCCCTCCTTCTTATTTAGTGCCCAGCCAGCCAAGAGGTGTGCCTGCATATTCTGTCTTTTCATCAACATTCTAACATCATCTCTCTATCGTTCTTGGTAAGACCACACTACATGTAATTTTGGTTGCCCTGATATTAAAAAAAGATGTTGAGACTCTAGAAAAAGTGCAGAGAAGAGCAACAAAGATGATTAGAGGGCTGGAGGCTAAAACATATGATGAATGGTTGAGGGACTTGGTAAGAAGGACTCGGATGGCAGTGTTCCAATATCTAACGGGCTGCCACAAAGAAAAGGGGGTCAACCTATTCCCCAAAGCACCTAAAGGCAGGACAAGAAGCAGTGGATGGAAACTAAGCAAGGAGAGAACCAATCTAGAACTAAGGAGACATTTCCTGACGATGAGAACAATAAACCCGTGGAACAGTTTGCCTTCAGAAAATGTGGATGCTCCATCAGTGGAGGTTTTCAAGAAGACATTGGATAGCCAGAATGGTGTAGTGTCTCCTGCCTGAGCAGGAGGTTGGACTAGAAGATCTCCAATGTCCCTTTCAACTCTGTTATTCTGCAGTGTTCCAAGCTTCCCATACCTCCATTCAATTATCAGGAGGAACCGTTGTTTCATGTAGCTCTTTCAGTAGCAGTCTGATTGTCACCACAATGAAAAGAGGGTGGTCCTGCCCATAAGGAACAGTTCTAAAAGTTCTCCATCCTGGAGAAATTTAGAGAAGGCATCCAACTCAACTTCACTGCCCCCAGATTCTTCAGAATTAGAAAGACCACTTATGGTCTACATCTGGAAATTATTTTTTCAAGTTCTACATATTTTGATTTGAAGGTATGTGGTGAAATCAGAAATATGGCTTCACCCATTTTGGGATGGTGCCTTTGAGTGACATACTGTATGGTCCATTTCCCTAAACTTCAGAAATGTACAAATAGTCCTCAAAGGACAATCTTTCATGTAGTGACCGTTTGAAGTTACGGTGGCACTGGAAAAAGTGACTTATGACTGTTTTTTACGCAACCATTGCCGCATCCCCATGATCATGTGATCAAAATTTGGATGCTTGGCAACTGGCTCATATTTATGACGGTTGTATTGTCCTGGGGGCATGTGATCCCCTTTTGTGATCTTCTGACAAGCAAAGTCAACGAGGAAGCCAGATTCACTTAACAACCGTGGTACTAATTTAACAACTTCAGCGATTCACTTAACAATAGTAGCAAGCTCTGGTAGCTCAGCAGACTAAAGCACTGTTATTAACATCAGCTGCCTGCAATTACTGCAAGTTCAAATCTCACCAGGCTCAAGGTTGACTCAGCCTTCCATCCTTTCTAAGGTAGGTATAATGAAGACCCAGATTGTGGGTGCAATATTATTATTATTATTATTATTATTATTATTATTATTATTATTATTATTATTAATTTAATTTGTATACCGCCCTTCTCCCAGAAGGGACTCAGGGCGGTGAACAGCCAAAATTAAAAAACATACAAATGCAAAAGTTAAGATAATTAAAAGAATTAAATCATTGGCTACCCAAATTTAAAACCCCAAATCCATAAAATTTAAAATCCCAATTAAAAAACCATTTAGGCTAGGCCGGCTTGATGAAATAAAAACGTCTTCAGGGCTTTACGGAAGGTCCGGAGGTCCGGGATCAATCGTATTCCAGGAGGCAGCTCATTCCACAGGGCGGGTGCCCCCACAGAGAAGGCTCGCCCCCTGGGGGCCGCCAGCCGACATTGCCTGACCGACGGCACCCTGAGGAGGCCCTCTCTGTGAGAGCGTATTGGCCGGTGGGAGGTTATCGGTAGCAGCAGGCGGTCTCGCAAATACCTTGGCCCTAAGCCATGGAGCGCTTTAAAGATGAGAACCAACACCTTAAAGCGCACCCGGAAGACCACCGGGAGCCAATGCAGCTCGCGCAGGAGAGGTGTTACGTGGGAGCGCCACGTCGCTCCCATAATCACCCGCGCGGCCGCATTCTGCACCAGCTGGAGCCTCCGGGTGCTCCTCAGGGGGAGCCCCATGTAGAGAGCGTTACAGTAGTCCAGGCGTGACGTAACCAAGGCATGAGTGACTGTGCACAAGGAGTCAATAAACTGACTTTGTATAAAATATACAAAAGTATGAAGGCTATTGCTTAACGCATTGTAAGCCGTCCTGAGTCTTCAGAGAAGGGTGGCATATAAATCAAATTAAAAAAAAAAAGTCATACAATGGGACACAATTCACTTAACAACTGTCTGGCTTATATGACCAGTTTTCACACTTATGATCATTGCATCATACCTATGGTCATATGATGCTTGGCAAGTGGCATGCATTTATGACAGTTGCATAATTCTGCGGGTCCTGAGTAACCTTCCCAACTGGCTTTCGATAAGCAAAGTCGGTGGAGGAAGACATATTCGCTTAATGACCGCATGATTCATTTAACAATTGCAGTGATTCATTGAACGGCTGTGGCAAATACAAATATAAAATGGGGCAAAACTCAAAAAGTGCCTTGCTTAACAAAGGAAATTTTGGGTTCAGTTCAGAGGTGGGTTTCAGGAGATTCTGACCAGTTCTGGAGAACTAGTAGTAGAAATTTTGAGTAGTTCGGAGAACCGGTAGTAAAAATGCTGACTGGCCCCGCCCACATCTATTCTCTGCCTCCCAAGTCCCAGCTGATCGGGAGGAAATAGGGATTTTGCAGTAACCTTCCCCTGGAGTGGGGTGGGAATGGAGATTTTACGGTAGCCCACCCCTGCCACGCCCACCAAGCCACGCCCACCAAGCAATGCCATGCCCACCAAACCACGCCCACAGAACCGGTAGTAAAAAAATTTGAAACCAAACCAGTTGTGGTTATAAATCAAGGTCTACCTTCTTCTTCATGTGCCATATTCGTCATTGGATGTTGGCGATCGGATGTTGGCGATCCTATTTTTATCAACAGCATGAAAAAGTGCTGCTGAGTTTTGTCCAAACCTGTATCTAAGGACTACCTGTATCTAAGAAATGTTTGCACAACCTACATCTTCTTTTGTCCTCTGTTTCAGGGACATTTTTACAGTCACCTAATTCCAGAAATAATCCTGCCCTTCTTCCTCCTATTATGAGTCAGAGTCCTTATGATATCCCTATCAATTTTGTACTGAGCTGTTTTTCATTGCCCTCGTCCCAAGCCGACTCCTTCCAGATAGAATATCCATTTGACTTTCACAATATTCACACGGAAGAAGAAGACCTTCTGAAAGTTGAAAATACCAAACTTCTGTTATCACCATGTGACTTTTAAGTGAAACCGTTAAGCTTCAAGCTGTAATGTCATGTGTGCCAAAGACAGGAGGTCTGGGCTCCTTGATCATATCCTATGCACTACCAAGGTGAGGGTTACAGCCTAGTTTTGGTCTTTTGGGGAAGCCATTGGTGATGGTACATCTACTTACCAAAAGAGCTGATTCCATGGATCAGTCCTTGTCCATCTGGTGTTATAAAGCTCTTAGTTCTCTTAAATTACTTAGATAGAATGGAATTGAGGACCCAGTTTGTAGGGGCAATAAGCTGACTTTGTATAAATATACAAAAGTATGAAGGCTATTGCTTAACGCATTGTAAGCCGCCCTGAGTCTCCGGAGAAGGGCAGCATATAAATTAAAGCAACAAAAAAAAAAGTATTGAATAGAATAGAATAGAATAGAATAGAATAGAATAGAATAGAATAGAATAGAATAGAATAGAATAGAATAGAATAACAGAGTTGGAAGGGACCTTGGAGGTCTTCTAGTCCAACCCCCTGCTTAGGCAGGAAACCCTACACCACTTCAGACAAATCATTATCCAATCTCTTCTTAAAAACTTCCAGTGTTGGAGCATTCACAACTTCTGGAGGCAAGCTGTTCCGCTGATTGATTGTTCCAACTGTCAGGAAATTTCTCCTTAGTTCTAGATTGCTTCTCTCCTTGATTAGTTTCCACCCATTCCTTCTTGTCCTGCCTTCAGGTGCTTTGGAGAATAGCTTGACTCCCTCTTCTTTGGGGCAGCCCCTGAGATATTGGAACACTGCTATCATGTCTCCCCTAGTCCTTCTTTTCATTAAATTAGACAATTTAAATTTCCAGCAACCGTGCTTTCTATGTTTTAGCCTCTAGTCCCCTAATGAATGTGTCTGCCTGAAAACCTTTTTGTCGTTTGCTGTTTTGATATTCAAGCTTGCTTTGGGATGTTAGTTTTTGATATTCAAAAAAATTGAATAACCAATCTCTATTGCTGAGATAAGTTAATTACAGAATAATAGAGTTGGAAGGTCTGTGGAGATTCTCAATCATCCAGGTCATGGTTGTCCCAAATGCGCTTTTCCAAAAGCCAATTGAACTTTCTCTTTTTTCCCCCCCTTTAAATAGTTTGTTTCTCATCCAAGAAGCTTCTTCAGTTCTGAGACATCACCTTCGGGACAACAGAGTTGGAAGGGATCTCAGAAGTCTTCTAGTCCAACCGAGTGGTGACATTCAAATTTTTTTACTACCATTTCTGTGGACGTAACATGGTGGGCACGGCAGGGGAAGGATACTGCAAAATCTCCATTTCCACCATACTCCAGGGGAAGGATACTGCAAAATCCCCATTCCCTCCCCACTCCTGGGGGAAGGATATTGCAAGATCTCCATTCCCTCCCCACTTTGGGACCAGCCAGAGGTGGTATTTCCCGGTTCCCCGAACTACTCAAAATTTCCGCTACCGGTTCTCCAGAACCTGTCAGAACCTGCTGGATTTCACCCCTGGTCCAACCCCCTGCTCAAGCAAAACATCCTATACCAGGGGTCTCCAACCTTGGTCACTTTAAGACTTGTGGACTTCAACTCCCAGAGTTCAAGTCCCAATTTTGGGACTTGAAGTCCACAAATCTTAAAGTGGCCAAGGTTGGAGACCCCTGTCCTATACCATTCCGGCCAAATGGATGTCTAATCTCTTCTTAAGAAACTCCACTGATGGAGCAGCCAATAAGGTGAGATCTGGGTGCCATCCCAGAATCATTTGGCCCTCTCTTGGTTGTGGCTATCAAGATTATTCTTTAAATAGTAGGGATGGTCCTCCTACAGAAGGATCCCACAAATGAATGACTTCTAAATGAGTTGGATGACTTATCATGTATGTACTCTAATTTGCAAGCTAAATGTTGGAGATGTGAATGTAATGATGCAACCTATTATCATATATGGTGGACCTGTAAGAAAATCAAGGCATTTTGGATAAAAATTTGGTGGGTGATGCAGAATATTCTGAAAAGAAGGTTGAAATTTACTCCTCAATTGTTCCTATTGGGTATAACTACGGACTGTACAGTATCAGAGACTAAATTGATTTTGAATCTAATATCAGCAGCTAGGCTGTTGGTAGCGCAATATTGGAAGAAGGATTCTTTGCCTACTATTGAAGAGTGGATACTGAAAGTAACGAACCTAGCAGAAATGGCGAAAATCTCAGCGTACTTGAAGGACTATACACAAGAAAGATATGTATCAGAATGGAGAAGATGGATTGTTTATATTCAAAATAAGTATCAGACAAGAAAATATCAAATAGCTTATGAATGAATGTTAAGTATTAGAAGTATTATGTTATCTATAGTGGAGTTAAGGTTTTAGGGGGGGAGTTAGTAGTCTGAGGATAAGTAGGTTAAGCTAGTTTATGATTGTTAAATGAAACACCTTGTATTTTGCTCTGGGAAGTCTGGGGGGGAGGGTGGGATGAGGGGAGGGAAAGGGTGGGGGGGAATATGGGGGGGAAGAATTTTTTTTTTTTGTAAAACTTTTCAATAAAAAAAAATAATAAATGAGTTGGATGACAACTTTCAGAATTCAACACAGCCTGGCTAGGCGACTCAGTGGCTAAGACACTGAGCTTGTCGATCAGAAAGGTCAGCAGTTCGGCGGTTCGAATCCCTAGTACAAGTCTCCTGCCTTCAACACTGTTACTATTAATTCCACAGTCATTTTATCCCTCCAACTGGTGTGGGAAATTTCAAAATTCTAAGCCACAACACATTCCCAAGTGGGGAAAGGCTACCCTACAGTTTATTTCATTGCTAGTGGTGGTGCACAGACTAAATATTTACTTGCCACCCCTCAGGTTTCCATTCAAAGCTTGTCCTTTCAGTTTTAAAAGGGAAAAGTGTGGTACACCTTCCCACCTTGGGGGATGTAATGTAATGGAAGAGGACATAGCAAAAAAAAAAAGGATTTAGATTCGAGGCCACTGAATTCAATGCATGGATGTATTCATTTCTTTCTCCCCAACTTTCCACATTTGTGTTCTCTTGTGTTTATGTAATGAGCCCAAGCTAATTCCCTGTTTGATTTCCCCTCCCGATTGGGACGGTTGCTGTCCAACATGTACCCACAACCAGGAATGAAATCCAGCAGGTTCTGACAGGTTCTGGAGAACTGGTAGCGGAAATTTTGAGTAGTTCCAAGAACCAGCAAATATTACCTCCGGCTGGCCCCAGAATGGGGTGGGAATGGAGATTTTGCAATATCCTTCCGCCAGGAGTGGGAGAGAATGGGGATTTTGCAGTATCCTTCCCCTGGAGTGGGGTGGGAATGGAGATTTTATTTATTTATTTATTTATTTATTTATTTATTTATTTATTTATTTATTATTAAATTTATAGACCGCCCTTCTCCCGAAGGACTCAGGGCGGTGTACAGCCAAAGTAAAAAACATAAATACAAACATTAAAAGCAATTTAAAAAGATATATATAAATTTGACCCCAAAGTTAAAAAACAATAACAAAACATATTAAAAACATTTAAAAAGCATTAAGCCAGCCCGGCTTGCTGAAAAAGGAAGGTCTTCAGGGCACGGCGGAAGGCACCGAGGTCTTGAATTCTTCGTATCTCTGGGGGCAGCTGATTCCACAGAGCAGGTGCCCCCACAGAGAAGGCCCTCCCCCTGGGGGCCACCAGTCTACATTGCTTGGCCGATGGCACCCTGAGGAGGCCCGCTCTGTGGGAGCGGACCGGTCGGTGGGAGGTTGTTGGTGGCAGCAGACGGTCTCGAAGGTATCCAAGTCCTATGCCATGGAGCGCTTTAAAGGTGATGACTAACACCTTGAAGCGCACCCGAAAGACCACTGGGAGCCAGTGCAGCTCACGCAGGAGGGGTGTTATGTGGGAGCGCCATGCAGCTCCCATCACTAACCGCGCGGCCGCATTCTGGACCAGCTGAAGTTTCCGGGTGCTCTTCAAGGGGAGCCCCATGTAGAGAGCGTTGCCGTAGTCCAGGCGAGAGGTGACGAGGGCATGAGTGACTGTGCACAAGGAATCCCGATCTAGGAAGGGCCGCAACTGGTGGATCAGGTGAACCTGATAAAAAATCCCCCTGGCCAGTATTTTGCAGTATCCCTCCCCTGGAGTGGGAGGGAATGGGTATTTTGCGGTATCCTTCCCCTGCCACGCCCACCAAGCCACACCCACCAAGCCACACTATGCCCACCAAGCCACACCCACAGAACCGGTAGTAAAAAAAAATTGGATTTCACCACTGCCCACAACACTGAGGCGTCTGCAGTCCATTGCGTATTCAATGACAAACCTTTCAAAGCCCAATCTCTATGAAATGGGGATGACTGAAGAAAATAGCACAACTCTCCAGCCGAATTTGGATACCCCTCTCACTATTAGTGGAACATTAAACCTTTCATCATGCTGAAATCAGCCAGCAACCGAATGTGTTTAATCTTAAATGGATTGGGCCAAAGTGATAGCTAGTTCCCAGTCTAAATGACCAGCTTTTATGAAACGAGAATACGTGAGTACTAAACATGCACTCATTTGCATAGATCAGGGAAGAAAGATTAGATTTATCAGCATTTTATAAAGAAATAGATGTCCTTGAAGGGTGGCCTTGGAAAGGAGAGGGCAAGCAGTAAAAGGTAGTCCTATTAATCACCGTCACCGTTTCAAAGGCGAAAGAATAAATAAATAAACACTACCGCATCATGATCTTGCATTAAAGGGTTATTTCTGGGTCACCCCCATATTAAACATAATCATAAGGCTGTCAAAAGCAATGACACTAAGGTGTTCTTTTTTTAAAAAAAAAAACAATAACTGGGAGCAGTTATTTCCCCTAAACTATATGCACTATATGATGATGCTTTGAGATAAAGAAGGGAAGGAGGCAGAGGGATTATGGGCAGCATCTGTGGCTAAAACTGGCCTTTGACTTGACCTTTATCTGAGGGAAATGTGTTTATTGGGTGCTGAAACGTCCTCTCCTAGGTGGGTGTTTGAATATGGGTTGGGCTACAATTTTACAGAAATTTCTGCCAGCACAATTGTTGGCCAGACTGGCTCGGAGGCATGGAAGATGCAATCTCAACACAACAGAACAGCCCACAGAAGCAACATGGAATGTTTGTGTGTGATAGAGAGGAGTGGAGGGAGAGGGGAAGAGAGGGATGGAGAGAGAGAGAGAGAGAGAGGGAATGTATCTCTATATCTATCTCTCTATCTATATCTCTCTATCATCTCTCTCTCTCTCTCTCTCTCTATCTATCTATCTATCTATCTATCTGTCTGTCTGACTGTCTATATCGTATCTTTATCTCTATCTCTATCTCTATCATCTCTATCTCTATCTCTATATCTATCATCTCTCTCTCTCTCTCTATCATCTCTCTCTCTCTCTCTATCATCTCTATATCTCTATCTCTATCTCTATCTATCATCTCTATATCTATATCTATCATTTCTATCACTATCTATTATCTCTATCTCTCTATCTCTATCTGTATCTATCTCTATCTCTCTATCATTTCTATCTCTATCTCTATCTATTATCTCTATCTCTATCTATCTATCTATCTATCTATCTATCTCTATCTCTATCTATCTCTATCTCTATCTCTATCTCTCTCTCATCTCTATCTCTGTCTCTGTCTCTGTCTCTGTCTCTATCTCTATCATCTCTATCTCTATCTCTATCTCTATCTCTATCTCTATCTCTATCTGAGTCCTTCGGGAGTAGGGCGGTATATAAATTTAATAAATAAATAAATAAATAAATATCCCTATCTCTATCTCTATCTCTATCTCTATCTCTATCTCTATCTCTATCTCTATCTCTATCTCTATCTGTCTATCCATCTGTGCCTGTCTGACTGATTGTCTATGCCAGGGGTCTCCAACCTTGGCAACGTTAAGACTTGTGGACTTCAACTCCCAGAATTCTGGGAGTTGAATCAAAATCTGGGAGTTGATCAAAATCAAAAGCTTTGCCGGCTGAGGAATTCTGGGAGTTGAAGTCCACAAGTCTTAAAGTTGCCAAGGTTGGAGACCCCTGGTCTATGCTATCTGTCTGTCTGTCTGTCTGTCCATACTATCTATCTATCTATCTATCTATCTATCTATCTATCTATCTATCTATCTACCATCTATACATACACACACAAACATACATACATACATACACAGATAGTATGTGTAACTTTAATGTGACAGACGTAGTTCAAAAAAAAAGAATGAACCTATTTCTTCATTTGATAGGTTTATGTCCAACTTTTTCATCTTTAAACTCAAAAGTCACACAGATTGAAAAAGTATCTATCTTGAAATCATCTAGCAGGCATCCCTAGCTGATTTTGGCCTCCTTGGTCCTCTGCCATTACCATTCACTGGTGTTCTATTAACTGTTTTACATGAAATTAAACTACTGTACATTGGTGCTTTTGCCACAGGCTGACTTACTGCTTGGAATCTCACCCCCGGATGCTACTCAAGAGAGAAATGTGTCTTTTAGGCCAAAAAGTATTGTGTACTCCTGATTTCCAATCCCAGGCATAAGGAACTAACCTACTCTAAATGCTCCTCAGGTTGAAACAAACAAGCTCTTTAAAATGAAGGATTTGGAAAAGTGAACTCAAGAGCTAAGTCAACATGACTAGGACTTCTACAAAAAAAAAAATAGGCAGAATTTTTAAAGATTTTTTTTATCCTTCCTTTATTCCTTTTTATCCTTCCTTCATTACTTTCTTCCTGCTGTGAAAATATTTGGAAGTCTTGCCTTTTAGGAACAGTGAATCTATTTTTGAGTGGATAGAATCCAGTCTCTCAACTGCATTCTATAATCACACGGGATTAGCAATATTTTCTGTATTGAAACTTTATTCATCATTTAAGGTAGGGGTGTCAAACTCGATTTCATTGAGGGCTGCATCAAGGTTGTGTTTGACCTTGGGGGGCTGGGGTGGGTGTGGCCAGGGTGGGCATGGCCAGCTCGACGTCACTCATGTCAGGGGCACCTGTGGTGGCCCGAGCACTCTGCCGGCCAAAATGGGTTCCTGAGCTCCGTTTTCGCTGACAGAGGCACCCTGGGCCAGTCCTTCGCTGTTTCCAGGTAAGCCCCGCGGGCAAGATCTAAGCACTCCACGGGTCGGATGTGGCCCCTGGGCCTTGAGTTTGAAACCCTTGATTTAAGGCAATGAACATAACCAGCTACTCCTTCCTCCTCCTATTTTCCCCACAATATCAAGTCTGTGAGGTGAGTTGGGCCGGGTAACTAGCCCAAAGTGACCCAGCTGACTTTCATGCCTAAGACAGGACTAGAACCAGGGGTGGGCTGCTGGGAGTTCGCAGGGGTTCGGGAGAACCTCTAGCTAAGATTCTGTGCAGTTTGGAGAACCTCCAAATCCCACTCCTGGCTGGCCCCACCCACCCCGCTCCACCCCTCCCAGGAGTCCCCACATGGCCTGTTTTGGATGCAGGTAAGTGCAGGGCACGCACGGATGCTTGGGGAGGGCGAAAAACAGGCCTACTGGAAGTTTGGGAAGGGCCTCTGGAGCTTGGGGAGGCTGTTTTCGCCCTCCCAGAGGCTCAAGGAAAGCCTCTGGAGCCTGGGGAGGGCAGAAGTGCCTCCCCTCCGTGGTGCAGGAGGCCGACTAGACCACCCCCACCATGGCCACAGCCACCCAGCAACCGGGCAGAGAACCCCTTGCTAAAAATTTTGAAGCCCACCCCTGACTAGAACTCACAGTCTCCTGGTTTCTAGCCTAGTACCTTAACCACTAGTTCAAATTGGCTCTATTTCTGGACAAACCAGAAGAAAAAAAAAATTATATACTCTTTGGGTGAAATCAAAGCCCATCTGCTAGGGCTTTCCTTATTTGGCAATAGATCAGATTAGTCTCATGTATACATTCCTTTGCATAAACACTATAAATGTTGAGATTTTTGTGGTGAACAGTTGTTTTTAGTGGCACCAGAAAACGTCTTTGTGGTTTAGTGGGTCAGCAGCTTTGGCTCTCATAATAAAAGTGGAGTCAGGAAGCTCTATTGAAATAAAAGTCTAATAAAGAATCGTGAAAAGAGAAGCAGCTAAACTGAATTTTCCCACATTGTTTTGTAACGTTGCCTACTTTACAGGGAATTGTGGGACTTTTCCCTCACTCCTGGTACTGGAGGAACACATTATTTGTTTCTCCCTACCTTGAAAATATTTAGAAGTCTTTGATTTGCGGTGAATCTACTTTTGAGTGGATAAGGCTCCCAACTGGATTCTATAGTTGCACGAGATTAGCAATATTTTCTTTAGTGAAATTTCGTCCCTCAGCTGTTTACTTAATTAAATAGCATTCTTTTTTTTTTGTAAGTCCCATATTATATTATTGTATTTCCTTTGCTTTCATCTGAAATGAGGCAGGGCAGCTTGTAATGTAGTCTATAACTCCTTGTTTTATAGGCTAGGGAATACGGCACCATGTAAGAGAGGAAGACCTATCACAATTTGAGTCACATTATGTCTGAGATGAAGACTGAATATAGATTATAGAATAACAGAGTTGGAAGGGACCTTGGAGGTCTTCTAGTCCAACCCCCTGCTTAGGCAGGAAACCTTATACCATTTCAGGCAAATGGTTGTCCTATCTCTTCTTAAAAACTTCCAGTGTTGGAGCATTTACAACTTCTGGAGGCAAGTTGTTCCACTGATTAATTGTTCTGTCAGGAAATTTCTCCTTTAGTTCTAGGTTGCTTCTCTCCTTGATTAGTTTCCATCGGTTGCTTCTTGGTGCTTTGGAAAATAGCTTGACTCCTTCTTCTTTGTGGCAGCCCCTGAGATATTGGAAGACTGCTATCATATCACCCCTGGTCCTTCTTTTCATCAAACATACCCAGTTCCAGCAACCATTCTTTATATGTTTTAGTCTCCAGTCCCATAATCATCTTTGTTGCTCTTCTTGCACTCTTTCTAGAGTCTCCACATCTTTTTTTACATTTTGGATACATTTGGACTGGATATACCTTCAACTGCCAATCTTTCTCTTCCCACCTACCCCTGTAAATTCCATCTGATCTACTCATGGAAATAGAATAGAATAGAATAGAATTTTTTATTGGCCAAGTGTGATTGGACAAACAAGGAATTTGTTGTGGTGCATATATTCTCAGTGTACATAAAAGAAAAGATATATTCATCAGGAATTGTAAGGTACAACACAATGATAGTCATAGGGTACAAATAAGCAATCAGGAAACAATATCAATATAAATTGTAAGGATACAAGCAACAAAGTTATAGTCATACAGTCATAAGTGGAAGGAGATGGGTGATGGGAACGATGAGAAGATTAACAGTAGTGCAGACTTAGTAAATAGTTTGACAGTGTTGAGGGAATTATTTGTTTAGCAGAGTGATGGCGTTCGGGGAAAAACGGTTTTTGTGTCTAGTTGTTCTGGTGTGCAGTGCTCTATAGCATCATTTTAAGGGTAGGAGTTAAAACAGTTTATGTCCAGGATGCGAGGAGTCTGTAAATATTTTCACAGCCCTCTTTTTGACTCATGTAGTATACAAGTCCTCAAAGGAAGGCAGGTTGGTAGCCATTGTTTTTTCTGCAATTCTAATTATCTTCTGAAGTCTGTGTCTGTCTTGTTGGGTTGCAGAGCCAAACCAGACAGTTAAAGAGGTGCAGATGACAGACTCAGTAATTCCTCTGTAGAACTGTATAGAACAGAGTATAAAACAACCTCTCAACCTTGGCAACCTTAAGTGTGTGGACTTCAACTCCCAGAATTCCCCAGACCAACTGTCCCATGGAATTCTGGGAATTGAAATCCATACATCTTTAAGTTGCCACGGTTGAGAAACACAATTGATTTTGATCTTGGAGAACTCTGTGTTGAACAGACTTGATTTGCACTAACTGGGCTAAAGTGAGAATCTGTAATGACATGTCAGATTTCACACTTTGTCAGAATTCTGCTCCGCAGTTCTCAGTTCAAAGCATCCAACTGTCAGTGGAAATGTTTCTCTGACATGTATGTTTATTTTGATTGCACATTCCTAAATATCTGTTTAAATCTGAATTTTAAAAACATTTCAGATTAATTGAAAAGCAGAACAGAAGAAACTTAAGAATGAATTCATGCAAAAGGGACTGAATATAAAGAAACTGGCCTGCCTAGTTCTGAATGAACAATGAATCAATTTATAACGTTTAGAACTCTAGCATTAATAGTAACAAATGGGACCCATTAGTTTTTATGTTTAATTCATTATAAAAATGCACACTATCCTTGATTCTTCTTTGTTGCAAAAAAAAAAAAAAATCTAGATATAATTCCATTAGAAATGCTGTTAACAAAAAAAAATAACTTTTTTCTACTTTCCAAAGATCACAGATTAATATTCTTTTGTCTGTCTGTGTCTGTGTCTGTCTGTCTGTAAATTAATCTATCTATCTATCTATCTATCTATCTATCTATCTATCTATCATCATCTATCTTCTTTCAAGATTAATTTAATATTCTTAAGAAGAGATTGGAAAACTATTTATCTGAAATTTTATAGTTTCCTGCTTGAGCAGGATGTTGGACAAGAAGACTTCCAAGGTCCCTTCCATCTCTGTTATGGTCCGCCAGCAGCCTGCAGAGCTGGCAGTGGAGTCAGACAGCAATGAGGCTGAGGAAGAACATGGCCCAGTCCTGGAGGCTGGGGAAGGCCCGGATGAGGGCTCAGCGTCGGAGGCAGAGATGGGGCCAGGGCCATCGGGGAGTGATGTGCGGACTCCGGAGCCCTCCAGAGGCTGACAGTAGAGAGGCAGAGGAACAGGAGGAGCCTGTTCCTAGTGCACATATGAGAAGAGCTGCCAGAAGGCAAGAGCAGCTAAAGCAAAGAGGACGACTCAGGAGTAGGGCCAAGAGATGATTGACCCCTCCCATAAGGCTTAAAAGACCAGCAACGGCTCTAGGGCTCTTTGTCAGAAAACAACGTTGATAGACTTGTTCTTGTCTTGCTGCACTTATCTCTTGTCGGCGTCTTCTGCTTCTGAACTTTTGCCAAGAGAAGCCTTTGGCAGTTTGCCTAATTATACCAAGGTTGGTGATTAGACTGAAGAATTTGTGTTTTGAAGAATTTGTTTTGATTTAGTTTGGACTACACTGAGAATGAGTTAATTCTCAGCTGTTCTAATAAACTCTGCTTGTTTTGGAACTGTTTGTGTCAACTACTACCTACTTGGGCCTGGGTCACAACACCACCAAGCATTTCAATGTTCCTGTCCCAAATCCTGTTCCAGCACTTGGGATAAGACCAGGGGTGGGATTCTACCGGTTCAGACCGGTTCAGGCGAACCGGTAACTCTGACAATCAGCTGGGAGTAAACCGGTTTGCTCCAATGATTAGGTTGGCCCACCCACCTGCCCCTGCGCTTTACTTACCTTTATCTTCTCAGCTGATTGGCGCGGCAGAGCGGATTGCTGCGGCTCAGCTGTGTTATTCCCAAGTGGTAACACAGAAGGTTAGTATTTGTAAAACTGCACATGTGCCCACAGCACGTGTGTGCGTGCAAAGCGGGCGGTTGCCGAACCGGTTGTTAAACTGGCAGCATCCCACTACTGGATAAGACCCAGGTCTTTTTTTGTTTTGTTTTGTTTTAAAAAACAAACTTTATTAAATTTAAAAAGATAAAACTATATAAAACATTCACAACCTTAAAATACAATCAACAATACTATTCACAACAAACTGGATAAGACCCAGGCCTTAAAGGCTTTCAGTGAGGGCAGGAGGATCTCAGCATCTCAAACTGTTCAATGTCGCATATATATATTTTTCTGAATTAAAATACATAATGATGATATGATGATATTGTCCTTTCAGTTGTGTCTGACTCTTGGCGATTCTATGGGCTCGGTCTCTCCACATCTTCTGATCTTGCACTGCTTTTTTGAGTTGTTTTGTGCTCTGGCTGGTATCAGCTTTGAAGGTGTCCAGCCACCGTGTTCTTTGATGCCTGGTTTCCTTTTCAGCATAATTGTTTCCTCCATTGAATTCTCCCAAATTGGCCAAAGTAAGTGAGACACAGTTCTGTGATTTTTTCCTTCCATTGACATGTCTAATGTTACGCTCTCTAGTACTTCCTTGTTGGTCACCTTTGCTGTTCAACAATTAAAGTACATGTTTTTCCCAAAGCTTTTAGCCTTCTTCCGTATCCACCAAAGGTGGATAAAAGATGCCCTCAGAGCAGGGGTGAAATCTACTTACCTTCCTTACCGGTTCAGAAGTGTGCGAGCATGCATCACATGCATGCACAGACCTTCTGTGCATGCGCAAAACCTTTTGTCCATGCGTAGAAGGTAAAGAACATATTACTTCCTGGTTAAAACCAGGAAGTAATGACACCCAGGTGGGTGGGCAGAGCTTTGCTCCGCCATCGCTACCGGATTGCCGAACCACCCGGCACAATCACTACTGGATCGCCCGATCCAGTGCGAACCGGGATGATTTCACCCCTTCTTCAGAGTGATTACATCTCCAGCATATGTTTGACATGCCATTATACTTTTTTGAACAGTTATATAAATGATGTTTCTATCATCGGATTCAGGGATGGTATTCAGCAGGTTCGAACTGGTTCAGCCGAACTGGTAGCGGAAATCGCGGGTGGACCCGCCCACCTTCTCCGGCTCTATGCCATTCTATTTAGGCATTTTTTGAGGCCGGGCGCATGCGCAGATGGTGCGCACACCAGCAAAGCACAGGCATGGAATGCCGGGAGCATGCGTGGATGGGGCATGTGCACGCAAAATGAGTGCACGTGCACACACATTTACGAACTGGTAGGGAAAGTAAGTGAATACCACCCCTGACCGGATTGTACATTTTAAAGGAATGGTATAGATATTGTCTTTGTCCCTTTTATTGCATCTAACTGTTTCACACTGCCATTTGAGTTCCTTCACACTTTGCTCCCTGGGGCTGGGATGGAAGAAGGAAGGAGGATAACTGATGGGAGAATCGGCATTCCAGCTGTTTCCCCTTATCCTTGTTGCTCCCTTGATGTACTCACTTTTGCAGTGGGTTGTTCTCATCAGGGAAGAATCTCCTCTTTCATAGGTATAGAGGAAGTGCTGCACAACAGTCTTTGTACTGTATCTTCTGGAACCACAACTGAGGTAAATGTTATTGGCTCCTGTAGTAAAAGACCTCTGGAAACATCAAAGCTTTGTGGGAACACCAGATGTTCTATCTCCCTCGATTGGGAGCGTTCCTCCTGTGTGGCCTGAGATGACCCTACATACCTGATCCCTTTATCCTGTAACTATGTGTAACTGTAGAACGGGGTGTCAAACTTGATTTCATTGTGGGCCACATCAGGTTGTGTTTGACTTTGGGGGGGCAGGGAGGCATGGCCAGCTTGACGTCACTCGTGTCGGGGGCATCTGCAAAAGGGAAAACATTTCTCCTTTTGTTTTGTTTTGCTAGCCTTCTGCCAGTGAAAACGGAGGAGGCTCAGGAGGCCGCACATGCTCCCCAGGGCCCCATTTGGGAGTCCTCCTGGATACGCAGCTGTCCTTGGAGGAACATCTGACGGCTGTAGCCAGGGGGACTTTCTGTCAGGTTCGCCTGATTCACCAGTTGCGGCCCTTTCTTGATCGGGATTCCCTGTGCACAGTCACTCATGCCCTCGTCACCTCGCGCCTGGACTACTGCAACGCTCTCTACATGGGGCTCCCCTTGAGGAGCACCCGGAGGCTCCAACTGGTCCAGAATGCGGCCGCACGGGTAATCATGGGAGCCGCTTGGCACTCCCACATAACACGGCTCCTGCGTGAGCTGCACTGGCTCCCAGTGGTCTTCCGGGTGCACTTCAAGGTGTTGGCTACCACCTTTAAAGCGCTCCATGGCATAGGACCTAGTTATCTTCGAGACCGCCTGCTGCTACCGATGACCTCCCACCGACCTATGCGCTCCCACAGAGAGGGCCTCCTCAGGGTGCCATCAGACAAACAATGTAGGCTGGTGACCCCCAGAGGGAGGGCCTTCTCTGTGGGGGCACCTACCCTCTGGAATCAGCTGCCCCCAGAGATAAGGAGAATCCAAGACCTCGGTGCCTTCCGCCGTGCCCTTAAAACTTACTTTTTTCAGCAAGCTGGGCTGGCTTAATATATTTTTTAAATATTTTTAATTGGTTTGTTATTTTAAATTGGGGCCAAATTAATATATATCTTTTTAATTGTTTTTAATGTTTGTATTGTATGTTTTTATCTGGCTGTACACCACCCCGAGTCCCTCGGGAGAAGGTACGGTAGATAAATTCGAAATAAATAAATAAAATTTTGGGCACGATAGCTTCCTGCAGCCCTCTGCCAGTGAAAATGGAGCTCAGGGCACCCACCCACCCCCTTAGCTCCATTTTCACTGGCAGAGGGCTGCAGGAGGCTGTCCCTGCCAAAAATGGGGCCCGGGACGGCCCCCGCAAGCTCCGTTTTCACTGGCAGACGCATTGCGAGCCAGTCCTTCGCTGTTTTCAGGACAGCCCTGCGGGCCAGATCTAAGCATCCTGCAGCCATATCCAGCCCACAGGCCTTGAGTTTGACACCCCTGCTGTAGAAGAAGAAGAGGCAGAGTCTGGGGGTGGAGTCAAGAGACAAATCTGGAGTTGTTATGTTTCCAAAAGTGGTCCAATTGAATACAGTTGACTCTTATCTAGAGCCATATTAGTGCTAATTGTTAACTGATTAAACACTTCAGTATAGGCAGGAGCAATAAGTTGCTTCTGTCGCGCACTCAAGATTTTTTTATTTCATCAAGCTGGCCTGGCCTAAATCTTTTCCCCTTTTAAATGTAAATTTTAATTTGTTTTAAATTATTGGGTATTTTAAATTTGTCTCAGCCAAATTATTTAATTCATTTTTATTCTATTTTAAATTTTTGTATCTATGTGTTTTATTCTGTGGCTGTTCACCACCCTGAGTCCTTCGGGAGTAGGGCGGTATACAAATCCAATAAAGATAAAAGAATAAAAAAAAAGTTAAGTTCTGAGCTGGAAGAAAATGTTAAAAAGCGATGGTATTTATTTAATTATTTACCAAGCACCTCTAAATTATATTCAAGTAACCAAATTAACTTTACAATCCCCAAGGCATGTCGTAACATTTGAGAAGCCCTCATGTTTGGAAATTGAAAGTTGAAAAAGTTGACACACTTTAAAACAGAGATGGCTAACCTTTTTGCTGTCACGTGCCAAAAGCAGGGGTCACATGGGGGGGACCTGTGCATGCGTGCCCATACCCATAATTCAATGTGCCCCACCCTCACCACGCATGCACATGTGATCCCCCCCATGCACTCCCCCCACTTTTGGCATATGATGGCACAGTGGGCCTGGTAGGCCTCTTTTTCGTTCTGCCCAGGCTCCAGAGCTTGGGGAGGGCGAAAACAGCCTTCCCCACCCACCAGAGGCTCTCCAGAGCCAGAAACAGCCTTTTTCCCGACTTCCCAGAAGGCCCGAAAATCAGGTGGCTGGCATGCATATGCACACTGGAGCTGAACTAGGGCAATACTCGCATGCCCATAGATATGGCTCCACGTGCCACCTGTGGCATGCGTGCCATAGGTTCGCCATCACGGTCTTAAAACATGTGGCCCTGATTCTCCACACCTGACAATAACACAAGGTATAGCATTCATTTTTCATGCGGCTGTTGACAAAAATAGGATTGCCAACATGATCGCCATCCCCCGATGAGGGATATGACACAAGAAGAAGAAGAAAATAGCATTCAAGTTAAAGTGATTTAATATGATTCCTATTTGAAGTTCAGCACTTAAGTTAACAAGCAGTGTGTGGGGAGTTAAGGCGCTCGCGATTGCTAATGAAGCTGTACAATAGAGTCTCTGGAGTGAATATGGCCACAATTTAAAACTCTGCAGGACGTCAAGTCGTCTATCCCAAAATATATCAAACCCTTGACTTCAGGATGAGAGTATATAATTAGGAGGAGGAGGAAACTAACCAGGGGTGAAATCCAGCAGGTTCTGACAGGTTCTGGAGAACTGGTAGCGGAAATTTTGAGCAGTTCGGAGAACTGGCAAATGCCACCTCTGTCTGACCCCAGATTTTGCAATATCCTTTCCCCAGGAGGAGAGGGAATGGAGATTTTGCAGTATCCTTCCCCTGGAGTGGGGTGGGAATGGAGATTTTACAGTATCTTTCCCCTGCCACACCCACCAAACCACGCCCACCAAGCCACACCACACCCACCAAGCCATGCCCATAGAACCGGTAGTAAAAAAAATTTGGATTTCACCACTGAAACTAACCAAATGCTAATTATGTTTTAGTACAGAGTGAACACTTGATTTACTATTTGTCCCACTGCTTGGTTTCATACAACCCTGTAAAATGGTGATGGAAATGGGAGAAATTGAACATAGAATAATAGAATTGGAAGGGACTTTGGAGGTCTTCTAGTCCAACCCCCTGCTGAAGCAGGACACCCTATACCATGGGTGTCAAACTTGATTTCATTGAGGGCCACATCAAGGTTGTATTTGACCTTGGGGGGCTGAGGTGAGCATGGCTGGGGTGGGCGTGGCCAGCTTGACCTCACTTGTATTGGGGGCATCTGTGGTGGCCAAGTGTTAAGGCAGGACTTCTCTCAGACCTTCCCTTACTCTCATTATAATCTCCCTTCCTTCCTCCCTCCCTCCCTCCCTCCCTCCCTTCCTTCCTTCCTTTCCTTTCCTTTCCTTTCCTTTCTTTCCTTTTCTTTTTCTTTCCCTCTTCATTCTCCTTTCTTCTTTCTTCCCTTCTTTCCTTATTTTCCCTTCCTTGCTCTATTCCCATCTTTCCTTCTTTTTCTTTTTCTTTTTCTTTTTCTTTTTCTTTTTCTTTGTCTTTCCTCTTTCCCTTTCTCCTTTCCTGTCCCATCTTGGCATGCTCAAATGCAAAAGGGGAAACATTTCTCCTTTTGTTTTGTTTTTAGTTCGTTTTGCTAGCCCTCTGCCAGCCCCAGGCTCCATTTTCGGTCACGACGGCCTCCTGCAGCTCTCTGGCAACGAAAATGGAGGCCGGCTCTTTTTTCGCTGGCAGGGGCACCGCAGGCTGGTCCTTTGCTGTTTCCAGGGCAGCTCCGCGGACCAGTTCTAAGCACTATGCAGGCTGGATCCGGCCCCCAAGTCTTGAGTTTTACACCTCTGCCCTATACCATTTCAGACAAATTATTGCCCTGTCTCTTTTTGAAAGCCTCTAGTGATGGGGCACACACAGATTCTGAAGGCAAGTGGTTCCATTGGTCGATTTCTCTCACTGTTAGGGAATTTCTTCTAAATTCTAAGTTGCTTCTTTCTTTGGATACTTTACCTCCATTATTTCTTGTCTTGCTTTTTTGAAAAACAAAACAAAACAAAACAGACTAATCCCCGGAAAGGCTGTTCAAAGCCACTCTCTCACGACTTGAGGATGGATAGTTATGAACCAAGTTCTCTAACCTCTTGAGCTTGATTCAAAGAGGGAGCAAGCCTTTGTTTCCCTTTTCTTCGTGTATCTGTTTATGTAGCTTCTTCATCATAGCCATCTCCATGGCCGCAGTGATCTCGGAGGGTCACTAATGAAGAGCTAGCTGTATGGGAGAGATTATGGGTCAGCCAGGTCCCCTATGAAGTTTATTGGCAACAAAACAAATGGGAGGAATAGTCATTTGGCATTCAGGTCACAAGACATTGGAACGGAGTCTTCTCTACCTTATGCTCTCGCAATTGTTGTATAATTGTTGTATTCAGTATAACTGAGAAGGCAACACCAGCACACATGTGCTATGACATCAGTTGATAAATGTCTATGGAGATTCTCAGTCATCCAGGTCATGGTTGTCCCAACGGTGCTTTATTTTTCAAGAGGCAATTGGATTTTTTTCATTTGTCTTTGAAGACGTTTCGCTTCTCATCCAAGAAGCTTCTTCAGAGCTGAAGAAGCTTCTTGGACGAGAAGCAAAACGTCTTCCAGGAAAAAACCAAAAAGTCCAGTTGTCTCTTGGAAAAAAGCACCTTTGCGACATCAGTTGATAACTTAGTTTGTTTGCTATTGTTAAGGATATTCTTTGTCTCATAACCGATGTTGTGGGTTATTGAGCAGAGTACCCTTTGAGTTTATGCACGAAAGCAACTGAGAATGATTGTGGATAATAACAGTTCACATACAAACAAACTGGGTTTTGATAATATTTTACTTTTAGGGAAAAAGCAAAACCATAGTCCAAAAACATTCCAAGTCATACACCTATAAAGTGAGATAAAGATCAGTCCAGGGATATTTTCCAAATATAAAGTCTTCTTACCAGTTGTAGAAAAATACAATAAAACAGATCTTCTTTAGTTTCATTCAGGAACACAGTTCAATATAAAAACAGTCAATAAATATAGCCATGATCAAGCAATGATCATGCAGAGAGATCAAATATAGAGTTACAGCATATCAGCAGATAAAATGGTGTAGTGTCCACACAAACCATAATTCAGCTCTCCTTAAGTATATTGGCTACAGAGCTCAGCCAATCAGGATGCAGGATGATGCAACATAGTTTTTAAAGCTACATAATACTTTTAGCTACAAACACACAGTGTTCCAGCGCTGACATATTGAAAGGAGAGGAGAAGCTTGAACTTTTGCCTACTTAATTCCTTTGAAGATTCTGTTTCCTCGGAGAAGGAAGGGGGGGGACATTCCTGTGATCTGACGGAAATGGGATGAGGAGAGTGGCTTGGAAGATAGCCAATGAGACGCAGAGAATTGGGGATCGGAAAGGGAGGGATTGGGGGGCAAAGGTCAGTGCTGACTGTGAAAGAGCCAGGGACAGATCACTATGCTCAATAAAGAGAAAATTTCCTCAAAGATCGGCAGTTTGGAAATACATTTATTTTGAGATAGTATCAAAACCTGACAGTTGGTTTATATATTTCCTGACCAACCAGTTGGGTAATAAAAATTTCCCAACACTATGCCTGCTCGGAGGCTGGGACATCATGGGCCAATGACAGGGTGAAAAAGATGTACAGATATTCCTCAATTTACAACCATTTGGGACAGTTCTGAGGCTAGGTGAAGGAAACTTCTGGGGAACATTAATAAACTCCCCAAAACTCACTTACATGTGTAAGTGAGTGGACAGCACATCTGTATTCATAAAACATCATAAGACAGAGTTTGTATAATTGTGTTTTATTGAATGCACCATCATTGATTGGATTCACCCTATATGCCAAGCCATGAAGCATGGTTTATAATACCCAAAGCAAAATGATACTACCTACTAACTTAGAGTATATAAGAGAGAGAAAACAAGGACTATCCAACTTTTGCTACTCTTCCTTATAGCTCAGGGAGTCTCGACAACTGACATCAGCTACTATGGTGGTTATTAAGTTCCTTTAATTCTATAGCATTATTTCAATTACTTTATTGTATTTTTCTTTGGCTATTTTTTTTTAAAAGTAGCTCTCTTGATAATATAGTAGACACCTTGGATTTAATCTATTTATTTAAAACATTTATGTCTCACCTTTCTACTTAACAATTTCAATGCAATTACATTCCAGAAGAAAACAGATTATGAGAAAATCCATATGAATTGAAGAGCAACTATCTAAAAAGCAGTCTATTAATAAATTAGGTACTGCCTTAAATTAGAAATGCAGTATTGATTGCATGGATATCTGCAGGCTCTGTGTGAAAGAATAACAAGTGGGACGATGTTAACATGCAAAAGACACAACTTTCATACTTGCGTCCAAGATCAAAATGTCAATGCAGTGATGTTATGAGAGAGGCATCATTTTGCCATCATTGTAGCTCATTATAGATGCTGTTCATTAGTTGAAAAGACAATGATGGAGGTCTAAACAGATCTAATAAACAATGGAAGATCTAAACAGAGTTCTAAAGAAGGGAGGTGCTGCGCAGATAATAGACATTTAATTTTCGTCCTAAGCGTGGTATTATTGCTGTTTGAAGAGTATCTGTCTGTCTGTCTGTCTGTTTGTTTGTCTGTCAATCTATCAATCTATCATCTGTCAATCTAATCTATCATCTATCATCCACCTACCATACCTACCGTATCTATCTATCTATCTATCTATCTATCTATCTATCTATCTATCTATCTATCTATCATCTAATCTATCTACCCACCCACCCATCCATCCATCTATCATCCATCCATCCATCCACCTTGGCTAATGCACGTGCCTCTTTCCCCATCTGTTGTGAGATTTCCTTTCGAAAGCTAATCTTATTTTTGAGCTAACTAAATGTTATGTGCTACATTCACACAATTCATTAAGCCACCATGTGGTTTGTCTGGTTTTGGCTTGGGAGGTTTAAACTCAGCTTTGTAGTTTGTAGACCATGGTTTACCATGGGAATGGGCAACTGGTATGCAGGATCTCAATGTCCTGTTGGTGCTAGATCCTTTCCTCCAAGATGGCATTGCCAAAAATGCTAAATTTCAGCAGAGTGATTCCCCACCCCGTAAGTAAGTAAGTAAGTAAGTAAGTAAGTAAGTAAGTAAGTAAGTAAATAAATAAATAAATACATAAATAAATAAATAAATAAATAAATAAATAAATAAATAAATGAAAATAGAGGCAAGAGTCAACTGTGAAATACTCCCATCTACTCCCTTAACTCCCAAATAACTCCCAAATCAGCAAGAATATGAAATTGAAGATATGTAATTGTTGGGATTAATAGTAGAAATGATTAAGTGCCTTCTGGAGGCCTTATCCTCTCATATCCATTCTTACAAGCTCCTCCAAATGTCTCCAAACAGATGCACATCAATTGGCAGGGCCTGTTTTGGTGATAGAGATCACCTTAGCCAGTGGTGGGATTCAGCAGGTTTGGGCCGGTTCAGGTGAACCGTTGTTAAATTGCTGTCTGGCCCCACCCCTCCCCTCCCTGCTCCTTCCAGGAGTCCCGATGCACCGTTTTGGCTCCCAGGTAAGTGCAGGGAGTCCTACTAGGCCCAAAATGGGGCACCTGGGGGGGGCAACCCCCGTGGCCCATTTTTGCTCCCAGGGGGGTGCAGGAGGCCTAGTACTGCCTGTCACACTCCCTGGCCACGCCCACCATGGCTACGCCCACCCAGCCGGTCATTAGGGCAGAGAACCAGTTGTTAAATTATTTGAATCCCATCACTGACCTTAGCTGTGTAGAAAGTTAGAAGGTCCACCTGGTTCTTTCTACAATGTGAAGCTAGTCAATTGTGGTTCATTCAATACACCACAGTTAAACCAAAGGTGGTTTAGCATGGTTGATTCATTCTTGAAAAATAAATTCAATTTAGTTCTAAGAAATTCTGCCAGCAATTTCCTTCTTTCTTGCTAAAAGTGTGCATAAGCAGAGCAGGGACTACTAACTTGATAGTGCATCATTTATCAAATGTGAAATAAAGGACTTTTCCTAGGATCGTAGGATTACATGGTAGATAATAAAGATGAGCTCCATACAGCAGCATTTAGCAAAAACATATGGGAAGAAATGTACAGGTAGTCCTCGACTTAACAACAGCTCATTTAGTGACCGTTCAAAGTTATAACAACACTTATGACCCAGGGGTGGGTTCTACTTATCTTTACTACCGGTTCGCAAAGGGGCCGCGCGCACGCTCTTCTGCGCATGCACAGAAGCCTTTTGATGACGTCGGGGTTGGTGGGCGGAGACTCCCGCCAGTTTTACTACCGGTTCTATAGAACCGGTGCGAACCATGGGCAACCCTCTATTGTTATGACCATTGCAGCATCCCTTCCCCATGGTCACATGATTTACATTCGGATGCTTGACAACTGACTCACATTTATGACGGTTACAGTGTCCCAGAGTCACGTATCCCCTTTTGTGACCTTCCAACAAGCAAAGTTGAGCCGAGGTGGCACAGTGGTTAGAGTGCAGTACTGCAGCTACTTCAGCTGACTGCTAGTTCAGCAGATCAGCGGATCAAATCTCACCGGCTCAAGGTTGACTCAGCCTTCCATCCTTCCGAGGTGGGTAAAATGAGGACCCAGATTGTTAGGGGGCAATATGCTATTTAGTATACTGTCTTTGGTGTAAGCCACCCAGAGTCCTCGGAGAGTGGGTGGCATAGAAATATGACTAATAAAATAAATAAAAATAAAAGTCGAGGGGGGGAAATCAGATTCACTTAACAACCTTGTTACTAATTTAACAATTGCAGTTGTTCACTTAACAAATGTGGTGAGACAAGTCGTAAAATGAGACAAACTCACTCAACAAATTTCTCACTTAGCAATATACATTCTGGTCTCAATTGTGGTCGTAAGTTGAGGACTACCTGACATTGTCTGATCATTGTTCTTAGAGAGGAGAAAGTCGAGATATGTTTATTATATGGATGGAGATGGTGGCTAGCTGAGGTTTTATATTTGCATTTGAAATCCATTTAAAGTGTGAAAGACATTTTCATGTGGGCAACGACATTTTTATTCTGATCACCTTTTGGCCTTTGAATGGACTTGATTACTAAGTAGCATTTATACTGGTGGGTTCTCTTTATTTCTTAAAATAAAGCGCAAGCTGCACTGGCTCCCGGTGGTCTTCCGGGTGCGATTCAAGGTGTTGGTCACCACCTTTAAAGCGCTCCATGGTTTAGGACCGGGGTATATACGAGACCACCTTCTGCCATCAACAACCTCCCACCGGCCAATACGCTCCCACAGAGGGAGGCTCCTCAGGGTGGCGTCGGCCAACAATGCCGACTGGTGACACCCAGGGGGAGAGCCTTCTCTGTGGGGGCACCAGCCCTCTGGAATGAGCTGCTCCTAGAGCTCCGTCTTAGCCCCGACCTGCGTACTTTTCGCCGCGCCCTTAATACCCTCTTGTTCCAGCAAGCCGGACTGGCCTAATTACGATTTTTATTATGGGTGTATGTATGTTTTAATTTGCGGGCCAATTTTATATATTGATTTTAATTTGGTTTTAAATTTTATAAATCTATGTGTTTTAATATGGCTGTACACCGCCCTGAGTCCTTCGGGAGAAGGGCGGTATAGAAATCTAATAAACTTCAAACTTCAAACTTAAGTTCACTGATGTGTTTTTAATTGGGTTTCTGGATTTTGATTACAATATTTGGTTTAATTGTGTTTTATACCCACCTCAACTGCTGCTTTTGGGACAAAGAAGAAAATACACTTAGTATGTTAATTAAAACAATTGCAACCGCAAATGATCTTAGAGAACAATTTCCTCCTCATACTAAAATATACTGAAAGACCTTATCCAGACTGGGGTGTAAATTCTACTCTAAAGTTCAGCTGAATAAATATCAGTAAGAACATTGTAATTTTCCCAGGAACCAAATAAACAGCCACTTCCTGTTCTTTTTCTTTAATTTTCTTTTCGGGGTCTTTTTTGAAGTACAAAATTATTTCAGAACAAGATTACTTCTGCTCTGTCCTTATGATCCCATATTAGCTGAGATTTTAAGTAGTACATAAAAACAAACAAACCAAGGAATTGTTTTTTAAATATTGTGCCTTTTAAGGGTAATTGTGCATTTGACTGCATGTGGAGGTTTTTATATAGAAACACTGATGGGAAACGGAGCCAAAGAGAATATTTTAGCAGCAAGCAACTCAAGATGTTTTGGGATTTTTGGATGCGATGATGCCATATAAGTGTTAGGCTTCTGTTTCTAAAAGGGAAAAAATAAATTTGCTCCATATTGGTTCTTCTCAAACTGATGACCTGAAGATACAGTGGAATACAATTTCCATTCCTTTCATTATTTATCATTTCACTTTTTCACTGTTTTACAGTAGGGTTCTTGTTCCTGTTTCATGGGTGCTTAGGTTATCGATTACATTAGATTCAGCTTCTTTACATGCACATCTCAGACCAAAATAATAAGGTAAATTATAGCATGAGGCTCTTCCAGAAGCAAAACAAAAATGATTAAATATCATATTTTTAAAAAATCAACACAGTCCTCGGCTGCATAAACAAAGGGATAGAATCAAGATCACATGAAGTGTTGGTACCACTTTATAATGCCTTGGTAAGGCCACGCTTGGAATATTGCATCCAGTTTTGGTCACCCCAATATAAAGAAGACTTTGACACTCTGAAAAGAGTGCGAAGAAGAGTAATTAAGATAATTAGGGGACTGGAGGCTAAAACATATGAAGGACGGTTGCAGAAATTGGGTATCTCTAGTCTAGTGAAAAGGACTAGGAGTGACATGATAGTATTCCAATATTTGAGGGGCTGACACAAAGAAGAGGGGGATCAAGCTGTTTTTCAAAGCACCTGAGGGCAGGACAAGAAGCAATGGATAGAAACTAATCAAGGAGAGAAGCAACCTAGAACTAAGCAGAAATTTCCTGAGAGTGAGAACAATTAATCAGTGGAATGACTTGCCTGCAGAAGTTGTGATTGCTCCAACACTGGAAGTTTTTAAGAAGATGTCAGATAACCATTTTGTCTGAAGTGGTGTAGGGTTTCTTGCCTAAGCAGGGGGTTGGACTAGAAGACCTCCAAGGTCCCTTCCAACTCTGTTATTCTAGTCTATTCTAAATGAAAATATACGATGCCATCAAAAGAATAAAAGAAATGGAAATGGGCTGGACACATAGCAAGAAGAACGGATGGCAGGTGGACTAAGGCACTCTCAGAAATTTCCTGAGAGTGAGAACAATTAATCAGTGGAATGACTTGCCTGCAGAAGTTGTGATTGCTCCAACACTGGAAGTTTTTAAGAAGATGTTGGATAAGCATTTGTCTGAAGTGGTGTAGGGTTTCCTGCCTAAGCAGGGGGTTGGACGCACGTGCACCCAAACCCCTAAAATGCAATGTGTGTGCGGTCCTCCGCATGCATACTGCCTCCCCGTGCAGGCGTATTCCTCCCCGTACATGCGTGTGCCCCCTGCAAGCACCTCGCCCCCCACACATGCACGGCAGAGACCTGAAGACCAGCTGGCCGGAGGGAAGCCCACGTGCCTCTGCGGCAGAGCTGACCTGGGGCGACACCTCGCATTCCATCAGAGAAGGCGCTGCGTACCACCTCTGGCACACCCGCCATAGGTTCACCATCACAATTATAGGGTTTCCTTCTTGAGCAGGGGATTGGATTAACAGAATAACAGAGTTGGAAGCGACCTTGGAAGTTTTCCAAAGTCCCTTCCAACTCTGTTAATCTGTTCTGTTATCCTGTTAAATTTCCTGACAGTGAGAACAATTAATCAATAGAACAGTTTGCCTTCAGATGCTCCATCGCTGGAGGTTTTTAAGAAGGACAACCATTTGTCTGAAATGGTATAAGGATTTCTTGCTTGAGCAAGAAGTTGGATTAGAAGACCTCCAAGGTCCTTTCCAATTCTATTGTTCTTTTAATATTCTTATTTCCAAGTCCACGTATGTGAATTTCAGACACATCTCTGCTTCTATTTTCTTTTAGTCTTTGAACTTAGTCTTTGAACTGAGTTTGCAAAGAACAACACCTTGCTCTTCTGTAGCTGGTTATATTTATGGCAGAAAGTCTGCAACTACTTTGAAGCGCCTTTTAAAAACAAAAACAAAAAAAAAACAGCCTAGGAAATATTTGATTGATTTTCCTCTTAATATTTATAGACTGTTTCTATTTTATGCTGCTTCTACTACACCATCTGACATTATTTTTCTTGAGCTTTATGCGAGTGCCATGCATTATAGATTAAATTGTATATAATTTGAGCTTCAACGTGTTGATATTAAATCATGTGATAATAGTTTATCCAAATTCCTTTCATCGGTTTGAAAAATGAAAATGACTCAAGGATTTGGAACACTTCTTCCATCCCATAAACAAGCTGGTCATATTTTAATTCTGTCCTGACTATAACTGTTTTGCTGGTTCTTTCTTTCTTCCTTTTCACAATTATATCAATGACTGTTATACATTAGACAGAAATAATATTTTGGC
The DNA here is from genome assembly GCF_029215685.1 of Pituophis catenifer annectens. Taxonomy (NCBI): domain Eukaryota; kingdom Metazoa; phylum Chordata; class Lepidosauria; order Squamata; family Colubridae; genus Pituophis; species Pituophis catenifer. Next base: position 72,208,081 of record NW_027256888.1, on the reverse strand, counting down.
AAAAATGAAGCAAGGTTGGTTCTGTTAGTCCTTAGCTGGGAAAGAAACAAGAGAGCCCATGGTTGTAGGCATAGAATAGAATAGAATAGAATAGAATAGAATAGAATAGAATAGAATAGAATAGAATAGAATAGAATAGAATAGAATAGAATAGGAGATTGGACACGTAAGGAATTTGCCTTAGGTGTATATGCTCTCAGTGTACATAAGGAGAATAAAATACATTCATCAAGAATTAAAAGATACAACGCTTAGTGATAGTCAAGGTTACCAATACGCTATCAAATCATACTAGGAAACAAATAAAAACAATATAAATTGAAAGATACAAGAAACATGGTTATACTAAGTGGAAAGAGATAGATATTAGTAAGGAAGACAAGAATAATAGTAATACAGTCTTAGTAAATGATTAGACACTGTTGTGGGAATTAATTGTTAAGCAGAGTGATGGAAAAACTGTCCTTGTGTCTAGCTACGTGCTACCACCAGTTAAGACAATCCAGGGGTGAAATCTAGCAGGTTCTGCCAGGTTCTGGAGAACCGGTAGCGGACATTTTGAGCAGTTTGGAGAACCAGTAGCGGAAATTTTGAGTAGTTCGGAGAACCGGCAAATACCACCTCTGGCTGGCCCCACAGTGGGAATGGAGATTTTGCAATATCCTTCCCCCAGGAGTGAGGAGGGAATGGGGATTTTGCAGTATCCTTCACCCAGGAGTGGGGAGAGATTGGGGATTTTGCAGTATCCTTCCCCTGGAGTGGAGTGGGAATGGAGATTTTGCAGTATCCTTTCCCTGGAATGGGGTGGGAATGGAGATTTTGCAGAATCCTTCCCTGGTCATGCCCGCCACACCACACCACACCCAGCAAACCACGCCCACAGAACCGGTAGTAAAAAAATTTGGATTTCACTACTGAGACAATCACTATAATCATCATATTCAATGCGAAAGGCACATACACTAGAACAGGGGTATTAAACTCACAGCCCATGGGCCGGATGTATCATGTGCTGGCCCCGCCCCAGTTTAGCAAAGGGGGGGGAGTCGAGATAGGTCACATGATGCCACCCTGACGCCACAAGTTTGACACCCCTGCACCAGTGGTGGGTTTCAAAATTTTTTACTACTGGTTCTGTGGGTGTGGCTTGGTGGAAGTGGCAGGGGAAGGATACTGTAAAATCACCATTCCCTCCCCAATCCAGGGGAAGGTTACTGCAAAATCCCCATTTCCTCCCAATCGGCTGGAACTTGGGAGGCAGAGAATAGAGGGGGGCGGGGCCAGTCAGAATTTTTACTACCGGTTCTCCGAACTACTCAAAATTTCCGCTACCGGTTCTCCAGAACTGGTCAGAACCTGCTGAAACCCACCTCTGCCCTGCACTAGAAGTTCTTCTTCCTTGGTAGGCCAGACCCAGACCACAAAAGCTGAAAAGACAAACATAATAGACGAGTTCTTGGGCCTGTAAAACTAGGATGAACATATTGTGAAGTAGCAGACGGCAGGAGAAACCTCTCTTCTTTCCCCAACTGCAGTTGTCAATCTTAAACTATGATTTTCTTTCTTTCTTTTTTTTAGTATTTGTATTCAGCTGGGCCAAAATTGCTACAGATGGATTGGTTGTGAGCTGATTTATGAGCCTTATAGCACCACCGCAGTAATTTTATGCATATCACTTCTTTTACAATTACTTCCACAATGATTTCAAAATGGCCCTCCCCCAATATCCATTTTACACACACACACACAAACACACACACACTTGTGGGAGGACTATAAGCAATGCTTGCATATTCATCCTTTTCAGTGTGAGATTTTTTTTAAAGACTCTAGGGAATGAAGCTGAACTGCTGGAAATTAGTCCTATTTTTCCTCAGTAAGTCTTTTTAATGTTTTCATATAGACTAGGGGGAGACAGTTGAATTGCTCAGGGTGGTTAGAAGCTTTTATGAACATGTTTTTATAAACAAACTAACCTCTTTCTTCAAGCAAACAGGAATATAAGTTTCTTTCCTTTCGTCTTTCGTCTTTCGTCTTTCCTTTCCTTTCCTTTCCTTTCCTTTCCTTTCCTTTCCTTTCCTTTCCTTTCCTTTCCTTTCCTCTCCTCTCCTCTCCTCTCCTCTCCTCTCCTTTCCTTTCCTTCTTCCTCTTTCCTTTCCTTTTCCTTCCCCTCAGTTTCACACTATTACTCACAATTTTTCACCTTCTCTTTTCTCTGTCCCTTTCTCCACCAGTAAAATGAAATCATAATTGTCCGGGTGGGGGAAGAACCACACAATTAAAATTCTTCAGTTCATCAAAGAAATGTAACGTAATAAACAAAGTATTTTACTGTGAGTTCCACTAATTAAAAGTGACACAAGAGATGTTCCTCACTTCTATGCCCCATAAATAAGCTTCTATCAGTAAGGGTCTCTACCAGTGGTGAAATGCTACCAGTTCAGACCAGTTCAGGCAGACCAGTAGTAAAAAATGCTACCGGTTCGAGCGAACCGGTATTTCTGATGATCAGCTGGGCGACAATCAGCTGTGACATGCGATTTATATTAGCTAGAATCGTCGGATTTCTTGCTTTCTAGCTAATCTAAATCATGTGGCACAGCGGATTTCCCCCTCCCCCTCGCTGTTGTACTTACCTTTGCAGACTTGGAAGGTTTCAAAATGGTCCTTTTCTAGCGCTGTGCGGGCGCGCCTCAGGCTCACGCTCTCGGTAGCAGACTCACAGAACTGGTAGCAGACTTCAGAGGATTTCACCACTGGTCTCTACTACTATTTGAATGTCTAGACCAATTTCTAACAAGAAGCATGAACCTTTGTAAAGCTATGCCTAAACAAAATTAAAATCAAATCTTAAATTCTGAGGGATAATAGATGATAACTCTTACAAATCTAACAAAACGGATATCATCAGTTAATATTTTAGTACTGTTTTGAATAGCAAACTAATATTTTAGTTTTGAGCCAATTGGAAATGCCCCTACACTGTTTAATGATTACGTCATGAAGACCATATTGCAATAATCTAGGCAATAATGTTCTCCTAGAATTCTACCACCTAAATTCCAACACGTCCGAAGAGATACAACAAGAAAAATCAGGAGTTAGAGCATTATTTCACTGAACCACAGATATGTTTTCATTGCTTGCTAGAAGTCTTCTGAAATTGCATTTGACCCCTTGCCCTTTTCCTCAGCACTCCTTGCCTGCATTACCAATAAAATGTATTGATGTGCCCTGTTCAGACCTTGTTTCTCTAGGACAAAATGGAAACCATGATCTATGGCAAAGCTCATCATGGTTTGTAAAGCATGAAATCAGAGGCATGTGACAGAGAAAACAGTTACTGGTACACAAATTTAAAACTTCAACAAGGCCTTTATTGGAGCTCCCTATCTCTTTACAGGCTCGAGGCATTGTCAGGGCTGACAGGTTTCATGTTTGACAGGAACAAAACGACATCAGTCCCTTAACAAATTTTCCCTTGCGCTCAGCAAGAATGAAAGAGACACACATATGAGTTGACAGTGAAAGGTCTTAAAAGGGAGACTTCATGGATGAAGATATTCAAGCTGCCAATCGTGTGATCCTTAATTCTAGGTTTATATAGGCTGTCAGTCATCACTGGGCACATACTCACTTATATTTATGCAACACACACACATAATGTGAACTGATTTACGTTTTCGATCAGCTGTTCTGGACATACCCTTCCTTGTCCAAGGAATCTTGGCCACTATGCCTATCTCAGTTGGTTTATACTCAGTAAATCCTGCCGGTTTAACAATCCGGTTCGGTGATCGCGTGCTTCGCTGTGCGTGTGTGTGCAGTTTTACAAAAACTTACCTTCCGCATTACTGTTGGGGAGTAACACAGCTGAGGTGCAGCAATCCGCTCTGCTGCACGAATCAGCTGAGAAGATATAGGTCAGTAAAGCACAGGGGCAGTGGGTGGGCCCACCTGATCATCGGAGCGAACCAGTTCGCTCCCAGCTGATTGTCGGAGCTACTAGTTCGCCCGAACCGGTCTGAACCGGTAGAATCCCACCCCTGTTTATACTTAACACAATGAATAATCTTCAAAAAAATTTCCAGATTAAACAGTTGCATTCCTTTTGACCGGAGAATTCCCGTATTGTTTTGAAACTACTCAAAAAGTTAGACACACTGTCCTGGAACAGCATTAATTCTTCTGCATATATCTACTTTTTCCCGACACTTGTTGTTGTGACAACAAGAAGCAATGGATGGAAACTAATCAAGGAGAGAACCAGCCTAGAACTAAGGAGAAATTTTCTGACAGTTAGAACAATTAATCAGTGGAATGATTTGCCTTCAGAAGGTATGGATACTCCAACACTGGAGGGTTTTTAAGAAGAGATTGGGCAACCATTTGTCTGAAATGGTATAGGGTCACCTGCTTGAGTAGAGGATTAAACAAGAAGACCTCCAAAGTTCCTTCCAAGACTGTTAATTCTGTTTTGATCAGCAAAATGGACAGATTATGTACATTCTCTGTAATTCCTGACTAATTAGACTCTCTGCTCCTAACAGACAAACTCCATTAGACACACTACTCCTAATGGACAAACACACATGCATTTTCATTTTTCAAAGACTGTGTCAACCCTGAATCTGACCTGACCGAAGCCATTTTGGAAGCTTCCGTGTTGCCGCACTGGAGCTGAGGGATAGGGAGGGGGGGGGAATAGAGATAGCTGGGGTTTTGTAGCCAAAACAAAATACTTTCTCCTGGGAACCAAGGACATTCTCATACCTGGACAGAGAGAGGAGGAGTGATGTTACCAGGCAACCAGACGGCAATCTGACTGGACTATGTGACTGATTGGGGAAGGGGAAAAACTTTTACTTTTAATTAGGTGAAAACCACGGGAACCTTCAGAGTCGGTTTTCACCAGAACTGTGCCAATATGATATATCCAATAAAACTATTCTTTAAGGAATCTACCAGCCTCGGAGTTTTGTTTGCTATGGGATTATTACTTGGAACCTGACATTCTGTCTGTCCTAAGTTTTAGGAAACCCGCTTCTGAAAAATGTGATGTTTTAACCAGGGGAAACTCACTAAGTCATGAAGCTTACTGGTTGCCCATAACCCAGTTGCAAATCTAGACTACTTCATGAGGTAATTTTGAAGCTTGCATGAAGAACTCTCATACAGATTTATGTGGGTACCATTCAGTGGTGAAATTCAATTTTTTTTACTACCAGTTCTGTGGGCGTGGCTTGGTGGGAGTGGTGTGGCTTGGTGGGTGTGACTTGGAGGGCATGGCAGGGGAAAGATACTGCAAAATCTCCATTCCCTCCCCATCCAGGGGAAGGATACTGCAAAATCTCTATTTCCACCCCACTCCAAGGGAAGGATACTGCAAAATCCCCATTCCCTCCCCACTCCTGGGGGAAGGATATTGCAAAATCTCCATTCCCATCCCACTCTGGGACCAGCCAGAGGTGGTATTTGCCGGTTCTCCGAACTATTCAAAATTTCCGCTACTGGTTCTCCAGAACCTGTCAGAACCTGCTGGATTTCACCCCTGATACTATTAAAAAGAGCAAGGTAGAAATAGAACTAGCGACATGTATAATAAATTCTTAAAGTACCACTTACTTAGTCCCTTATAGAGAAGCATGCTAAATGATCAGATCACGGTACGTATTCCATTCCACATTATTCCTATGCTTCATTTCTGCCACGGGGCTTCCCAAGGTGTTAGTAAGAATTGCTTCAGCAGAAATGAGAGCAAAGATCAATGGTTTTCCCATCCTTCTTAGATTGACTGGATTTGATCACACCTGCCTGATCTAAAAACTCCATGACTGACAACATGTAGAGTCGAACTTAGGCCTTACCTGTTTCTGATTGAGTTATTGATCTGACTTCAGAGAGCATGACCTGGATTTATCCTTTCACACTACTTTGGTCTTCTGGTCAAAGAAAGAGACAGTTAATCAGAGAACAACCCTTCTCATATGTTTTAAGAAACAAAGCTGGCTTTGATTTTTCACTGCACTAAGGACTGACTTTGTACAACACACATATCCAGTCTGGAGAGCCATGTGGTTGATGATTAATATTCTCACCAGACTTTTTTCATTCCAACCATAGTGTCTCTTGATTTGTTTTACTGTTCTTCATAAGCTATTAGCTCAATTCTCCTACCATCCAACAGATGCTTTGTTGCCCCTTTTCTTTTCTTTGAAAACCTGGCTTTTTCCTCCCCGCCCCCCAAGGATGGTCACAATATAGTTTTGTATAAAGGAAAGATAAAATCTGTTGTCTTATTTTCAGTTTCTTACCTAGCGATTCTCAGCCTGGATTTGTTTTTTCTCACAAGTCACCCACTGAATCTACACTTTCACTGAGTTGTCCACCAAAATCTCTCTTCTGCTAAACAGCCCCCATCTAATGCTTCATTAGCATTTATGGAAGGAACATTTTACTCCAATGTTCCTTCCTTTACAATAGCTTACCGTGAGTAATATTTGTCATTGGAATGCTCATTTTTCTAGTTTGGGGAGATTTTCTTGTCCCTTTTGTGGAAGACCCTGGAAATAGAATAGAATAGAATAGAATAGAATAGAATAGAATAGAATAGAATAGAATAGAATAGAATAGAATAGAATAGAATAACAGAGTTGGAAGGGACCTTGGAGGTCTTCTAGTCCAACCCTCTGCTTAGGCAGGAAACCCTACACCACTTCAGACAAATGGTTGTCCAATCTCTTCTTAAAAACTTCCAGTGCTGGAGCATTCACAACTTCTGGAGGCAAATTGTTCCACTGAGTAATTGTTCTGTCAGGGAATTTTCTCCTTAGTTCTAGGTTGTTTCTCTCCTTGATTCGTTTCCATCTGTTGCTTCTTGTCCTGCCCTCAGGTGCTTTGGAGAAAAGCTTGACTCCTTCTTCTTTGTGGCAGCCTCTGAGATATTGGAACACTGCTATCATGTCTCCCCTAGTCCTTCTTTTCATCAGACTAGACATACCCAGTTCCTGCAACTGTTCTTCATATGTTTTAACCTTCAGTCCCCTAATCCTCTTTGTTGCTCTTCTCTGCACTCTTTCTAGAGTCTCCACATCTTTTTTTACATTGTGGCAACGAAATAAGTGTTTAAAAAATATTTACTGCTTTTTAACTTGCTGTTTTCAGAATACAATCTGGGTCGGTCACCGGGACCAGAAGTTTTGTCTTCCAAGCATTCGATCTCATGCTAGAGCCCACCTTCAGGGAACTTCTTGCAGTTTTCAGCGTACCATTTTGTAGGTTGCAATTTTAAAATATTTCGGGACACCCTGAGAAGCCATTATTTTACAAGGCACTTGAATTTTATTTAAGCAAAATCATCCATAACAAACAGCGTTTTTCAAACCTTTAATCTCTATTAAATACTTCTGTCACATTGATTTGCCAGCTGAAGAACCAGTTGATGAGTCTCTAATTATCCCTGAGTGAAGCCCGCAATGCTAGAAGGTACGTGCCTAATTTCAATGAAACCAGAAATCTCCATGTTGGTAGCCCAATTTTAATTTAAAATGCATGTGGCAGCAAATTCAACACTTTCTTGTGACTGCATGTGGAAGGGAAGGCAAATGAATGTCAGAGGCAGCCTTTGACTGTTTCAGATCTTCAGGGCTCTGAAGAACATTTGGGCTGTAAGAAAGAATTCAAATGCCATTGTATTGTATTGACAGAGTTAAAAGAATAGTTGCTGGAACTGGGTATGTCTAGTTTGATGAAAAGATGGTCTAGGAGTGACATGATAGCAATGTTCCAATATATGAGGGGCTGCCACAAAGAAGAGGGCATCAACCAATGGTGGATTTCAAATTTTTTTGCTACCAGTTCTGTGGGCGTGGCTAGGTGGGGGGCATGTGACCGAGTGGGCATGGCCAACTTGCTGTCACTCACGCCCACACCCACTCAGTCACATGATCCCCACCCACCTAGCCACGCCCACAGGAAAAGGTAGAAAAAATTTTGGAATTTCCATCAATCTACCCCTGCCCTCCTTCGCCAGTCATCCCCGTTTCCCCTCCTTTAGCAGCCCCAGCCCTAGTCCCGCTTCCTCCCCCACCACTACCTCTTTGTTTGGGCTGCTTTCCTTCCACGGTGGCTGGTACAGAGTCTAGAAGGCAAGCTGACCGAAGTTTTTGGCAGCCCCCAGCCAGCTGCCGCAGCCACAAGGCAGCTCTCAAGGAGGCGGCAGCTGGCCGAAAAGTACCAGAGGTCGTGGAAAAAGCTACTGCCATCACCGCCATGTTCTTCACGCATGCGCATCCCATTGGACTTGCAAGGCAATGCGATGCGTGTGCACGAAGAACATGGCGGCGAGAAACATGGTGGGCAGGGCGAGCGAGTGGCAACCAGGGGACAGGTTCGGGGGCGTGGCCAGCAGGTCATCGCTACCGGTTCGGCGACCTTGGCCAAATTTCTGCCAACAGTTCGTACAAACTAGTGCGAACCGGCTGAATACCACCTCTGGCATCAACCTATTCTCCAAAGCACCTGAGGGTAGGACAAGAAGCAATGGGTGGAAACTAATCAAGGAGAGAATAAACCTAGAACTATGGGGAAATTTCCTGATAGTGAGAATAATTAATCAACAGAACTGCTTGCCTTCAGACGTTGTGAATGCTCCAACACTGGAGGTTTTTAAGAAGAGATTGGACAGCCATTTGTCTGAAATGGTATAGGGTTTTCTGCTTGAGCAGGGGGTTGGACTAGAGGACCTTCAAGGTCCCTTCCTACTCTGTTATTCTGTTATATGCCTTTATAAAAGAGGATCCAGTAGGATTCTGGTTAAAAAAAATTCCACACACCTGGGTAAGCACTTGTCACCTCCCGTATTGACTACTGCAATGCCCTCTACATGGGGCTGCCCTTGAAGACCACTTGGAGACTTCAGCTGGTGCAGAATGCGGCTGCATGGGTTGTGATGGGAATATCCCGACACTCCCATGTTACACCTTTCCTACACGACTTGCATTGGTTGCCGGTTGCCCTCCGAGTGAGATTCAAGGTGCTGGTGATTACCTATAAGGCTCTACGTGGCTTAGGCCCGGGATATTTGAGGGACCATCTGCAGCCAGCAACAGCTTCCCATCGCCTGGTGCGTTCCCACAGAGAGGGGCTCCTCAGGGTGCCGTCGGCCAGACAGTGTCGGCTGGTGACCCCCAGGGGGAGGGCTTTCTCTGTGGGTGCACCTGCCCTTTGGAATCAACGGCCCCTGGAGCTCCAGATGGCCCCCGACCTCCTCTCTTTCCTGAAAACATGGCTGTTTTGTTTGGCCGGCCTGGACTAATGGGGTTTTAATTCTAATTTAATTTTAACTTGTTAGTCTTAATTGTACTTTTAACTGTTAAATTATGAGATTTGGATTTAATTTTTTAACTTTTTATTAGATGTTTCTTAACTGTTGTGAGCCGCCCTGAGTCTGGCTGGAGATAGGGCGGCATATAAATCTCATTAATAAATAAATAAATAAGGCTGAATAGTTATTCTTGCTAGGGTTTTTAGGATGCCCACAAAGGTGGCGAGACAGCAGGGGGGAAGGTTTCTAAGGCAAGATGGCTGTTGTCAGGCACAGCTGACCAAGTATACGCCTCAGAGTTTCAGTGTGTCAAGATGTTTCTTGTTTCAGTGCAATCCCTCTTGTTCATTAGTTTTAATACTGATGGAAAGCAACTTTAAATCACTCTTTAGAGGGATCTGCCGTGAGACATGCCAGCTGTGTGCCAGATGAAGGAGTTGTACTGACATGTTGGACTGGCAAAAAAAAAATATGCCGCAGAGAGAGATTTAAAGTCACTGGAAAGATAATTACTTTGCACTCACCGATTAGCTATAGGAAAGAAAGACATTATCTTCTGCTTTCATTAGGAAGATGATTCTTTTCTCAGTCCCACTCAGACATTCATGCTGATTTATGTGCACCAATATGTATGCAATTTTACATGGTTATGGATTTGGAAATTCAGAGAGAAAACCCTACGGGCTTCCCAAAAAGGGTAAATACTTACTTGGAGAGAGGGATAGAACTGTATGTGCAGATAGCCTGATTCTTATCAGGTCAAACTATGTGTCTACCTAATGTTTATTGTCTACTACAGGGGTGTCAACCTCGATTTCATTGAGGGCTGCATCAGGGTTGTGTTTGACCGTGTGTGTGTGTGTGTGTGTGTGTGTGTGTAGTGGGTATTACCAAGTGGGCATGGCCAGCTCGACATCACTCATGTCAGGGATGCCTGTGGCGGCCCGAGCACTCTGCCAGAGAAAACAGGCTTCCGAGCTCCATTTTTGGCTGCGACGGCCTCCTGCAGCCCTCTGCCAGCGAAAATGGTGCTCAGGAGGACCCCATGTGGTCCTTGCAGGCTCCGTTTTCGGCTGCAGCAGCTTCCTGCAACTGTCTGCCAGCGAAAATGTAGCTCTATTTTCACTGGCAGAGGCACCGCAAGTCAGTCCTTCACTGTTTCCAGGGAGACCCCGCAGGCCAGATTTAAGCAACCCGCGGGCCGGATCCAATCCATGGGCCTTGAGTTTGACACACCCCTGGTCTACTATGAGCTCTAACAACACTTCAGAGGCTCACAAGGAGAGTCCATTCATATCATCCTGATCTGTTTCACAAATCATGGCAGGAGCAAAAAAATAAAATCTTTTTCAGGCAGTGTGTACAATCAGGGACCATATTGGTCGATTGCTGGTGAGCCGCCCTGAGTCCTTGGAGATAGGGCGGCATACAAATTTTATAAACAAATAAAATAAATAAATATTGCTTCCCTGCTAAGGATCAATTTTCTTTCTCTTCAACATAAAGAAAGGGAGGATATTTGGAGGGAAGTGTTGTGGCTCCGTTACCTGAGCCTGTGTCATCGGCAGGAGAGGACTCCGAGAGTGAAGGAGAGGAGTTGGCAAGGCTTCCCTCTCCAGGATCCTCCTCTTTGGCAATGCCTTCGGTGTCCGCCGAAGGGCAAGAGATAGGGCCGGGGCCAGGCACGTCCACGCAGCCACAGGTGGACAGTGATGAGAGTAATGAGTCTTGGCTGGATCCACGCCAGCATCACAGAGATAAGCGCACGCAATAGAAGAAAAGGCGTGCCCGAGATTAGGCTGAGTCACTGGACCACACCCCACAGGGTATAAAAGGGAGTGTGGTGGCCATTCAAGTCTTGTGACGAACAAAGCTGAAAGCTTCCACGCCATTCTGCATTGCCGGACTTTTGCTACAGACTTTGCTGGATTATCTTTGGACTTGAATTACTCTGTAATTATTGAGCATTTTATTTTGCTGTACCAGAAGCGGAGAGAAGTTATCTCTTCCCTTCGTAAGTAATAAACTCTTGGCAGGCAGCCACGAGGTTGCTGCCAAGTTCCGTTATCATAAGGAAAAGGATTTTGTCGGCTGGTTTGGTTTTTAACTCTTGGACGTCTGTTGGTGTGTGTGCGTGTGGGACGGGGACAGAACAGGAAGTGACTGTTTCATGGTACTCCTAATCCTCAATTTACGACCTTTTGTTTAACGACCATTCAAAATTGCAACGGCACTGGAAAAAGCGACTTATGACTGTTTTTCACACTTATGACCACTGCAGCATCCCCGTGATCCTGTGATCAAAATTCAGATGATTGACAACTGGCTCATATTTATGACGGTTGCAATGTCCCGGGGTTGTGTGATCCCCCTTTGTGACCTTTTGATAAGCAAAGTCAACGGGGAAGCCAGAATCGCTTTACAACCGGGCTAACTTAACAACTGCACTTAACAACGGTAGCAAGAATGGTCACAAAACGGGGCAAAACTCATTAATTGTCTGTCTTAGCAACAGAAATGTTGGGCTCAATAATGGTCATAAGTCAAGGACTACCTATACTTCCTATTTGGGTATTTTTATGACTAAAATGCTTACATTATCTTGGGTGTGGTACATTTTGGGGAGGTAAGCAGAGGTGGTATTTAGTCGGTTCAGAGCAGTTCACCCCGAACCGGTAGAGGAAATCGTGGGTGAGCCCACCCACTCACCCACCCACGTGCCCCGGCTCTATGCCATCCTATTTAGGCATGTTTTTGAGGCCGGGTGCATGCGCATACGTGGAAGGCACATGCGCGAGCAAAGTACATGCACAGAAGCCCAGGCACATGCGTGAACCAGGTGTGCACGCATGAAGTGAGCATGCACGCAAGGGGCGAACCAATAGTAACATAAATTGAAACCCACCGCTGGAGGTAAGCGTTTTTAATTGTTTGACCTGATATTAGGAGGTAGCCAGCTTAGGACTGGTTTGATCCAGCCTTGTGGTCTCATGGATGAATACCATTATATAAGGAGTCTTGAGGAATCAAACTACATATTAATTACTTTATGACGTAGTATGACAATTGTTTCTTTTTACTCAGTAGCTTCAATAAGTAACAATATCTAACTCAACAAGAGTTAAGCCTTCCTTTCTACTATTTGTACATAACACCCATCATCCCCATGAATAAGAATTAAAAGAAAAGAGAAAAATGACCTTCAATTTCTACAAATTTTCTGAGCCTATTGTGTGCTGGAACATAGCTAGTTTTTCTATAAGGTGACTACAGAAACTCATGCCTTAAGAAAAAAACAGATACAGAAATGGTTATACGTTATTTTATTCATTTAGGCATACGTATGTACATAACATACAATCACTGGCAGTGAAAATAAGATTAAGAAACAACAAACACAGCAACAACAAAAAAGAAAAACACAAACAATAGTGATAATCTTATACAGTAACAATGCCCTGGGACTCGAGGACGTTCTCTAACCCAATTAATGTAAATGACAATCAATTAGAGGACCTTATTTGAAGGGATTAAAAATCAAGTAAAAGGAAAGAATAAAATGTTGGTTTATTTGATCAAGGATAAAATAGATATCACATTAATGGAGTTTTTTGGATCAGGGCTTAAAGAGCCTTGATAGTACAGGGGTTTAGTGCACCCTGTTATTAACACAGCTGCCTGCAATTTCTGCTGGTTCGAATGTCTCCAAGGCTCAAGGTTGACTCAGCCTTCCATCCTTTCTAAGGTAGGTGAAATGAGGACCCAGTTTGTGGGGGCAATAAGCTGACTTTGTATAAAACATACAAAAGAATGAAGGCTATTGCTTAACGCATTGTAAGCCGCCCTGAGTCTCCGGAGAAGGGCGGCATATAAATCAAATTAAAAAAAAAAAAAGGACTTGTTTATAGATAACTGATGAATTATAAATAAAAAGAGATCATTTGTTATATTTTAAGAGAAGTTAATAGATTCCTGTTTATACTTGTGATGAAGGGGGAAGCAATTTATTTATATATTTCTTTTCTTTTCTTTTTTAATATATTCTCATTTTTTCTTTTGTATTTTTCTAACTTTCTTTTCTGCACTTTCTGTTTTTCTTTTCTTTTTTCTTTAGTTTGTATTAGTTCCTATTTTTTAATCTTAATGCCTAATAAAATTATTATAAAAATACAATAAAACCGATGCTGGATATCACTTTTTCCCCCCCTTGTACTCTGAAGAAATTATGTGGCTTCTGAAGTTGAAACAATCCCTTCCTCTAACCTCCAGGTTGTTTCGTAATCATGAAATTCTCTCTGTGTGGATTCGTATTGCTGCTTCTAAAAGAAGAGATTTCATATCAGTTGGCTCTCAGACAACTTAAATTGCAAACAAAATTCTCTGGTGTGTTTATCATGGCTGGCTTCAGATGGGAATTATGACCAGGTGAAGTCTTTTCTAGCAGAACGCGATTATTTATCACCTTCTGTCTCTTTCTTTGTCTTGCCATGGAGTTCACCGATAGACCTTTTTTTACAAAGTTATAATCTGAACGCAAAACAATTATCCTAAAACGGTTAGCAAGAGTGGAGTAGACGGACGAATTTATCTTCCTGGCCCGTCTTTCAATGGGGGGCATCTATCTTCTGTGACCTCTTGATTACCAAAGCCTTCAAAATATATCCTTGGTCTGTGACACCGTCCTCAGCGCCAGGCTGAGCATTAAATATCACCCTCTGTGATTAATTGGAAGTTAATTAAATCCATCACTGAAACAATGGGAAGGCAATGATCTATGTAATCATTGAAATAGTAAATGAAATGATGTAAGGACCTTCCATCTTGCTTATTGACAGTGATGGAGGAGTGGCAAAACTCTGGTTGCTCAGTCAGGCTTTTCTGCCTGACCACATCAACCTGCTCAGCGGCACAAACTCTGCAATGAGCTGAGCACTGAAGCAAGGCCAAAAGTTTGCCTACACTTCAGTTCTTCACTATTTTCAAACTACGGTCTTCATTGCCTGCAACTTGGCTGCTCTTTTAATGACTCTTAGGCAACCGACCCTCAAAGAGGCAGAGATTATATTATACCGCAAAGAGAAAGAGGCTTTCTTAGAGTCTGGGGAGGGCGAAAACAGCCTTCCCCAACCCCCGGAGGCCCTCTGGAGGCTGGAAATGGCCTGTTTCCTGACTTCCAGTGGGACTGGAAGGCCTGAAAATCAGCTGGCCGGCGCGCACATGAGTTAGGGCAACACTTGCCCACACGTGCCATAGATTAGCCAACACAGTTCTATACTTATACATTTACAGTGCTCAGTGTGAAATCACAGAGATGCATGTACTCTTAGGCAAAAGTAATACATAGAACAATCAAGCCATCCCATCCCATTGTATGTAGCTTTTCCTGTATGGTTTCTGCAAAGGACAGAAAGGTTTAAAGCAGCTGCAAGGAAAGGAACTGATGACCTAAGAGCAGACCAGCTCAGCTAAAGTCAAAGGCATGAGGGTTCTGCGTGGGATTAACTTGGATAGATTTCTCTCTGTATCTGTGTACATACTCTACACTAAAACAAAAATAAAGTTCTTTTCTCAAAGGTTAAAAAAAAATGTGTGCTAAAATATACCAAACTCAGCTCCAAGAAAACCTGTGAAGTATGTTAAAACTTGTTAAAACCATTTTTTGAAAAAAAACATTTTGAATGTATGAGCGTATTTGAAAATAAAATCATCTGATAATCAATAAGAAAACCTATGAATCATGTAGAAACAGAAAGCTCAGTCTCTGAACACCAAAACTATCTACTTTTGAATATTTTACGGGCTATATATCTCTCTTCCATTTTTCAAGTTTTGACCATAAAGCTTGTTGGAAGAAATATCCATCTGGTTCAGTTCCAAGCCGGGAGAAAGACACTGGACACATGGAGGCTGATTGGAAAGATGGTTTAATGATGAAGCAGACACACATGGGTAGTTCTGGGCAGCTGACCACTTGGAGTTGAGAATGGTGGCTTATACCCTCTCTGGGCTGTGTATTTGAGCTTCCTGTTCCTGTGCAAGAACATGTATTCTATTGGCTGTTGTCAGACTCCCATGTAGGGGTTATGTAGGGCTCATAGCTGGCTCTATAGGCAAAGTACAAATCCTAGGTGTTTGTCTGAGCTACGTTTGGTTGAAGTTTGGTCTGCTTTGAGATGGTGCAATGAAGGAGCTTGTGTTCTGAAAGGATATTGGACAATTCCTATTATGGCTTAATGGCTTTGTCCTGGTTTGGATCTTGAGTGAGAGCTAATCCTATCACCCTGAGGAATTCTGAGATTTGAAGTCCACAAGTCTTGAAGTTGCCAAGTTTGGAGGCCTCTAGTCTAGCAAAGAGAAGGTCTAGGTGTGCTGTCTTCCAGTACTTGAGGGGCTCTCACAGAGAAGAAGGGGTCAATCTCACTGTAACAGCATTGCCAAAAAGGCATTAAGAATTGTTAACCTAATTTTGCGAAGCTTCTTCTCTAGTAACATTGTATTGCTAACTAGAGCATACAAAACCTTTGCCAGACCAATTCTCGAATGCAGCTCGTCTGTCTGGAATCCACACTGTATATCAGACACTAATCCAATTGAATGGGTCCAGAGGTATTTCACGAGAAGAGTCCTCCATTCCTCTACTCACAATAGAATCCCTTATGCCACCAGACTTGAAATTCTGGGCTTGGACAATTTGGAACTGCGCCGCGTGTGGTATGATCTAAGCACAGTACACAAAATTATCTGCTACAATGTCTTACCTGTCAACAACTTCTTCAGCTTCAACCTCAATAATACACAGGCAAACAATCGGTACAGAATATCAGTAAACTTCCCTGAAAATGTAGACAAATTTGTAGAACCGTTGCTTATATTAGACAAAAGTAATGGAATATATGGCAACACTTAAAGAATATTCTCTTTTGTATTGAGAAGAGTTTTTTAGGCTAGGGGTTAATAACTACTAATTATTTATTTTTTTATTTTATTTTATTTTATTTATATGCCACCCTATCTCCGTAGGACTCAGGGTGGCTCACAACTATAAAATATCCTAATAAAAGTGTGTTAAAATACATGTTAACCCCCACAGTCTAATTAGCAGTTACTATTTACAAATGTTTTACCTATGGAATACTGTACAGTCAATTGGCTGCCAATCTATTAAATCAATTAATAATACTTAGAATTCAGTTAAGAACTGGAAAATAATAATTTCAATACTAGAAGAAAGGAAATGAACTATAAGTATTTGGAAGTGAATTAGTGACTGGAAATAGTTAATTGTTCTATGACTGGTTTATGCAGTAAATTAAAATTGTAATCATTTTTCAACTCTTAGTAAGTCAGTTTGTACCCAAATACTCATGAAATAACCGAAAATTATATTTGCTCTGTATTTATTTGTTGCCTAATACAGTTCCACACACATCTCATCGTCTCCTAAAGACATCAGGACTACAAATTCCAGAATTACTAACTAAATACTATGTTTTATATAAACTGTATGCAAATTGTAGTTCCAATTTGGGGGAAATTGCACTAACTGCAATGTACCACAATGATCTCAAATAAGAAGTTAGAACAAAGGCAGAAATCTAGTCAATTCCAGTTTCCGTTTCCAATTATTTTCTTTAATATAAAAAAAACAAACAAAAAACTTTCTCCAGTTTTTCCACTTTTATTTTCCAGATATACAGAAATCGGTGGTTTTCATCTTATTCTATGACCAATGTAAGCTTCCTGGCTTTCTGTTTAAGTGTGCCAATGTGCCATTCCCACCAGAGGTGGGTTTCACACAGGGGTGAAACCCAACAGGTTCTGACAGGTTCTGGAGAACCGGTAGCGGAAATTTTGAGTAGTTCGGAGAACAGCAAATGCCACCTCTGGCTGGCCCCGGAGTGTGGTGGGAATGGGGATTTTGCAATATCCTTCCCCCCGGAGTGGGGTGGGAATGGGGATTTTGCAGCATCCTTTCCCCCAGAGTGGGGTGGGAATGAGGATTTTGTAGTATCCTTCCCCTGCCATGCCCACCAAGCCACACTCACCAAGCCACACCATGCCCACCAAGCCACACCCACAGAACTGGTAGTTAAAAAAAATTGGATTTCACCACTGGTTTCATGTAATTTTACCACCGGTTCGCCGCGCACTGAAAATGTGAGCGCGCACTCACATTTTCGGTGCGCAGAAAACCGGTAGTAAAATTATGTGAAACCCACCTCTGGTCACTATATAAACCCACTTTGCTCATGTGCATGGCTTGCATGCATGCTTAGAAAATGTGGCTAAACAGGACAGCATAGCCCCACTACCGATTCGCCCGAACCGGTCTGAACCGTCTGAATAGTGCAATGCGGAATAGTGCAGGAATCACCACTGATTCCCACAACCATGGCTTCAGGATTGTGCAGATCAGCAAAACGAGGTGGACTCTGTACTTCACTGTCTTCTCTTCTCAGACAACACTGCGGGATATTCAATTAAGCAAAGTGGCTGCCATCAGTCACTTCCTTTGAAAGCATAAATAAAGATATACTTTGGAGTCTTGCAGGACATAGACGACAGGAGAATACATAGCCTTCGAGCTGCCATTTAAGACAATAACTGGGAATCTGAGTGTGTGTTTATTTTGTGGCACACTGGTGAAAAGGGGATGAGCGCAAAGCATACCCCAAACAAGCCAGAACATGTGATAGTTTTCCTGAGCAGAAAAAAAAAAATCCATGGAAGTCTATTAAGCAATCTCCTGTTTTCTAAAGTCCAAATGCTGAAGAAATAAAGGTAGTCCCCGACTTACAACAGTTCACTTAGTGCCATTGTGTGAGCCACAGAGGACGGACTTTGTAATCCTTGAAACATGGTTTTTATAATACCGTTGCCCTGGCTAATTCACCTGGGTTTTCTTGTATTTTAAATTTGCTTTTTTTTTATTGCATTGATAATAATAATTTCCCATAAACTTTAACCTTCAAGAAAAAGGTTCTTTCAGAAACCAGGACTGGCAGGAGAGCAGAGATGGGTTTCAACAGGTTCTGACCAGTTCTGGAGAACCTGTAGTGGGAATTTTGAGTAGTTCGGAGAACCGGTAAATACCACTTCTGACTGGCCCCGCCCCCAGCTATTCTCTGCCTCCCGAGTCCTAGCTGATCGGGAGGAAATGGGAATTTTGCAGTAATCTTCCGCTGGAGTGGGGAGGGAATGGAGATTTTACAATATCCTTCCCTTCCACGCCCACCAAGCCATGCCACACCCACCAAGCCACACCCACAGAACCGGTAGTAAAAAGTTTGTATCCCACCACTGCAGGAGAGCATTCAATCCATTGTAGATAACAGTTTTGTTTTTAGCTGTTCTCAAGCCTCTGTGAACCAAGAATGTTAGTAACTTAACAGCTGCAGTGATTCATTTAATAGCAGTCGTAAAATGGCACAAAACAGACTTAACAACTGCCTTGCTTAGCAACAGAAATTTTGGGCTCAATGGTAGTCATAATCGAGGACTATTTTGTCTTCAGCTGTGTTGGATCTACAATAATTCCTGGCTGACCATTCTGGTCATCACAGTTACGACCGTTGCAGTGTCCTGGGGTGACGTGATCCCCTTTTGCGACCTTCAGACAAGCAAAGTCAATGGGGAAACCAGATTCCCTTGACAATCATGTTACTCATTTAACAACGGCAGCGATTCCCTTAACAAACATGGCAAGAAAAATCGCACAATGGGTCAAAACTCACTTACAAATGTCTCACTTAGTGTTCTGCCCCAGCTACGGACCCCAAAGAACACAGGACACACAAAGTCCGTACAAACCTTAGTTTACTAATTTAAATCAGTCTTTTCCGAACAAAGGCTGTTAAATTAACAGCCGACAAGAATCCAAACAATAATAACCGTAATCTTACTGTGGTTAGCAGAATGCTCAGAAGCAATTTGCAGGAAACTGGTAAGAGAAACAAGATCAAGACGTGAAGGAATGTGAACGAAGTTGTTTCCTGCAAATTGCCTCAGTCGTCATCTTTCCTTAAATAGGCTAGGGGCGTGGCCAATTAGCCCCAAGCCTTACTCTCGAGGAGACCTCCTGAGGAGCCACTCCTGCCTTTTAACAGCTCTGCGCGCTCGTGCATCGAGAAGAGGCTCCTCCTCTTCTTCCTCTTCACTTATGGGAGGTTCTGGAGGTTCTGAAGGCCCTGGCTAAATCTGGCACCACATCTTCTCCAGCCTCCTCATTGTCTGACTCGAGTGCCAGCTGCACAGGCTGCTGGCGCAGCACCACACCAGCCTCCTCGCTGTCAGAATCAGTTACTAGCTGCACAGGCCGCTGACGGGCCACAACACTTAGCTACATAAATGTTGGGCTCCAGTGTGGTTGTACGTTAAGAACTACTTGTTTTAGAATAATGATGGGTAAGTTTATAGCAGTTGCTATACGGCTTCCTTCTTTGCATTCATAATTCAATCATTTGAATTAAAAGCCACAAGGGAGAATTCTCTTCCTAGAATGGTAGTTCAGTGAAAGAACATAGAATCTGCATATATAAAGATCCTGGATTTAGGCCCTTTGCATTTCCAGCAAGAATTTCAGGAAGCTGCCAACATCACACTTGTATTTCATGCACTAGTAGAATAGAATAGAATAGAATAGAATAGAATAGAATAGAATAGAATAGAATAGAATAGAATAGAATAGAATAGAATAACAGAGTTGGAAGGGACCTTGGAGGTCTTCTAGTCCAACCCCTTACTTAGGCAGGAAACCCTACACCACTTCAGACAAATGATTATCCAATCTCTTCTTAAAAACTTCCAGTGTTGGAGCACCCACAACTTCTGGAGGCAAGTTGTTCCACTGATTAATTGTTCTAACTGTCAGGAAATTTCTCCTTAGTTCTGGGTTGCTTCTCTCCTTTATTAGTTTCCACCCGTTGCTTCTTGTGCTGCCCTCAGGTGCTTTGGAGAACAGCTTGACTTCCTCTTCTTTGTGGCAGCCCCTGAGATATTGGAAGACTGCTATCATGTCTCCCCTAGTCCTTCTTTTCATCAAACTAACATACCCAATTCCAGCAACCGTTCGTTATATGTTTTAGCCCCCAGTCCCCTAATTATCTTTGTTGCTCTTCTCTGCACTCTTTCTAGAGTCTCATCACTTCCTTTTCTAGAGAAGTAAGCACGAAGAAGAAAGCTGCATGTTCTATAGTTACAAATCTCTGTCAAAAAGCATAGAATCTCAGCTCTCTAATAAGAAAAGTTACTACTGGTACAGAAGTGGGTTTTACTTACCTTTACTACCGGTTCGCAATGGGATCGCAACAGGATTTTCATAAGCATAAGTATAATAAGAGGGAAAAATACATTTGAAGTTTCCTAAGCAACACAGGGAGGAATTATATTGAAAACAACAGCAAAGACATAAGTAAAACAATGGGAATAATAAGAACTCAAAAAGTAGGAGCTAAAAGTTCTGTTTTATGGGGTGTTTTCTTGCAGATGTTTCATTACCAGAATAGATAACCTCATTGGTCCTGATTCATTTGAGAGCCAGAGGTGGTATTCAGCTGGTTCGTACCAGTTCAGGCGAACCGGTAGTGGAGATTATGGGGGGCGCCCACCACCACCCCGCCCCCACCCCGCCCCGGCTCTATGCCATCCTATTTAGGCATGGTTTTGAGGCCGGGCATATACACGCACGCACAAGCAAAGCGCATGCGCAGAAGGCAGGTGCATGTATGGAAGTTGCACGTACACACGAAGTGAGCGTGTGCACAAAGCAAGCGCGTGCGTGAAGTGAGCGTGTGCATGTGCGGTGAAGCAGTGGCAACAAAATGTGAAACCCACCACTGTCTAGAGTAGTTTACCACAATGGGGTGTTTCTCCAGTCAGGTGTATTCTACAATTCTAATATAAATCCCATAATTCTCACTCAGATGTATTTAGGGTGATTGTCTTATTTCTTCAGATAGTTGAAAGAAATTAGAGAAAACATCTCTCTCTCTCTTTGGTTACTGTTTCTCTGGTTAAGGCCTCAGGCGAAAATTCTAGTGAGTTCTAGTGCCATTTTAGGCATGAAAGTTTAGACTTAGATTAACTTTATTGCAGGGGTGAAATTCAGCAGGTTCTGACAGGTTCTGGAGCACTGGCAGCGGAAATTTTGATCAGTTCGGAAAACCGGTAGCAGAAATTTTGAGTAGTTCGGAGAACTGGCAAATACCACCTCTGGCTGGCCCCAGACTAGGGTGGGAATGGAGATTTTGCAGTATCCTTCCCCTGCCATGCCCACCAAGCCACGCCCACCAAGCCACGCCCACAGAACCGGTAGTAAAAAAAAATTGGATTTCACCACTGCTTTATTGTTACTTTGAATGTGCACTAATCAGCATACATTAAAATGAAATTTTACTAGGTGTACTAGGCGACTTTGGGCTAGTCGCTCTCTCTCTCTCTCTCAGGCGACCTCACCTCACAGTGTTTTTATTGTGAGGAACTTAGGAGAAAGAAGGAATATTAGGTATGTTTGCCACCTTATTTATGAAAACAGTAAAGGAGGGATAAAATAAATAAACATAAATACGTGTTAAATTGTTCCCAGCAGTTGCAGGATCTTGTGGTCCTTGAAATGGCAGCCATCTTTCATTTGCTCAGGATCTAGTGTATATCGTTTCAACAACCACCCTCTGACTGGATATTAAGTTCAAACGCTATCAAATGAGGAACAACATTTTCTAGGAAGGAAGAGCAATATTTATGAAACGCTTTGGCTGAAAAGATTCTTGACGTCTCCAAACAGAACCAAACCACATGTGCTGTTTTTTTCCTTTGCTCTTTAATACAGTCGCTTTTCACCACCAACATTTCCATTGAAATGTCTTTTTGCTCTGCGGATAGTGGGGTTTTTGCAAAGCCAGAGAGAGAAAAAGCTCATTCTCCCAGCTCCATTTCTATTTTTTTTCCTCCTTCTTTTAATTCCAAGGGGTGCTTTGAGTGGGAAACAAAAGGTTAATTTTCTCTAGCTTGCCCAGACTGACTTAATGTAACAGAAGGCAGCAAATTGTATTGATTTAGTGACACGCAACTGTCCAGCAAGAGCTATTTATACATTATTCAGGACAAACACTGTCATAATGGACAAACAGCAGCAGCATCTGGGATGTTAATGTCTACAAATAAGATTATTCTTTGAAAGGATTAGGACGAACCATTTTGTGTAATTAGATTTCTCCGTTTCAGGAATGAATTGCCTTTTAGCAGTAAAAGCTGTCACTGTGGGAGCCATTAGCTCCTTATAACTGAATTAAATGCATAATTAGTGACATGATCACATTAGGATTTGTTGCAGTTTTAACTAATCCGAGATGTGTGTGTGTGCATGCCCACCGGAGGAGGGGAGGCCGCAAGCTTTTCCAGGTCACTGCAGACTCTCTCAACTGGGATAGGCCTCAGCTGGTGTGCTGGAGTTGGTAAAAGTCAGGCGTATGTGAATCAGAGTCCCGGCCTCACCACAGTGACGGCCAAGCTATTCATCACTGGTGGGTGGGTGACAGTGACTGATGGGAGAAGGCCGCGCCTGGCACTTCACCAGTGCAAGAATCATACGAGCCAGAGAGCAGACTGACAGCTAGAGCGCTGTGTCAAGTGGTGGAGAGACCAGAGCTATTAATAATGTGTGCCACATGATCTGCGCCGCCAGAAAACAATGATTTAGACATTGGTTGGAATAAAGATTTTACATTTAGTCTGGGGGTGGCTCGCGCAGCCTTTGGAGGAAGAAATCGCTATTCAATCAGCATGTATGAAAATTAGGCAATGAATACATTAAAAAGCTGGAGGAGGGGAGGGGGAGGGGGCGAAACGCCATGAGGGAGCAGGGGGAGAATGGTTAAGCCATCGTGGAGAACGGCTACTGTTAATCACCACAATCCCCCAGTGAGGAAACAGCACAGTACGGTATTAAAAGGAGTTGAAAGCCGTTGCTGGCTTCCATTAAGCGTCCCTCTCTTGGTGAGGGTGAGGACTAGAGAAGATTCTGCAGCTTCTCCTTGATCTGTAGATTAGGGCGCTGTTGAGGAGGCATTCAGAACTAAAGCATAAGATGGTTTGTTTGGATTTAGCTTAGTCTGAATGTGGTCCCCATTACTCGTAAGCCATACTTTTGGAGCCACCATCTAGGACAGAGGTATCAAACTCGATTTCATTGAGGCCACATCAGGGTTGTGTTTGACTTCAGCGGGACCGGGGGGCATGGCCAGCTTGTCACTTGTGTCAGGGGCACCAGTGTTGGCCAAGTGCTAAGGCAGGACTTCCTTCAGGCCTTCCCTCACTCTCATTATTTCCTTCCTTCCTTCCTTCCTTCCTTCCTTCCTTCCTTCCTTCCTTCCTTCCTTCCTTTTCTTTTCCTTCCCTCTTCCTTCTCCTTTCTTCTTCCGTCCCCTCTTTCCTTATTTTTCCTTCCTTGCTCTCTTCGCATCTTTCCTTCTTTTTCTTTGTCTTTCCTCTTTCCCTTCCTCCTTTCCTGTCCCTTCTTGCATGCTCAAATGCAAAAGGGGAAACATTTCTCCTTTTGTTTTGTTTTTAGTTTGTTTTGCTAACCCTCTGCCAGCAAAATGGAGCCTGGGAGACTGCGCACGGCCCTCCCAGGCCCCGTTTTTGGCCATGGTGGCCTCCTGCAGCCCTCTGCCAGTGAAAATGGAGCTCAGGGGGCTGCATGTGCGCCTCCCAGCTCCTTTTCTGCTGGCAGAGGGCTGCAGGAGGAAATCTCACGCTCTGTTTGTGGTGGCAGAGGCACCGCGGGCTGGTCCTTCGTTGTATCCAGGGTAGCCCCGCAGGCCAGATCTAAGTACCATGCTGGCCGGATCCGGCCCCGGGCCTTGAGTTTGACATGCCTGATCTAGTGAGTAATTTAAAATAGGAGCTCTAGATTCTTAGAAAATTGTAACTACTCATTTGAATTAGAAATGGAAAAGTTTTAACATATCACGGACATATGATAGCTCAACCCAAACTCTATTACAGTATTTTTTATAAAGTTGTAGTCTCAGTCTGTTTCAAGCAGAGAGTCTTTCAAAAGCAGACAAACAAACAAAAATTACTGGGCAGGCATGTGGAAAGATATGGATTAATAATAGTTTGTGTGATTCATACCTATCCCATATGAAGTGAATCCCATTTTAGTTTCAATTATCACTGAATCACAGTGGTTTGGCAACTTTAAAGATGTTATGAAGTCCAAGTAGTATGGAAAAAGCTGCAGCTTATATTTGCTTGCGTTGCTTCAAGAATAAACCAGACTTTATTTTTAATTTTGTGGTGACTATCACCACCACACATTGAAATACCGCTAACTTTTGATGTCAGATTTGAGACATTCTGCCAGCATTGCTACTTACATGTTGTAGGGAAAACAGACATGGACAGATAGATGATAGATAGATAGATAGATAGATAGATAGATAGATAGATAGATAGATGGATGGATGGATGGATGGATGGATGGATGGATGGATGGATGGATGGATAGATAGATAGATAGATAGATAGATAGATGATAGAGAGAAAGAGAGAAATAGCTAGAGAGATAGAGAGAGATATATAGAAAGATATTGAGAGAGAAATGAGAGAGAGAGAGAAAAGAAGAAGAAGAAGAAGAAGAAGAAGAAGAAGAAGAAGAAGAAGAAGAAGAAGAAGAAGAAGAAGAAGAAGAAGAGGAGGAGGAGGAGGAGGAGGAGGAGGAGGAGGAGGAGGAGGAGGAGGAGGAGGAGGAGGAGGAGGAGGAGGAGGAGGAGGAGGAGGAGGAGGAGGAGGAGGAGGAGGAGGAAGAAGAAGTAGTCATGATATTTCCATATGATATTGAATTATTGCTTAATTCATGAGTCTCTGCAGATTTCATTCATACTTTGCTTCTAGCTAGGATTCATCACATCATGGATCTCTCTCAATCCATTCTGGAGTTCTGTTATATGCCTAATAACTTTCAGTTATGTTGCCCTCATTATGAAGATGACTTCACACATGTGGTTAACTAGTACTGCTATTTTCCTAGCTCTGGATATTTGTTATCTGAAGTCTACTTTCCTATCTAGGGAAAACTGAAAATCAAGTTGAGTTAGTAATGGATAAGTCCACCAGGATAGAAGGGAAGCAACAGTACAAATACAAGTTAGGAGCAGAAGATGAAGTATTAAGCAGAGTCAGGCTCAATGAAAAAACTAAGGTGCTGACTGGGAAATTCTGGGAGTTGAAGTCCACACATCTTAAAGCTGACAAGGTTGAGAAATACTGCTTTTGAACCTTAACATAGTATCTGTTCAGGATCTGAGTTTTTCCTCTTTTGAAGCTTCTCCTTTTTTCAAGTCTATTTCCATCACTGAGAGTTTCATTTCGCTTCACTCAGGATGATATGAGCCAGAACAAATGTTGTCAGGAACTCTACTTATTTAAAAACAAAATTACTCCAATGGCACATAGCAGTGGTGGGTTTCAAATTTTTTTATTACCGGTTCTGTAGGCGTGGCGGGCATGGCTTGGTGGGTGTGGCAGGGCAACAACTTGCCTTCAGAAGTTGTGAATGCTCCAACAATGGAAGTTTTTAAGAAGAGATGGACCATTTGTCTGAAATGGTATAGAGCCGTGATGGCGAACCTATGGCACGCGTGCCACAAGTGGCATGCGGAGCCATATCTGTGGGCACACGAGCGTTGCCGTAGCTCAGCTTCAGCGTGCATGTGCGCACTGGCCAGCTGATTTTCGGGCCTTCCGGTCCCACTGGAAGTCAGGAAATGGGCCGTTTCTGGCCTCCGGAGGGCCTCTGGGGAGACAGGAAAGGCCATTTTCACTCTCCCCAGGCTCCAAGAAAGCCTCTAGAGCCTGGGGAGGGCAAAAAACCGGGCCTACTGGGCCCACCGTATCATCGTGTGCCAAAAGCGGGGGTCGCGTGGTGGAGTTGTGCACATATGCGCTGGGTGCATTGAATTATGGGAGTGGGCATGCATGTGCGCGACCCCCCCCCGCACTCCCCCCACTTTTGGCACGCGACGGCAAAAAAGTTAGCCATCACTGGTATAGGGTTTCCTGCCTAAACAGAGAGTTGGACTATAAGACATCAAAAGTCCCTTCCAATTCTGTTATTCTGTTCTGTTCTGTTCTGTTCTGTTCTGTTCTGTTCTATTCTATTCTATTCTATTCTATTCTATTCTATTCTATTCTATTCTATTCTATTCTATTCTATTCTATTCTTTTGCTCTTAAAAATATTAGCCCCTTATTCTTTGTACATCCCTGGGGCCGCCTGCAAAATTCTGAGAAGGCCTAAAAGCTTACAATCCCTTTTCTTTCTCTCCTCCCCCTCCCCCCAACTCCATTTCATGGGCTACACATCAGCGTCACTGCAGTGTCCCTGTAGGAGAAGCCATGGGTTAAAGTCTCGGGTTTCTAATTAAACATATTAAAATGCTGCCAAACCATCTCTTTGACCCCTCTGTGGAGCCAATGCAGTTCTTCTCCAGAGGAGGAGGGAGAAGAAAAAAAAACCAAACCATAGCCTTTTTTCTACTCCAAAATAATTCCTTCTCCTTCCCTTCCAATCCGGATGTAAATGTGTTGTATGTCGAGGCAAACCAACACCTCCCAAGCACTTGCTAGGTCTACAATAAGTTTGGGGATTTAGTGTTGTTGTTGTTAGTTACGAAGTCATCTCCGACCCATCACAACCCCATGGATAATGTTCCTCCAGGCCTTCCTGTCCTCTACCATCCTCTGGAGTCCATTTAAGCTTACGCCGACTGCTTCAGTGACTCCATCCAGCCACCTCGTTCTTGGTCATCCCCTTCTTCTTTTGCCCTCAATCGTTCCCAGCATTAGGCTCTTCTCCAGTGAGTCCTTCTTTCTCATTAGGTGGCCAAAATATTTGGGGATCCATGCCCCAATTTGAGGTGCCAGCGTTTTCTCCCAAGGCACGACTTGGGGAATCATTCCTCCTTCAACTCTTGGAGCTGCCCAAACCATTCAAAAGAACTTGCAGAGAGAAAGAAGCAGGCAGGCAGGCAGGAGAGTGTCGTCGAGGCACCGTGGATGGCTGAGCCGCCAAGACAGTTAACCGGCTGGATCCGTCTTTCTGAGGACACCTGCCCAAGCACCCAGACTAAACAAACAGCCTTCTCAAACTGTACAGCCCTTGGCCCCCTTTTTACTCGGCTTCCCATCTGTTAAAAAGCCATTGTCTGCCCGAGTTTCAGCGATCTGGGGGGAGGGAGAGCTGCCAAAGATTGAACTGTCCCCCTTTCCCCACTCCCGGCTTCAGCGATGTTAAAAAAAGAAAAGAAAAGAAAAGAGAAAAAAAAAGAAAAAAGTTCCTCTTTAGCATTCCCCCCCACTTCTTTTCAAGGCGTGATTTATTCAGTGGTTTCACCTCGGCTTCCCTCCCCTTTTGGTTCACGAGGGGCCCTGTGTTGTCTTCCTTTACCTCTGGGGTCATGTCTTTTCAGTCACCGGGACAATATTCACTGCTGGCATCTGCTTCCAGATCTAATCAGCCATATTGTCCTCACATCCTGCCGGAGAATGGTGACTTCTTTCGCTCCGCTTTGTGGCCAATTTCATGCCATGTAGAGCTCCGTGTTTAGTGCTTCATGAAGCTGTCACGGGCATAAAAGTGGCCTGACCAGGGTCATAGTCGAAGGGGTGGGAATGGAACATTTCTGAAACGTTGAGCCGGGCCACCCACAGGCCACCCAACTCCAGCCAAACGCACCTCTAAGGAGATGCATGCGCTCACACGTTACCTTTAGCACGTAGATTTAATTGGCCTTCGGGTTTCGCAAGGACCTGAAGAATTTTGTTCTGCTCCGTCTCCAGGAGAAGATTTCCAGCTTCTCATTTGCATAAGGAAAGGATAAAGGCAGTCTGCTTGTGCTGAACATTCAAGGTCGAGGGGGGAGAAAAATGCCAGGCTTTGATTAAGACCCGCCATCTTTTTGTGCCGTGTAATTAATCTGATTGACCTATTGTCTGCAGACCCAGTTGGACGTGAATGATGGGAAGGGCATGCTGAAATTCCTGGTTTTCTTCTTCTTTTTTCTTTTTTTCCCCTCTCTCTCTAGCATTGTGAAAACTGTAATAGAAAGCAATCACCTGGCCTCATAAAAGCCATAGAAGGAGGTCCCTTCTATGGCTTTTATAAGGGGGGGGGTGCATAAGTGCACCAGCGTGCCTACCGTTCCTGTCCTAATATTCCTTTTTATTTACTCTTTTCATGTATTCAAATTATGTTTATACTTTTTACCTGTAATATTATATATGCTTGACAAATAAATAAACTTAAACCTTTGACAAATCCATGCATTTTTGTTGGATTCCGTGCAATGCTTCTGTCTGATTTGCCATTTAGCCAGTTTGGGGGATGAGTTACCATATTAAAATAACGTATATGGATTTTTGTTTAAAGGGCTTTTCTCCCATTTTTTCCCCACTGAAACCCTTTTCCCACATCTTTTCAAAATTATGATGTGTGATGCGGCCTAGGTTAGATTTGTTTCATTTACTGCTGGAAGCCAAGGTAAAGGTAAAGGTTCCCCTCGCACATATGTGCTAGTCGTTCCTGACTCTAGGGGGTGATGCTCATCTCCATTTCAAAACCGAAGAGCCAGCGCTCTCCGAAGACAACTCCGTGGTCATGTGGCCCGCATGACTAAACGCCAAAGGCGCATGGAACGCTGTTACCTTCCCATCAAAGGTGGTCCCTATTTTTCTACTTGTATTTTTTACGTGCTTTTGAACTGCTAGGTTGGCAGAAGCTGGGACAAGTAACAGGAGCTCACCCCGTTACACGGCACTAGAGATTCGAACTGCCGACCTTTTGATTACAGCAAATAAATTCAATAAATAAATAAACAAACAAACAAGTTTTGAACAAGGGATCTCTCGGATGCTCCTCAAGGAAGCCCCATAGCACAGCGGCCTGTTTCTAGCTGGCAAAAGTATCTACTTTCCCAAAGTGGCTGATCGAAGCTTATCTCAACTTCCTTTCATGTCAAGTCCCAAGCAGGGGTGGGCTCCTGTGGGTTCGCAGGGGTTCGGGAGAACCTCTAGCTAAGATTCTGTGCACTTTGGAGAACCTCCAAATCTCACTCCTGGCTGGCCCGCCCACCCCACCTCGCCCGGCCCAGGAGTCCCCACGTGGCCCGTTTTGGATGCAGGTAAATGCAGGGCACATGTGGAGGCTCAGGAAGGGTGAAAAATGGGCCTACCAGAGGTTCAGAGGGCCTCCAGAGCCTGGAGAGGCCGTTTTCTCCCTCCCGGAGGCTCGAGGAAAGCCTCCAGAGCAAACCCCCCCCCCCCGTGGTGCAGGAGGCTGACTAGGCCACGCCCACTGTGGCCACGCCCACCCAGAAACCAGGCAGAGAACTCTTTGCTAAAATTTTTGAAGCCCACCCCTGATCCCAACAATGCATCTCCACAGAGCCAAGGCCATCCTTAAAATCAACCTGTGTGGCATAAAGCTAGCCCTGAACACATTTGTGTTATATTTGGGGCTTGATTTTTAAAATGAACATGTTTTAAATAGTGTCAGCCTTCCTTGTCATGAAATTCTATGTTTATTAACCCCCATTACAATCTTAATACTCCCGATCTAATTGGTAGCAGATGTTTGCCTTCAAAACTGGGATTTTAGAGTTGTGAGGTACTCGGTGCTCCTTGAGCTTATTGGTTTTCTTTCAGATGTTTCATTACCAAACTAGATAATGTAATCAGTGTTGAAATGAAATGTGTGCAAGAAAACCACCAAACTCAGAGAACACCAAGGATCCCACAGTCCAACCCTGAGCTGCAAATATTCTCTTCTATCAATTTCAGAGCGATCTAGCCAGAATCAAACACACCCCAGAAAGTGTTAGATAAAATGTGTTAAACATATTTTCCATTTAGAACAAAGAATTTGAAAGTTTTTTTTTCTTTATTGTCCTAGAATCCAGAAAAGGACAAGAAAAAAAGAGAAGAATGGAAATCGAAATCTTCGTATTTTATTTTATTTTATTTTATTTTATTTTATTTTATTTTATTTTATTTTATTTTATTTTATTTTATTTTATTTTATTTTATTTTATTATTTTATTTTACAAATAACTCAGGATGATGAATGCCCCTAATATTCCTTCCTCCTATTTGTCTCTCACAACAACCCTGTGAGGTGATTTGGGCTGAGAAAGAATGACTGGCCCAAAGTCACCCAGCTGGCTTTCATAGCTAAGGTGGGACTAGAACTCAGAGTCTCCTGGTTTCTATCCTGGTGCCTTCATCACTGGACCAAACTGGCTCTCTTAGTTTATTATTATTAACATTTATATTATGCATATATATTGTTATTATTAGTAATAACTAAGTCAAAAAAATTTATTTTATTTATTTTTATTTATTTTATTTCAAATTTATATACCGCACCTTCTCCCAAGGGACTCAGGGCGGTGTTTAGCCAGATAAAAACATACAATACAAACATTAAGAACAATTAAAAGAATATATATATTAATTTGGCCCCAGTTTAAAATGACAAACCAATTAAAAATTTAAAATTTAAAAATATGTTAAGCCAGCCCGGCTTGATGAAGAAAGAAAGTTTTAAGGGCACAGCAGAAGGCACCAAGGACTTGGATTCTCCTTATCTCAGGGGGCAGCTGGTTCCAGAGGGTAGGTGCCCCCACAGAGAAGGCCCTCCCCCTGGGGGTCACCAGCCTACATTGTTTGGCTGATGGCACCCCGAGGAGGCCCTCTCTATGGGAGCGCACGGGTCGATGGGAAGTTGTCGGTAGCAGCAGGCGGTCTCGAAGATAACTAGGTCCTATGCCATGGAGCGCTTTAAAGGTGGTAACCAACCTTTAACCAAATCTTAATTTGCTTCAGCTCAGCAAATTATATTACATTATTTCCACCCATGTGGATTAAAAAAAAATTCCTTAGCAAGAAACATCTGGATTTGGCTTCAAAATAATGCACAATATTAATTATTCATAGTTTATACAAAAATGCTTGGTTGATCACATTTCATGTATTCTTTCAATATATATTTGCAGAGTTAAAATGAGATAGAAACCAAATGAAAAGTATGAGATATAGGGGACTGGGAACAATAAACTGAATTATTATTATTTTTAAAATAATGTTACCAGAAATTTTAATAACAAAAATAAAAGACAACGTGAAAGGAGAAAGACAAAAAGAAAGAGATGCAAGGTGCAAAGAAAAAACAGAACAAGAAAGAAAAAGAAATAAGATAAAGATAAAAGAAATATTTAAAGAACTAACTTCTGATCTTCATCACAATAAGTAGAAACAAATTTTGCAATTTTTCATTCCCCAGTATGCTTACAAGAGACGAGTGTGTCTTATTTCATAACCCATCCCTTATTCATAAATCTGTAAATCAACATTTTAGTCCTAGTGTCAACAAAAAGTCCATAAAGCATTATAAAGCATCCAAAGCTTTATAGAAACATATCTTGTTTTAACCTTAGTCAAACAAACCAGCTTTGTATTCCTTCCTTATTTTGTCTAACTGTCTTGATCTTTCTTTCAGATGTTGTCATAGGATTGGTCTCTCTTCAAAATTTCTTTTTCCTATCTCTAAGACTTCCTCAAGGCATCTGTTGTAAAGCAATAAGGAGTCATTATCCAGATCATTCTCTTGGATTATCATTTGTACAATATTTTCACTTTAACTGTCAATTCAGACTTAAGAGTCCATAATTTATATATATACATATACATATACATATATACATATACGTATACGTATACGTATACGTATACGTATACGTATACGTATACGTATACATATACATATACATATACATATACATATATACATATATACATATATACATATACATATACATATACATATACATATATATATATATATATATATATATATATATATATATATATATATCAATTTTCTTACTTCTTCGTAGGGTTTATGTGTGTGGTTGAGAACTTATGTCTTTGTCACCTAGCACGCAAACTTGTGGGACACCACTGTCCTATGGTCTCCTTGCAAAATGCAGGAGTCCAGAGTACAAGTAGATGATCTCCTGTCTTCTTTTCTGGAGAGTTACCGTGAGATTGATCTACTTGATGGTCCTTTGGTCATGGCCCTGACATTGTCTCTGCTCCTTTGGAGATGTTCACTGTTCCTCACTTGGAAGTCAGAGCAATAAACTGAATTGGAGCAATAAACTGAATTAGAGCAAAATAATAAGCAAACTGAGATGAGTTTTGCAAGACCTCTCTCAAATTTTCTCTGATGACTTCCTACATCAACTTATTCCAGAAATGTATCTCACAACTCTTTTTACTCCTGTCTCTTTGGTCTTGCAAACTGAAGCTGATAATTCTTGAAGTTCAAGATGAACTTCATCTCTAGGGCATGGAAGGCTAATCCCCTTAGGAAGGCTTCATGGAAATTTGGCTATGCTTCAAATTCTTCAGCTTTTCATCAGCAAAAATCTTCATGTTTTTTTACAAGGCCAATAATCAAGAATCCCACTCCTTACTACAAATCCACTTTCTATAAACTGTGCAGTACTTATATAAATGGAAAGGTTTCCCTGTCAGTCATGTCCGACTCTAAGGTAGGTTACTCATCTCTGTTTCTTGGCCGAGGGAGCCAGCGCTGCCTGAAGGCAATTTCCATGGTCATGTGGCCAGCATGGCTATACCCCACAGGCACATGGAATGCTAGTACCTTCTCACTGAAGTGGTATCTATCAATCTACTCGCATTTTCATGCTTTCGAACTGCTAGGTTGGCAGGAGCCTGAGGCAAGGAACAGGAGCTCACCCTGTTGTGTGGTGCTCAGGTCTCGAACCCAGGCTATCCTCTCTCCAGCTGACAAGTCTGGAGAGCCCTTGTGCCATAAGTGTACATGTTTTCCCCAAAATAAGACCGGGTCTTATATTAATTTTTGCTCCAAAAGACACATTAGGGCTTATTTTCTGGTTAGGTCTTATTTTGGGGGGGAAATAAGATGGTACTAAATGAATCCATCTGGCTGACACTCTTAACTGGGGCTTATTTTGGGGGTAGGGCTTATGAGCATCCTGAAAAATCATGCTAGGACTTATTTTCCAGTTGGGTCTTATTTTCTGGGAAACAGGGCATTTATGTACACTTCAACAATTGCCATCTGCCAATTTAAGAATCAGAATGAGTTAATTTTAAAAAGAAAATCTAGGCTGACACTGTTAGTGTATGAATAGCTATCTGCGAGTAAAACCCAGCCATCTGGGGAACTCTATTTCTAAATGAAAAAATTATTGGGGTCATAAGTTATTTTGGTTCAAAATCCAGTCATGTTCCTTTCTCCAGGGCCGAAGATAACCGTACTGTGAAGGCAAAAAAACCTACTGAGATACAAACAACACATTTCTATGCTATTCTCATAAGTGGCCCTTTTTGGCCTCCACAATATTATTTCTATTTCCTTTTTTGCTTTCCGATTTCTCTTCTTTTGGCAAGTTGTAACCCTAGTTACAGCCAAAACTCCCTTCGCGATCTTTGTCTAATGGCAAAAAAAAGAGAGAGAGAGAGAGAATGGGTTGTTGTTTTTTTCCCTCTCTCTTTGCTGTTCAGGCTTTAATTTATGTTTAATAACAACATTGAACCTGTGACAGATACACACACTTGCCCACGTACAAAAGCTAAAAGAGGAGCGAGAGAGCCAGCTTTTTTTTTTTTTTGTCTCCGAGTGAGTGTGTGCGTGGGTGTGTTAAACAATTTCATGGACATCTGTCACACACAGTTAACTTTGCATTGCTGCATTTTAAGTTGTGGGCCCCGGCTTGGCCAGCAATGATAAAGTAGCTGGCAGTTTTCAAAAAGCCACTGGAAAACAGAGCATGAATCATAAAACACTACTGTGTAGCAATATCCAAGTTCATTCAAGGCAATGAAACCGTGCAGAGGAGTTTTATTCCCGGCTAATTATGTGGAAACGTCTAAGACAATAAAGCATCTGCTGGTCTTTCTTCGCCATTTCAATTTTTCTCAATATTGTGACAGGGGAAAGCATTGTCCCTTTTCCCAGGGTAGTTGCTGTGAAGAGCAGTCGAAGCAAGGGTCAGGCGAGAGCAAATAGATGAATTTATAACTCTCTTTTTATTTATCCCTTTTCTATTGTTGATTTGGAGACTCTTCCTTCAGGGCAATGTTTCCAAAGTTCTATTCACCCTCTGCTCTGCCTGAATACCTTCTTTTTATTTATTTTTTTTAATGCCACCCAAACTGCCAACTCAATCCCTTCCTTTCTGATTGTTCTTTTGTTTTTGTTTGTTTTTTTTTTACATTTCCACACTCTCTCTGAAATCTGTGATCGAATCTGAAAGGGACCAACTGAGGTGGAAGATAGGTTTGCGTGCGGAAAACATAACCTTAAAGAAAACCTCTTGGAACAGAATTATGCCTGGGAAAGCTAAGGGAAATCATCAAAACCATTAAAAAGCGAAAGTTAGAATATTTCTGACGTGTGATGCGACACCCGGAAAAATACGGAATCCTTCACTTAATCCCCCAGGGAAAGATTGAAGGCAAATGAGGTCCAGGCAAAAGAAGAACATCATCATGGCTTCAAAATCTAAGGGTCTGGTTTGGACAAAGCTCAACAGCGCTTTTTCGTGCGGCTGTTGATAAAAATAGGAGCGCCAACATTGAGCGCTAACGTCCGATGACGGATATGGCACAAGAAGAAGATGGTACAGAATTATGTCAAGGCTTCCACATAACTAGCAGGGGAATAAAACTCTTGCTCCCTATGTGCCGTATTTATATGGTAACAACAACTTTCCCCAAAGTTGTAGGTTGGCTGTTAACATTTCTATCCTCGTTATCATTTATCAATTCTGGTCAAGAGGTCTGCATGGTTCTTAACGTACTGCAAACCGTTTGCCAGCTCTGCTCATTGACAAACAAAGGAACCGTCCAAAGAAATGAATATGTTAACTGCATGGGAGACCATTAGGAAGCACCAGAACTGCTGTAGATTGTACTTGGAAATCGAAACAATATATGGGAAGTAAGCAATGGCAAACCAGGGCCATACTATTGCAAAGAAAGCTTGGTGGCTGCGTCAGGAACCATCAAACTTAAGTTCACGCTGAAATCGTATTGTAAACTTTTTGAGTTAGTTCAGGCAAGAAGCACAACAATGAATACTAGCTCTGTCTTTATTGTAAGCAGGGGTGGGCTTCAAAAATGTTAGCAAGGGGTTCTCTACCTGGTTGCTGGGTGGGTGTGGCCATGGTGGGCATGGCCTAGTCAGCCTCCTGCACCACAACAGGGGGGCATTTTTGCCCTCCCCAGGCTCCGGAGGCTTTCCTTGAGCCTCTGGGATGGTGAAAACGGCTTCCCCAGGTTCTGGAGGCCCTCTGGAGGCTGGAAACGCACCCATTTCTGGACTTTCTGAACTTCCGGTAGGCCCGTTTTTCACCTTCCCTGAGCCTCCGTGCACGCCCTGTACTTACCTACATCCAAAACAGGCCAAGTGGGGACTCCTAAGAGGGGCAGGGTGGGCGGGATCAGCCAGGAGTGGGATTTGGGGGTTCTCCGAACTGCACAGAATCTTAGCTAGAGGTTCTCCCAAACCCGTGAACCCCCAGCAGCTCACCCCTGATTACATTAACAGGGTCTTGCAAGTCTGAAAGTCCTCTCCTTTACTCTCCATAAAACTAGGGAGGGTCCCTTCTGAGTCATTTTCCATGACTCTTTTCTTTCTGCAAGTTGAGATAACTTTTACATGATGGCTGTAAAATCTGCAGTTCTT
Organism: Pituophis catenifer annectens; assembly: GCF_029215685.1. NCBI lineage: Eukaryota > Metazoa > Chordata > Lepidosauria > Squamata > Colubridae > Pituophis > Pituophis catenifer. Next base: position 72,171,960 of record NW_027256888.1, on the reverse strand, counting down.
CCTCCTGTCCCTTAAGATTATTCCAACCTGCTCTTACACACAAAGATAAGATTTCCCAGTTGTGTTCAACTCTAGAGCAGGGTGCTCATCTCCATTTCTTAGCTGAGGGAGCCAGTATTGTCTAAAGACATTCCCATGGTCATGTGGCCAGCATGGCTATAAGCCAAAGGCACATGGAATGCTGCTATCTTCCCATCAAAGTGGTACCTACTTATCTACTCACACTTACATGTAGATACAGATTACAGATTAACAGAGTTGGAAGGGACCTTGTAGGTCATCTAGTCCAACCCCCTGCTCACACAGGAGTCCCTACACCATTTCTGACAGATGGCAGTCCAGTCTCTTCTTGAAAGTTTCCAGGGATGAAGCTCCCCCAACGTCTGAAGGCAACTTCTATTCCATTGGTTGATTTTTCTCACTGTCAGAAAATTTCTCCTTATTTCCAGGTTGAATCTCTCCTTGTTCAGTTTCCATCTATTATTCCTTGTCTGGCCTTCGGGTGCCTTGGAAAATAGTTTGACACCCCCCCCTCTCTGTGACAACCCCTCAAATATTGGAACACTGCTATCATGTCTCCCCTGGTCCTTCTCTTCACTAGACTAGTCATGCCCAGTTCCTGCAACCTAACCCTATCCCTATCAAACTGCTTAGATTGGCAGCAGCTGGGGCAAGAATGGGAGCTCACCCTGTCACATGGCACTCGGGTCTCAAACCTGCGCTGTCAGTTTTCCTGCTGCCAAGTTCAGCATTTTTAACCGCTAAACCATTCTGCTTCCTTGCTATTTGACATACCCATCTCAAATTTGGAAGAACTGCACGTTTTACCAAACCAGCATTCATCTGATTGTACATTAGAAGTAGAATGGATTCCAGTAAGGGAAGAGTAGAAGATATTTAAGACTGCTGTTGGGAAAAATCTTGGATTCTACAGCCTTCCTTTTGACAACTGCTAGACTCAGCAATCACTGACACAGTAAGAAATAACAAATGGGACCACTGCAGGAGAAGAGACAGACAGCACTTGAAGATGACATGTGCTGAAAATTCAAATCCCAAATTTATAAGAAAATAAAGTCTGTCTATCTGATTTAAACAAAGGCTATTTAAGGAGGTGTGGTGGCACAGTGGACCACACAATGCAGCATTGCAAGCAAATTCTGCCCACAGCCTGGAGTTTGATCCTGATGGGCTGACTCAGCTTTCCATCCTTCCGAGGTTGATAAAATGAGGATTCAGATTGTTGGGGGCAATACGCTGATACTATAAACCACCCAGAGAATGCTGTAAAGCACAAGGGTGGTGTATAAGTCAAATGCACAAGTAGAGAGTAGGTGGTTCCTGGCTCAATAGTAGTTACTGAGAGGGATTTTGGAGTGCTAGTGGACAATCACTTAAATATGAGCCAGCAGTGTGCTGCAGTTGCCCAAAAAACCAACACAGTCCTAGGCTGCATTAACAGAGGGATAGAATGAAGTGACGTGACGTGTTAATACCACTTTATAATGCCTTGGTAACACCACGCTTGGAATATTGCATACAATTTTGGTCACCACGATATCAAAAAGATGTTGAGCCTCTAAAAAGAATGCAGAGAAGAGCAACAAAGATAATTAGGGGACTGAAGGCTAAAACATATGAAGAACAGTTGCAGGAACTAGGTATGTCTTGTTTAATGAAAAGAAGGACTAGGAGTGACATGATAGCATTGTTCCAATATCTAAAAGGCTGCCACAAAGAAGAATGGTTCAACCTATTCTCCAAAGCACCTGAGGGTAGAACAAGAAGCAATGGGTGGAAACTAATCAAGGAGAGAAGCAACCTAGAACTAAGGAGAAATTTCCTGACAGTTAGAACAATTAATCAGTGGAACAACTTGCCTTCAGAAGTTGTGAATGCTCCAACACTGGAAGTTTTTAAGAAAAGATTGGACAACCCTTTGTCTGAAATAGTAAAGGGTCTCCTGCTTGAGCAGCGGGTTGGACAGAAGACCTCTAAGGTGCTTTTCCAACTCTGTTATTCTCTTATAGTATGGAGCTGCAACGCTATGAAGTAAAATCTATACACAGATTCCTTATGTAAGAAAATTGGCAGATTGTATGATTGGTCCTTTTCCTAAACTGTTCTTATTAGCATAAGCATAATCAATAAGCATAAACGGTGCCTTTGGAATCCCATTAAGAAGAAATATATATTTAGGAACCAGTTTTTAAAGACGGAGGCTTGCAATTTATTAATCATGGGGCCTGGCAGCCCCTTTCATCAGCAGCATCATTGTGATGGATATTTTTCATTTATTTTCCTCTTTATCCATTTTACCTCTGTTTCCTTCTCTTTCCGCCTAGTGCAAGAATGATTTTAATCGTTGGGATTTTAATAGTTTGGTTTTGTATCTTATGCATTAAAAATAAAATTAAAAAATACCGCTCTGACAAGTTCACCATCCAACGTGACTGTATTAGAGCTTGTGGAAATAGCAGCACACCCATAATAAGTGGGGAGGTATGCCACAGGTTGAGTCGTAAATAATTAAGAGTAACCTGCCTCTTTTAGCTCATTGAGGGAAGAAATTGTCACTTAGGCTGGGCTGGCGAAGCGTTCATTTCCCACCGGTAACAGATTCAATAAGCCTTATGAATATTTTGCCCAGAAGCAATCGCTAGAGGATAACTCTGGCAAACAAACTCATTCATACACCTGAGTCTTTCAGGCGGGCATAGTAATTAGGATCACAATCTGTGGGGCAAAATAATAAAAATAATAATAATGCAGTAAGGGGCTCTCATCCAGTGGGAAGGATAGGGCACCAGGGACTTTTTAAAAAAAAACATGCTTAAGTGTCAGCAATGAATCAAATAAAAGGTAAAGGTAAAGGTTCCCCTCGCACCTATGTGCTAGCTGTTCCTGACTCTAGGGAGCGGTGCTCATCTCTGTTTCAAAGCCAAAGAGCCAGCGCTGTCCGAAGACATCTCCATGGTCATGTGGCCAACATGACTAAATGCCAAAGACGCACGGAACGCTGTTACCTTCCCACCAAAGGTGGTCCCTATTTTTCTACTTGCATTTTTTATGTGCATTCGAACTGCTGGGTTGGCAGAAGCTGGGACAAGTAACGGGAGCTCACCTCATTACGCGGGACTAGGGATTCGAGCCACTGAACTGCTGACCTTTCCATCGACAAGCTCAGCATCTTAGCCACTGAGCCACCACATCCCTTACAATGAATCAAATAGGGGGACATAAACTCACAAATGTATTTTTTTCATAAAGTGAGATTAATAGGTTTGCTCAGGGAAATACATATTTAGGTAGGCAGGGATTCTACTGGGTTCTACTCAGTCAAGATGGTGTTTGAAACCGTGAGATTGAAGTCTGGCATCTTTTGAGGGGCATGCCAGGGCCATGTTGACATTTGACCTCGTTGGAAGACACCAGTTCAGTTAGGCCTGATTCACACAGAACAACAAAAGAGCCGAGGTGGCGCAGTGGTTAGAGTGCTGTGCTGCAGCTACTTCAGCTGACTGCTAGTTCAGCAGATCAGCAAATCAAATCTCACCGGCTCAAGGTTGACTCAGCTTTCCATCCTTCCAAGGTGGGTAAAATGAGGACCCAGATTGTTGGGGGCAGTATGCTATTTAGTATACTGTCTATTGTTGTAAGCCGCCCAGAGTCCTCGGAGAGTGGCGGCATAGAAATATGATTAATAAAATAAAATAAATAAATAAACTTGCTGCAGGTAAGACGATGGTGATGATGTCAGCATTAAATGTTTGCCCCTGAAATATACAACTTCTTCAGTCCATCAGGGGCTGCCACAAAGAAGAGGGAGTCAAGCTATTCTCCAAAGCACCTGAGGGCAGGGCAAGAAGCAATGAGTGGAAACTTATCAAGGAGAGAAGCAACCTAGAACTAAGGAGAAATTTCCTGACAGAACAATTAATCAGTGGAACAACTTGCCTCCAGAAGTTGTGAATTCTCCAACACTGGAAGTTTTAAAGAAGAGATTGGACAACCATTTGTCTGAAGTGGTGTAGGGTTTCCTGCCTAAACAGGAGGTTGGACTAGAAGACCTCCAAGATCCCTTCCAATTCTGCTATTCCATTATCTACTCACAAACTGTTTTGTTAAGACATTAAAATTGCAGGCTTTAATCTTGGATGTGAATTTTAACTTGGAATGAATTAAGTCTAAACAGTGAAAGCGAAAGGATTCATAGAATCACAGGACTGGAAGGGACCTTGGAGGTCTTCCACCCCCTGGCCAAGGCAGGAGTACTTATATCATCCTGGACAAATGGTTGTCCAATCTTTTCTTGAAAACCTCCAGTGACTGAGCACTCACAACTTCAGGAGACAAGCTGTTCCACCCTGATGAATCTTTCTCACCATCAGGAAATTCTTCCTTATTTGGAGGTTGGATCTCCCTCTGATGAAATCCACCTTAAATGTGGAACTTCTTTTTTTTTTGTTTTTTACTTGAGCACATCCAGAATTTGTTCACTTAAATTAAATTATGCTAGATCATTTCCTCATACAGAACATTTAACGTCTTTGTACTTTTGCTGATATTTGTAGATTTTCTACAGCCATCAGCTCTTAGACTCTGGTGTTGGGTTTTATGCCTGTTTTGATCAATATTCTTTTATCGTGAGTTTTACTTGTATGGAGGGAGGGAGGGACTGAAGTGGAGCCCAAAATTTATTCTGATAAGTGAGACATTTGTTAAATGAGTTTTGCCCCATTTTACGTCCTTTCTTGCCACAGTTGTTAAGTGAATCATTGCAGTTGTTAAGGTAGTAACACGGTTGTTAAGTGAATCTGGCTTCTCCATTGACTTTGCTTATCAGGATGTTGCAAAAGGGGATCACAGGATCGCAAAAGGGGATCCCAGGATCCCAGGACATTACAACTTCATAAATATGAGCCAGCTGATTAACCACGGGAATGTTGCAATGGTCGTCAGTGTGAAAAAATGGTCATAAGTCACATTTTTTTTCAGTGACATTGTAACTTTGAGCAGTCATTAAATGAACTGTTGTAAGTCAAGGACTACCTGTAAAGATTTGGATGCAGAAAAAATGCCAGGCTGTGAAATGTATCTTTAAAATCTTTGTATGAAGTTATCGCTTGTATCCATTTATTTTTACCTTCCTTTCGCCAAACCCAGATGTCGGGACACATCTGTAAAAGGAGAACCGTACTGAGGTACATGGTAAATATTCGGGGTTGATCATATTTGAGTCACGGTGTCTGGAGCAGAAATGCACGATGCATTTCATCCATGGATAAAGCTCAGCATCTTATTCATGACAGCACCTTCGTTTGGTCTCTCCTGAAAAATCACCATAACGACAATCAAATGGTACGGTTGCTAGATATACTGCGATTGTTCTTAGTATTATTTAATAGGCTAGATTATATTTAATATAATATAATGAATCAGCCCTCGTTCATATAAACTCTCATTTCTTAGATTGCTTCTTCAAAGCGCTCTCAATTTACATAAAAGATTTAGAGATTTAGATCTTTTATCATATCTAGGACAGTGGTGGGTTTCAAAAAAATTTACTACTGGTTCTGTGGGTGTGGCTTAGTGGGCGTGGCATGGCTTGGTGGGCATGGCAGGGAAAGGATACTGTAAAATCTCCATTCCCTCCCCACTCCAGAGGAAGGTTACTGCAAAATCCCCATTTCCTCCTGATCAGCTGGGACTCGAGAGGCAGAGAATAGATGGGGGCGGGGCCAGTCAGAGATGGTATTTGCCGGTTCTCCAAACTACTCAAAATTTCTACTACTGGTTCTCCAGAATTGGTCAGAACCTGCTGAAACCCACCTCTAATCTAGGACATCCAGAGGGACTCAGCCCAGACAATGGGACAAGGAAATGAAGTTAAACTGCGGATTATGCTTGATTATTTTAGAAACCGTTTCCTTGTGTCCTTGGCTATCTCGTGTGAAATGTTCTGGAGCAAAATCAGAAGCGATGTTTCTACAGGTAGGCCTCAGCTTACGACCAGCATTGAGCTCAACATTTCCGTTGCTCGGTGACAAAATTTGTTAAGTGAGTTTTCCCCCATTTTACAACTTTCCTTGCCACATTTGTTAGGTGAATTATTGCAGTTGTTAAATTAGGAACTTGGGTGTTAAGTGAATCTGGCTTCCCCCATTGACTTTGTTTGTCAGGAGGTCGCGAAAGACGATTTCATGACCCCGGGATACTGCAACCGACATAAATATGAACCAGTGGTCAAGCATCTGACTGTAAATCATGTGATCATGGGGATGCTGCAACAGTCATACGTGTGAAAAATGGTCATAAGTCACTATTTCACTATAATGAGCCATGGTGGCGCAGTGGTTAGAATGCAGTACTGCAGGCTACTTCTGCTGACTGCCGGCTGCCTGTAATTTGGCAGTTCGAATCTCACCAGGCTGAAGGTTGACTCAGCTTTCCATCCTTCCGAGGTGGGTAAAATGAGGACCCAGATTGTTGGGGGCCATAGGCTGACTCTGTAAACTGCTTAGAGAGGGCTGTAAAACACTGTGAAGCGGTATATAAGTCTAAGTGCTATTGCTATTGCTATTTCGGTGCTATTGTAACTTCAAATAGTCATTGTATGAACTGTTACAAGTTGAGGACTACCTGTATAGAACAACACAGCCTGGATAGCTCAGCAGACTAATGCATTGTAATTTAACTCCAGCTGTCTGCAATTAGTAAGTTCGAATCTTACCAGGCTCAAGGTTGACTCAGCCTTCCATCCTTTCTAAGGTAGGTAAATTGAGGACCCAGTTTGTGGGGGCAATAAGCTGACTTTATATAAAATATACAAAAGTATGAAGGCTATTGCTTAACGCACTGTAAGCCGCCCTGAGTCTCCGGAGAAGGGCGGCATATAAATCAAATTTTAAAAAAAACCAAACACATTCACTGAGCTGTTAGCCTTTCTTTGGTATCATTGAAAAACATTGCGAAGATGAATTAGGACCTGCTCAGAAAAAAAGCAATACATTTTTCTGATTCTGTCAGGGGTAGGTTCTACTTACCTTTACTACAGGTTCGCAACGGGGCCGCTCGCAACGGGGCTGTGCATGCGCAGAAGCTTCCTGATGACGTTGGGGTCGGTGGGCGGAGCCTCCTGCCAGTTTTACTACCGGTTCTATAGAACCGGTCCGAACCGGGGGCAACCCACCATTGGATTCTGTGTTATGTACTCTCTCTTAACCTGGCCTACTGTAGTTGGTAGGTGGAACAAAAAAGAATACTGTATTGTTCACTACAACTTACAAAACGTATGTTAGGCAAATCCTAGAATATTGTTCAACAAACCTTGCCACATATCAGACATGAATGCTATCAAGCGAGTTCAGAAGTTTTTTTACAGAACTCTTGCATTCTTCTGTCCATAATAGAATACCTCATGCTGCTAGGCATTTCTTGCAACTTGCGGTCCAGAATGTAAATGAACATAAAGCCATATCATTCCATAAGCACAAATCACGAAATAGACTTGTGATATGTGTGTTAGCAAAGGACCGTGTTAGCATTTGGCGTGCACAATGAAAAATTTTCATGAATTAAATAAACTTCGTGCCCAAATCCAGAAAACGATCACAAATTAACTGTTTAATCTTTTTTCTTTGTTTTTGTTTCAATCAATGCACGAAGCCTTAAAGGCTGGATGTTATTTTAAGCAGGATTTCAAAGTTCATTTAGAATGGGGAGGAACAGAAAAATGCAGACACGTTTGACGTCTGACTCAAATAATTTTGCTCTCTAAGGAAGAGACACAAATTATGGCTTTTTCTCCCCTGCCACAACTATGTGCCTAGAACTTCAAACCGGCCAGGTTATTTTAGTGCTCGAAGAATAAAAATCCTACACTGCCTCTCCCAATGTTCGGTAAGGAAAATATAATCATAAGAAGTTAAATAAAGACCAATTTCCTACTGTTTCACTGAAAACCAACTGCCTTAAAATAACCAGCGCTTTCAGTTTAATGGCAGGGGGAAGGGGTTTGTTCTGTTTTGTTTTTAATTCCTTTAGCCACCTCCAGCCACCCCAAAAAAACCATTTTTGTTCCTTTCTGAAGATGTGCTCCTTAAAAGAATAAATTAATTTTCATTTTTGCTGTTTTTGAAGATAAGAAATCTGGCTGGCTGGGGTTTATTGAAAGAAGATAGAAATAAGAAGAAGGATAAAAAGCGAGCTGGGTGCAGGTAGGGTTGCCAGGTCTGCTTCCCAAAAATAGCGGACAAGCGGGGGGTTAAGTAGTAAAAAAATAAAAAAAATTACAATTAAATTATATATTTTCTTACAAACATTTTAACACGTATTAAAATAATCACTTCAAAACTTTACTTAAAATTCAAAACATCAAATATATTATAATAATATGTAAAATATTAAATTACATTTTACTTTGCTGTCGTGTATATTTTTTATTTGACTGGGCAGCTTTGATCAATTCTTTGTGTTTAAGGAATAATTCTTTAATTTCAGTACAACGTTGAGAAATATTAAAAAATATACAAAGTTCACTTCGAACTGATGATACAAGCAGTCGGTTACGTTCGTCAGTCCACAGATTTCCCATGACGCTGAAAATTCATTCAACGTTTGCATTTGATACCGGAATTGATGCACAATACTAGAACAGTTTCAGTAAACTCGGAGCTGGCTCTTTCTTAAAAAAGTACGTCTTATCCTTATTCTCTTAGACTGTACAGCTTTAGATTACGTACCATTTCATCATAAAGCTTTTGAATAAAAAAAATGTCCACTATTTTGTGAAAAAAAATAGTGAACATAATGTGAAAAAAGCGGACTGTCGGCTCAAATAGTGGATACCTGGCAATCCTGGGCAGGGAGCATCGTCCTACCAAAAAATATCTGAGGAGGCCTCCACCCCCACCTCCTACCGTGCAAACCCGTTCTTGAACAGCCCTCCATTTAGCCTCTCTCCCCTAATTAAATGTACACTTCATTAATGTAAATTGGGGATTTAATGCTCTTGTTGAAATTCTGAAGAAAGTGCTGCGGCCTTGCGAAATGCCTTAAGCATCATTGCAAATTAGATTAGGGAGCAAGAAAGGCAGTAAAATTAAAATGATAATGGTTGAGATGGCTTCCTGACAGGCATGACTATTCAGGGATCAATGCAGATGGGGGAATCCGTTTTTTTTTTCCCTGACTCTGAAGTCAAAAGCAGGCAGAAACGTCGGGCTACAGATGCGGTTTTCCTGACGTCCTTTCAATTAGTTTAATTTGGTAAATGGCGGGATTTAAAACCTCTTACCCAACCCTATTAGACAAGAATTTATTAAAATCTCTCTCTCCGCCCCCCACCCCCTTCCCTCTTCACATTTTAAATATAAATTAGAACTGGCTGCTCTTGCATTTTTTTTTCCAGTTTTCCCTCCTCCCCCATCTTCTTTTTATGACTCATAAGGTTTTAAATTGAAAAGCTTTATTACCTGCTTAATCAACAATATTGGAGTCGGGATGGAAAACTGAAGGAAGCACATAGAGTTGGGTTTTTTTATATATATATTATTTTATTGCATCAGTATCTTACACAGAAGAAATATTTCATCCTTTATTGCATTTGGCCATAATTTTTTCTTTGGGTTCTTAGAATATTATACAGGTAGTCCTCAACTTACATCCATGTGACTGTTTGAAGCAGTGATGGGTTTCAGCAGGTTCTGACCAGTTCTGGAGAACTGGTAGCGGAAATTTTGAGTAGTTCGGAGAACCGGCAAATACCACCTCTGACTGGCCCCTCCCCCATCTATTCTCTGCCTCCCGAGTCCCAGCTGATCGGGAGGAAATGGGGATTTTGCAGTATCCTTCCCCTGGAGTAGGAAGGGAATGGGAATTTTGCAGTATCCTTCCCCTGGAGTAAGAAGGGAATGGAGTATTCTTCTCCTGCCATGGCCGCCAAGCCACACCCATCAAGCCATGCCACACCCAGCAAGCCACACCCACAAAACTGGTAGTAAAAAAATTTGGAACCCACCACTGGCTTGAAGTTATAATGGCACTAAAAACAGTGACTTACAACCATTTTCATACCTACGACCATTGCAGCATCCCCATGGACGTGTGATCAAAATTTGGGGGCTTGGCAACTGGCATGTACTTATGACAGTTGCACTGTCCCGTCCCAGTATCACATGGTCACCATTTGTAACCTTCTCAGATTGGCTTCTAGCAAGCCAAGTCCATGGGGAAGTCATAGTCGGTTAACAACTGCATGATTCATTTAACAAATGCGGTGATTGATTTAACAGCTGTGTCAAAAAGGTGATAAAATGGGGCAAAACTCACTTAACAACTGCCTTGCTTAACAATTTGGGGCTCAACTGTGGTCGTAGGTTGAGGGCTACCTTTACATGTATATCATGGTATAAAAGCATGCGCTGAAAATAATTTTTTTCCTGTTGTGTCTCATGGCATTGTTGCTATTATACAGTAGTGGCCAAAATTGTGGAAACCTTTCTTTAGTCGGCTCCATAGATTTTCAATTGGGTTAAGGTCTGGGCTATTCCCAGGCCATTCCAGCAGTGATTATCGTGAAACTCCAAAAAAATAAAAGTGGTGTGATTAGCCATCAAACCTCAAAAATAAACTTTTCCCAAAAGGTTTCCACCATTTTGGCCACTACTGTATCCTCAGTTCATGAGTGAAATGGGTTTAAGTCACCCTTAGCTGCACTGGTTTTCAAGCAATATTTTCCACCTTATTTGGACAACTGTAATGGACTTGAGAATAACCTTAAGAAAGTGGAGGAAGAGCTGCAGGCCAAGGCAACAGTCAGATAAGAGTATCCCATGGATATAAAGATAGATGCCCCCATCTGCAGTTCGATTCCAAAAATGGCCAAATCGCATTGCTCCGATTCCAGACTTCTCTGGAATCACTGGGCCAGGACATCTTGCAGTGATTCTCACTGCAACCTTGACAGAGTTGAAGGCTTCGGATGTTGGCTAACTAGTTTTAGAGAGTGGGATTGTCACGAGTGTTTCCAGGATTGCTGTGGCTACTTGCCTACTCACAAACAGTATGGTTTCAATCAAGCCATCTCCTGTTTGTAATTACCTGCAAGCCTTCCCCGCCCTAGTTAATTGCAGGTTAACTCCCCATATAAGCAAGGACCTTTTCGCTTGCTACTCGGGCCTAGACTCTGGTTTAGGCCTAAATGCCCAGCTCCTGCAGGAAGCTCAGTGCAACGCCGCAGATGGGAGAAGAATGCAGATAAGGACTCCAGACGCCGTTGCAGAGAAACTCCCACGGATGCTTGCCTTTTGCTGTTTTGTAGCACGCAACCTATCATCGGGACTGCTGTTGCTGGACCTCCTTCCTCCCACAAGCTTCAAGCAATGTTTGCTGTTTGAACTGTTTTTACTTCAGGTGACTTTTAGCTGTGAAGTGTGTGCTGCCCCCCTTCTATTACCTCGATGATGTATCGATGCCGAAGCTGCTTATCTTCATGTTAGCTTTATTCTCTTGTGAACTGTTTCGGTATTGTGGAGAGGAATCTAGGGAGATAGCCTTGCTTCACATACCCAGATAAGACTTTGTTTTTAATGTGCTTTCTTAAAGACATAGTGCTTTTTAAATGTTTTAAAGTAAATTATATTTTTACACAAGATGCCTCTGTCAGAATTATTTCAGTCTCAGTGTGTTTGCTCATGAGCTGGTTCACGGTCCGGGGTACCCCTCAACCCCATTTCCTAACAGGGATTATAACTATTAGCAGAGCAAGTATTTTGCATGTACCAGGCATGGGATTTAACAACTCAGCTCCAGTTCAAAGAGCAAAGTAGCAGGCAATAGAAAAGGTTCCTACTTAAGATCTTGATGAACAGACAGTTATGGAGGACTCAATTACAAATGTAGATTTATTGGAATTTTGCATCCTATATTCCCATTGCTTATAATCTATGAAACAATCTAGAAATCAGGACACTCAAATGTAAGGCAGTAAAACACAGGTGTGAATTGAATTGAATTGAATTGAATCGAACAGAATAACACTTGGAAGGGACCTTGGAGGTCCTCTAGTCCAACCGCCTGCTTAGGCAGGAAACCCTACACCACTTCAGACAAATGGTTATCTAACATCTTCTTAAAAACTTCCAGTGTTGGAGAATTCACAACTTCTGGAGGCAAGTTGTTCCACTGATTAATTGTTCTAACTGTCAGGAAATTTCTCCTTAGTTCTAGGTTATTTCTCTCCTTGATTGGTTTCCACCCATTGCTTCTTATCCTACCCTCAGGTGCTGTGGAGAATAGCTTGACTCCCTCTTCTTTGTGGCAGCCCCTGAGATATTGGAATACTGCTATCATGTCTCCCCTAGTCCTTCTTTTCATTAAACTAGGCATACCCAGTTCCTGCAACCGTTCTTTATATGTTTTGGCCTCCAGTCCCCTAATCCTTTTTTTTTTTTTTAATTTGATTTATATGCCGCCCTTCTCCGGAGACTCAGGGCGGCTTACAATGTGCTCAGCAATAGCCTTCGTCCTTTTGTATATTTATACAAAGTCAGCTTATTGCCCCCACAACTGGGTCCTCAATTTACCTACCTTAGAAAGGATGGAAGGCTGAGTCAACCTTGAGCCTTGGCGAGATTCGAACCTGCAGTAATTGCAGGCAGCTTGTCTTAATAACCAGCTTAATAACAGGGTGCCTTAGACCACTGTCCTACCAAGGCTCCTCTTTGTTGCTCTTCTCTGCACTCTTTCTAGAGTCTCTAAACCTCTAAACCTAGAGGTTATTTTTATTCTAAATAAAGATGTACTTTCTTGTTTCTTCCAATATCTATCTTTGACCATCCAAGCTCCATCAACTCCAAAATGAAAATACTTTTTTCTCTGCTTATCTTTCCACTTCAAGAAAAAAAAGTGTATGTGCTCTCTAAATTGAAGAAGACTTATGCACTCTCTCCTTCCTCCAGTATCTGCTTAGTGTGATGGGTCTTTCAGTTTCATTAGCACTAAATTCACCTTTGGAAGAAAAAAAAATTAATTTGGAGGAAAATCTGCTTGACTTAGCAAGGGCTCCAGAGAAAAGATCAAGTTACTGTCTGTAAATGCCAGACATGGATTACTTCTGCTGGATTGCTGTTGCCTGACTTTTTGAAATGATATCCCAAGTACTGACACCGTGCTTTTTTTTTAAGGTGGCGGGGGGGGGGTGGAATTGTTAACTTCTGTTATTGCTTTGGTTCTTTATAATATACCAGTGTTTTACAGCCCTCTCTAAGCAGTTTACAGAGTCAGCTTATTTCCCCCACAATCCGGGTCCTCATTTTACCTACCTCGAAAGGATGGAAGGCTGAGTCAACCTTGAGCCTGGTGAGATTTGAACTTGTAGTAATTGCAGGCAGCTGGTGCTACTTAATAGCACTTTAGTCTGCTGCACCACCAAGGCTTTGATGATTAAATAGGGATTATGGAAATAATGTAGACAAATGTTAATCTTAGAGTAAGAGTTTGGTAAAAAAAAAAAAATATTACTTACCGGTATATGTGTACCAAAGAAAGTTGGAAGATTCTTTCTCAGTTTTCCTTTCCTTTTTCTTTCTTACTTTCACTCTTTTTCTTGCCTGAGCCTTTTCTTTTTTCAAATCTGTTTTTTATTTGTTTATCCCTTAGCTTTGTATATATATTTTTTGATGTATGAGGGATCCAATACTCAGCCATTATAATTGTACATTTCTTATTTATAGAAATCATGTCAAAATTTAGAATGAAATCCACTGGGAGCCATCTCATATAAGGCAGGCTCTGAGTCCCTCTAACCAAAAAGTGTTTATCGATAGAAGAGAATATTTGTAGCTCAGGATTGAACTGTGGGTTCCTTGGTGCTCTCTGAGTTTTCTTGCAGATGTTTCATTACCATGCTAGGTAATATCACCAGTACTAGAAGGGAGTGGAATTTGCTCTTATTTTCATATACTAGTGGCTTCCCCCTGTCAATGTTGATCAGTTGTTTCACAAACAGTGCTTTGATTGGTGCCGGGTCTCTACAGCCTCAGGCAAAGAAGGGCTATTTTGCACCCGTCCCTCAAATGTTCTTTAAAATACAGAGTTTCCCAGCATTCCTTTAGGAACTTCCAACATGCAAACTGTGGTTACTCATCCTAAAATGAATCCTCTTTACCTGGAGCTTCAAAATTTGCTGTTTGCTGGGAAGGTGTGTAGCTAAAAGTCAGTCTACATTTAGTGTACATCTGACTTTGGGGATATTTCTTCATAAACAAACAAAAGTGTATTTTCTGTGCAGTTCACACCCTTTGCTCGCTGGATCTGGATGTCACAAAGCAAAGCACACATTTTGTAATTAACCCCCTGTTTTGGCTGGCAGAGTGCTGCAGGAGGCTGAGTGCTGTAATATCCCCTGGCCACACCCAACCAGCCACACCCAACCAGCCGGTCATTAGGGCAGAGAACCAATTGTTAAATTATTTGAATCCCACCACTGCCCATATTCCAGTTCTTACTTCTACATGTTTTTTTTTTATTTATTTTTTTAATTTGATTTATATGCCGCCCTTCTCCGGAGACTCAGGGCGGCTTACAATGCATTAAGCAATAGCCTTCATTCTTTTGTATATTTTATACAAAGTCAGCTTATTGCCCCCACAAACTGGGTCCTCATTTCACCTACCTTAGAAAGGATGGAAGGCTGAGTCAACCTTGAGCCTTGGAGAGATTCGAACCAGCAGAAATTGCAGGCAGCTGTGTTAATAACAGGGTGCACTAAACCCTTGTACTATCAATGTTCGTACTCTGAAGATGCAATAAAAATGGGAATGAATAGATTTGTGTGAATAAAAATGAGACTAAATAAATTTGCATTGTACCATTAAAAAAAAAAAAAAGATAAAGTAGTCCCTGGGAATTTACTCTGCTAGTAGTTGCTGACCATAGAGGGCAGTGCTCATCTCCATTTCAAGCCTTTGAGCCAGTGCAGTCCGAAGACATTTCCGCGGTCATGTGATTAGCATGATTTCACAGAGTGCTGTTACCTTCCCACTGAAGTGGTACCTATTCATCTACTTGCATTTGCATGCTTTCGAACTGCTGGATTGGCAGGAGATGGAGCGAGGTGGGACAAGTCACATGGAACTCGGGTCTCGAACCTAGGATTCTGACTTTGCAGCCGACAAACCCAGCGTCTTAACCGCTGAGCCACCACACCACCTCATTGTAGCATTCGGAAAACAACAAATCATAATCAGAACTGCTTTTTCCCCTCCTAAATTAATTATAAAACTCCTATCTTTTTTGTAGTTTGCGGACTTCTCTACTCCTTTGATGACAAGGGGATGATGATGGCAAGAAAGACTATATGTAGGAATTGCTCCAAGAGCCTCAAATTACTGGAGCTGAAGTGTACTTTTAAGATAATTGTTCCCAAACATATCTGCTAAAATATTCCGATTGTTCCATGTGATCCTGTCATTGATCATTGACTGAGAAATTCTAATATTAAAGGGTTGCCTTCAAATTAAAGTTGACATCCTAGCTTGGCCTGATAGAAAACTTCTACGGAAAAGCATTTTAATTGCCCTTGGATGGGAAGGCGCATTCTGGCCTTGGGGTAGGAGAAACACAAAACTGTTGCTCTGCAAAATGACGCTTGGTGTAGGGAAGAAAGCAATGGTGGAATTCAAATTTTTCTTACTACTGGTTCTGTGGGTGTGGCTTGGTGGGCGTGATGTGGCTTGGTGGGCATGGCTTGGTAGGGGCAGGGGAAGGATACTGCAAAATCTCCATTCTCACCCCACTCCAGGGGAAGGATACTGCAAAATCTCCATTCCCATCCACTCTGGGGCCAGCCAGAGGTGGTATTTGCTGGTTCTCCGAACTACTCAAAATTTCCACTACCGGTTCTCCAGAACCTGTCAGAACCTGCTGAATAGCACCCCTGAAAGAAAGGAAATCAGGCAAACCCAACTCCAAAATAGCTTGCTATAAAGCATAGCGATCCAGCAGCAGTCATGACAGGCGGAAATAATAAAAAGGAAGACGAGGGGAGAAAAGATTTACCTTGAAGTGTCCTTTTCACAGTTGGCAAATGATTCTCTTTTTGGCCACTGCCTTTTTGTTAGCATCCGTGCTGTAGGAGGCCGAGCGAAGTTCTTCATCCCAGCAAACCTTACAAGACGAGGTGCAGCCCGGCAGCTTACTGTCACTTATTCAGCTGTTAAAGCAGCTTAAATCCCCCATAAGAACATTAACATTTGGTTTCCAATGCCAGATTGACCTTTATTCAAAAGGTGCAAAGACTTGGAAGTCGAACAGATCGGTTGCCAGCCACGGCCTTTTATGTGCCGTTTAGTGACTTTGATTTGGTTCCCCCTCTTTTCTTCCTTTAATCTATCAGCCCTGGGTCGAATGCATTTAAGCTCTAAGTAAACAGGGCCAGGCTGGGTCTTCCCTTTTGAAGATCGCTTAGTAGGTCTTTTTGAGGAGGGGAGATAGAGGAGGGGAAGGAGCAGAAGGCTCCCTTAAGCAAGAAAAAGAATGAAAGTCAACTGGTTGCCTTTGCAACGAAATGTCTGAAGAATAGTTTGAAAACCCCAGGCATGGAGTAACACTGGAGATGGAGATCTTCCACTGAAGGAGGGCCTAAGAGCCCTGGACGGCTTGTTTGCTCGAAGCAGGCCGTTTACACAGCAAATAGGAATGTCAGGATTTCTATGAACTCTTCCTGAACGTTTCACTTCATGTACAAAAGAGAATCTCTGAGTGAACTACGACAACAAAAATAAAGCCGCCTCAGGAGTGAGGGAAGCAGGGTGGGAAATCCCATTCCAGATGCCTAACAACAATTGTGTGGCTTAGTTCATTCGGACCGCGGCCCTCCAGGGCAAACAGGGTGAAGATTCTTGCCTAAAATAACATCGCCGAACAGTGAGGGTGGAGAAGTATCTTGTGACTAAAAGTTACCAACCTCTAAGGAACTCTTTAAAGGTCGAACTAGATCGGCTGTTCCAGAACTACAAAACAAGGGAACTTCAGGCTTAAAATGAATACTGAACAATCATGTTCAATATGATTGCCCTGTCAGAAAAGATGATGATATGGATGTACCATGGAAGGACCAGATATTACAAGTTTGTAGCGGTGGCTCAGTGGCTAAGACGTTGAGTTTGTCGATCAAAAGGTCGGCAGTTCAGTGGTTCGAATCCCTAGTGCCGCGTAACAGGGGGAGCTCCCGTTACTTGTCCCAGCTTCTGCCAACCTAGCAGTTCGAAATCACATAAAAAATGCAAGTAGAAAAAATAGGGACCACCTTTGGTGGGAAAGTAACAGCGTTCCGTGCACCTTTGGCATTTAGTCATGCCAGCCACATGACCACAGAGACGTCTTCGGACAGCGTCGGCTTTGAAATGGAGATGAGCACTGCCTCCTAGGGTCGGGAACGACTATCACATATGTGGAAGGGGAAACTTTATCTTTAGAATAGAATAGAATAGAATAGAATAGAATAGAATAGAATAGAATAGAATAGAATAGAATAGAATAGAATAGAATAGAATAGAATAGAATAGAATTTTTATTGGCCAAGTGTGATTGGACACACAAGGAATTTGTCTTGGTGCATATGCTCTCAGTGTACATAAAATAAGTGACCCACAATAAATAAATTCGGGTCCCAGCTCCCCTATGCTTGCACAATACACAGTCAATGCATGTTTCTGATACAACCTTCAAATGCAACATTTCCCAGCCAGGTTCTCTGCAGGTTTTAGAGACTGGAAATTTGGACATTTATCTCCTACCATGTCTGAAAACTTGAAGAAGACTTTGCTGAAATTAAGGAGACATAAAATTATGCAGTCCTGTAGAGAAATGAAACTTGCACGTACAGATAGTCCTTGATTTACAACAGTTTGTTTAGTGACCGTTCAAAGTTACAACGACACTGACTTACGATCATTTTTCACACTTTGTAGCGCCCCCCCCCATGGTCATGTGATCAAAATTCAGATGCTTGGCAACTGGTTCATATTTATGAAAGTTGCAGTGTCCTAGGATCAGGGGTGGTATTCACTTACCTTCCCTACCGTTTTGCAAATGTGTGTGTGAGCGCGCATGCACAGAGCCTCGAAAACATGGAAAAATGGGACGTCATGATGTCCGTGCGGGTGGATGGGGCATCCCGCAGTCGCCCCTACCAGTTCGCCCGAACCGGATAGAACCGGCTGAATACCACCACTGCCTAGGATCATGTGATTACCTTTTGCGACCTTCTGACAAGCAAAGTCAATGGGGAAGCCAGATTCACTTAACAACCGTGTTACTAACTTAACATGGTTGTTAAATGAATCTGGCTTCCCCATTGACTAACTGTGCTACTAACTTCACTTAAGATCTGTGGCAAGAAAGGTCACAAAACGGGGCAAAACTCACTTAACAAAATGTCTCCCTTAGCAACAGAAATTTGGGGCTCAGTTGTGGTTATAAGACGAGGACTGCCTGTACA
Source organism: Pituophis catenifer annectens (assembly GCF_029215685.1). Classification (NCBI taxonomy): domain Eukaryota; kingdom Metazoa; phylum Chordata; class Lepidosauria; order Squamata; family Colubridae; genus Pituophis; species Pituophis catenifer. The sequence goes on along the minus strand of NW_027256888.1, from coordinate 72,153,455 downwards.
CGTGCAAAGAATTATCTGAAGCAAACCTCTGTTTTGCAAAAGCATTGCAGAATTATTGTCCGAAAATAGTTATTTTGTTAAAGTGGTTTTTTTTTTCTTCCTCTGGATCTGAACAGGAGCCATTTCCGAAGGCATGTTCAGAATGAACTATTTGAGTTTTGTTTTGTTTTGTTTTAACCTGTCACAAGCCATTAGCCGAATTGCCTAAAGAACCCGCCCCCTAACAAACATAATTGCTGGTTAGGGCTATGGAGTTTGGAAGCCATTGTCTGCATCTCCGACTACTTTCCTCCCCTCACTTCTCTCCCCCATTCTTCTGTTGAATAAAGTGATCTGTTCCAGGAGAAGTGGTAATAAAATTGCTGAAACGAAAACAGGATTGTTCAGCAAGGAAACCGAATCCAATTTGCTGTACAAGTACAAATACACTTTTATCTCTCTGTGTTTACTCATTTGAAGAATTGCTACAAGGGATTTTTATATACAATTAATAGGATTAATGGTTCTCAAGAGAGGAGAGAGAACTGGCAAGGCACCGTGTAGGAATATGATACTTTTGCTTGTCACTGATGTTTGCTGTTAAATTCATGCTGTTTAATTCTCTTATGAGAATTCTCTTGTTATTATGTATAATTCTCTTATGAGAGCTTAGGCACCAAAGACAAATTCCTTGTGTGTCCAACCACTATTGGCCAATAAAGAGTTCTGTTCTGTTCTGTTCTGTTCTGTTCTGTTCTGTTCTGCTCTGCTCTGCTCTGCTCTGCTCTGCTCTGCTCTTTTCTGTATTGTTCTGTTCTGTACTGATCCGTTCCGTTCTGTTCCATTCTACTCCATTCCACTCCACTCCACTCCATTCCTGCTCTGCTCTGCACCTATTCCGTTCCATTCCGTTCCGTTCCATTCCGTTCCATTCATATTCTATTCTATTCCATTCCATTCCATTCCATTCCATTCCATTCCATTCCATATTTTCTATTCTATTCTATTCTATTCTATTCTATTCTATTCTATTCTATTCTATTCTATTCTATTCCATTCCATTCCATTCCATTCCATTCCATTCCATTCCATTCCATATTTTCTATTCTATTCTATTCTATTCTATTCTATTCTATTCTATTCTATTCCATTCCATTCCATTCCATTCCATGTCCCATTTTCCATGTCCCATTTTATGATCTTTCTTGCGATAGTTGTTAAGTGAATCACTGCAATTGTTAAGTTAGTAACCCGGTTGTTAAGTGAATCTGGCTTCCCCGTTGACTTTGCTTGTCAAAAGGTCGCAAAAGGGGATCACGTGACCCCAGGACACTGCAACCGTCATAAATATGGGTCAGTTGCCAAACTTCTGGATTTTTGATCACCTGACCACGGGGATGCTGCAATGGTCATATGTGTGAAAAATAGTCATACGTCACTTTTTTTAGTGCCGTCGTAACTTTGAACCGTCACTAAATGAACAGTTGTAAGTTGAGGACTACCTGTATTCTGTTCCTGGATTTAGAAAGTAGAAAGGATAAACCTATGAAGGAGGACTTGATGGGAGTTATATTCTTGGAAGCCCAATACTCCTTGTCCTGATGCGCAATGCAGTGCGATGGACACAAGTTCACAATGTACTTTTCCAGTAAATCGGAATTTTGACTGCAACAGTTGTAAATGTGAAAAACAGTCACGAGTCCCTTTTCTCATTGCTATTGTAACTTCGGTCACTAAATGAATGGTTGTAAATTGAGGACTACCTGTAATTTGATTCCAAGATTAAAATACAGCAAGTCTTGTCCTTATTATTTTAAATGGTGCGAAGTCACAAGAATGGGCACCTTTACTATTTACAATTCCATAGAGCTGCCTGAGAACAAATAGCCAATCAGAACTTACCTTCCTGGTTAATAGATGAAAACGGACATGTATCAGCAATGCTCATGTGCTTCACAGCAAGGAGCCCTTCCTATTTTCCTCTCGGCTGCTCTGGAGGATTTTGCTGGCTGAAGGATTCTGGGAAATGATGTCCAATGCACTAGGTCAAGGCAGGCTGATCTAGAGAGCCGGCCAAGAGAGCTTGGGCAAATATACAAAAGAAGGGAAATAACAAAAATTACTGCTAGGGGAATGAGCTATCAGCCACCAAGCCAGCTACAGGATTTTTGCTTTTTTTGGAGCAGATTATCGAATGTGAGATGTAGTAATAACGGAAGATTTTAACCCCTCGGAAATCAGTAGGAAAACCTCAGTGATTTTGCTGACTGTTTGATAGTTTAGATTTAGAAAGTTGTAGAAAGTCAACCTGCATTAACCTCTAAGCTCGCCTGTGACTTTCAGACAACCAGTGTGGCAGAGGTGGGTTTCAGCAGGTTCTGACCAGTTCTGGAGAACCGGTAGCAGAAATTTTGAGTAGTTCGGAGAACCGGTAAATACCACCTCTGACTGGCCCCACCCCCATCTATTCTCTGCCTCCCGAGTCCCAGCTGATCGGGAGGAAATGGGGATTTTGCAGTAACCTAACCCTAGAGTGGGGAGGGAATGGAGATTTTACAGTATCCTTCCCCTGCCATGCCCACAAAGCCATACCCACCAAGCCACGCCCACAGAACCGGTAGTAAAAAAAATTGAACCCCACCACTGGGCAACTAGGAAGGCTGGAATGATATATACAAAAAAAGCAACAGGAAAAACATTTTCAAGCTCCCCAAGATTAATATTATAAAATGGGAGCTTTTTTCCCACCAAGGCTGATCAAGAGGTAGGAACTACAGTAATTGCAAGGCAGATTTTGGTTACAACGTTTTCCTCCTGTGGTAAGGCTGTTTGTGACTCCAGACAGGCCACCAAACTCTAGTCATATATTAAATATGTTATTGGCTCTTTACTAGGATGTCTCCTGTCACTTGGCATTTCACCAGACGCTTTACGCAGCCTGCCTCTTTGACATTTTCGGTATTTTGACTAGGGAACATTCCTGATTTATTGGAGTTAACTGCCAATATTTTTTCCTTGAGTACCGTCGCTGTGTCAGTTCTGAGTGCCGATGTTACGACAGCATGTTTGCTGCTGGGTACTTCTGCAGTGTGTTCTTCGGTGGCACTGAAATATTTAATATTACGAAAAATATGTGTCACGTTTGCAGACCTTGGTCTGAGATGTAATGGGTTAGAATTAGAATAACAGAGTTGGAAGGGAACTTGGAGGTCTTCTAGTCCAACCCCCTGCTTATGCAACAAACCCTATAGCATTTCAGACAAATGGTTATCCAATCTCTTCTTTAAAACTTCCAGCGTTGGAGCATTTACAACTTCTGGAGGCAAGTTGTTCCACCGATTAATTGATTCCTCGGCATAAATTTCCTGTTGACTCAAGCAGTCATAAATGACACAGGAGGCTGCCTTACATCAGTTGGATTCGTACTACGCTAAACCGTGGATTCTTAAATAAACTACATATGACCAAATTATACATCACCCTAAACCAATGTTAAACAAGGATACAGATTATATGCAGCCCCTAGAACCCTTCTGTTCTGCAAACTCTGCATCTGTGTTTGTCAGGCACAAGCTGCCAGATCCATGCATGTAAAGTTCAAGCTAACTACTTTATTATCTTTTGCCTATTATACAGGAATCTCTCCAGGCGACTTGCCTTCTCTTTGGAACTGATAGTTGAGGTTCTATGGAGCTTGGGGGAGGAGTCAGTCCTAAATCTCTTGTGACTGCACAAGGATTCTAGGCTAGTCTCCTGCTTGACATCTCCCCTCTACCTGGCTGGGGATTTTTTGGTGACAACTTTATAATGAAAGTTGTGATAGGATTAGAGGTAGAGATAGCATAATAGAAAATTATCCTCTCTGCATTTATTTCCCAATGTTCTCTAAAAACTGGTGATGCTGAACTTCATCTACACCTTGTAGCTGTTTTGTTGAAGTGGACACATGAGCATTGTGGTGGAATGTGGTCTGGATTCCCAGGAAGGGAGAGCTACATTATAAAGACCAAAGAGGTAGTGAAGCTTAGGTAGTTTGGTTGGAACAAAGAGAGTGAAGAAAACACCTCCCTAGCAACGGTAGGATTCAATTTTTTTTACTACCGGTTCTGTGGGTGTGGCTTGGTGGGCGTGGCATGGATTGGTGGGCGTGGCAGGGGAAGGTTACTGCAAAATCCACATTTCCTCCCGATCAGCTGGGACTTGGGAGGAAGAGAATAGATGGGGGCAGGGCCAGTCAGAGGTGGTATTTACCAGTTCTCCGAACTACTCAAAATTTTTGCTATTGGTTCTCCAGAACTGGTCAGAACCTGCTGAAACCACGTCTGCTCCCTAGCCATTCTCAGAGTCTATTTCTAGTCATGCAAATAGTTGTTATAGTTTGGCAAGATTCCTGTCCATAGGTGAGGAACAATTAAAAAAAAAACCTGCTCAGTCTACTTTACTCTTTCTCCCAACCAAATTATCTAAGCTTCACTACCTCTTTGGCCTCTGGAATGTAAGCCCTTCCTTCCTGGAAATCCAGACCACATTCCACCACAATGCTCATGAGTCCCACTTTAACAACACTGCCACAAGATGCAGATATGGGCCTGACAACCATAATGTTATGACCCAAAGGTGGTTTTTTTTTCAGGAGGCAACTGAACTTGTTTTTTTTTTTTGAAAATGTTTTGCTTCTCATCCAAGAAGCTTCTTCAACTCTGACTAACTGTATCCTGTCAGAGCTGAAGAAGCTTCTTGGGTGAGAAGTGAAATGTTTTCAAAAGAAAAAAAAATAAGAAAGTCCAGTTCCTGCCTGAAAAAAGCACCTTTGGGACAACCATGATCTGATGACTGAGAATCTCTACAGATTTAGTGTTATGAATTCAACTTTAAGTGACTAATTCTATTTATTTATTTTTTTCAAATATATATATATATATGTATGTATGTATGTATGTATGTATGTATATATGTATATGTATATGTATATGTATATGTATATGTATATGTATATGTATATGTATATGTATATGTATATGTATATGTATATATATTTAAACATCTTAAACATAAAAAATACATCTTTTAAGAGCGAAAATTTGGTCCGGTTATAAATAGGTACAATTGCTCACACTTCTTTAACAAGCTCAATTCCAAATTTCATTCGTTTACATCTTTTAAAATAAAAGTCAAACCACAAATTTTTATCACTAATTCTAACATCTTAATCTAAACATTTAGCATTCTATTGTATCACCATAAATCTTAATTTCCAAATAAACACAACTCCTTTTTATATGCAATCTTTAATTTCCAAATAAACACAATTCTAATTTTTATATCATTTTAGAAATCAAAATTCCATATATATTCCTTAATCTTAAAACCCATTTCATCAAATCTCTATCTTAACCTCTATTAATTTACTATTAATTTACATCTAATTTTCTTAGGTTTATCATCAATTACACTTCTCATTTTACATAGCATCATTTCAAAATCATTTCACATTGTTTAATTATCATCCATCATCTTCTTTTTCACCCCAACTGATTTCCAATGTTTTTATCTTTAGGCTGTTTTCCAGCATATTCTCCTCCACGTCTCCATTTATTGTTTTGTAAGTGACTAATTCTATTTATTAAAGGTATTTGTATGGCCCATCCACTCCCCACAATCAACAATGACTCTCAGCAGCTCACATTTTTAAAAAATGGAACGTAAATGTGAGTGTGTCGATTCACATGCTGGCTACATGGAAGGTCTCCTTAAAATGGGAATGGCAAAATTATCCAAGGTCAAAGCCCGTCCCTGCATAATTGCTGCATGCTAAGCAGAAAGAAGTGGGTGGGACAGCTGTCAAGAATTAGCTACGTTTCTTCCGCAGAGTTTGTCGCAATTGCTCTTATATCATTCCATCAAAGTTGTCAGGGCACCGCTGGTACATAATTAGATACTCAAAAAGGTTTCTGCTCAGATCCCTGTAAATAGTGGGAAGAAATAATGAGGAGTGCCACTCTTTAGAATTAAATATACCCTTGACATATGTTTGCCTTCCCTGTATATGAAGTTCTTTTATATGGTGGTAAGTATATTGCTGCTTGTCTCTTTTGCTGCAGGGGGGTCTCCAAACTTTGGCAACTTTAAGACGTGTGGATTTCAACTCCCGGACTTCTAGGAGTTGACATCCACTAGTCTTAAAGTTGCCATGTTTGGAGAGTCCTGTTTTATTTCATTCTTGGATATCAGGTAACTCCCAGCTTGTACCTGAAATGAAAGAAGAACCGAGGCCTCCTGGTTTTGGCTGGCAGAGTGCTACAGGAGGCCGGGGAGGCCGAAAATGGACTGCGTGGGGGCTGCATGCAGCCCGTTTTGGCCAGCAGAGGCAGCGTAAGCTGATCTTTTGATATTTTCAAGCTGGCCCCACAGGCCAGATTCAAGCACTCCATGGCAGTGGTGGGTTTCAAATTTTTTTACTACCGGTTCTGTGGGTGTGGCTTGATGGGCGTGGCATGGCTTGATGGGCGTGGCTTGATGGGCGTGGCAGGGGAAGGATACTGTAAAATCTCCATTCCCTCCCCAATCCAGGGGGAGGTTACTGCAAAAGCCCCATTTCCTCTTAATCAGCTGGGACTTGGGAGGCAGAGAATAGATGGGGGCGGGGCAAGTCAGAATTTTTGCTACTGGTTCTCCGAACTACTCAAAATTTCCGCTACCGATTTTCCAGAACTGGTCAGAACCTGCTGAAACCCATCTCTGTCGCACACGGTCCGTTTTGGCCAGCAATGGCACCACAGGCCGGTCCTTTGATATTTCCAGGCCGGCCTCACAGGCCGGATTTAAGCACCCCCCTCCCAGGCCGGATACGGCACACGAGCCTTGAGTTTGACACCACTGGTATAAGGTTTCCTGCCTGAGCAGGAGATTGGACTAGACCTCCAAGGTCCCTTCCAAAGCTGCTATTCTGTTATTCTTATGAGGACATAATGGTCAGATGACCAAAGTGATTGTACAAAATACAGTCTGATCTTTTTGCTGTCTTCAGTTGCTCTGGTTTTATGACTACATTTAAATGCCAGAAGTTTTATGAGGAGAATCATCCCTCCACTGGCCATGATGGCTACAACACAGAAAGACAAAGCTGCTAAGGATGTTAATTAAGAAGTGTAGCGAAATATAATATTTTATTCTGGAGTTATCAGCTCTCCAGTATTTGAGGCTTTCCGGTTCCAAAATAGAAAGCTGGCACTTGCATGTTACTTCCCAAAATAGAACTTATTTGATATTTATAAGACATTTAAATCTTTCTGCTGCAAATGTTATGCTTTTGTTGTGATTTTATTATTGTCCTGTGATTTACCACGAAATGTTTTAATTTGCCAGTTAGGCTTATTTGCAGAATATATTAATTTGGCTGCTCAGATCCGAGGGTCTGGAATGTGGAAGCCTAATTCTTTGAGGAAATAAAGATTTTGACTTTAAAAGTTTCCCTACTCTTGTCCCAGAATGTCAGTGCCAAGACAACATTGCTATTGTATGTGTCGCAGTAGAGGTATAAAAGGAATGTTTGTGCATGTGGTATCTGGGTGTGTGTGTGTGTGTGTGTGTGTGTGTGTGTGTGTATCTTTTTTCCTTTTTCGTAGGCTTTTATGTGCATATTCTTTCTAGCCAGGTAAAACCTGGCTAGAAAGAATATGCATATATATATATATATATATATATATATATATATATATATATATATATGTGTGTGTGTGTGTGTGTGTGTGTGTGTGTGTGTGTGTGTGTGTGTGTGTGTGTGTAGGTCTTTGGTTATTCGGGTCTTCTCCCAAGTAAAATTGAAGGTTTCTTGGCGGCGTTTCGACGAAGTCTCATTCGTCATCTTCAGGCTGGTGTTCTCGGCTTCGTGCTTCCAGGAGCAATGTGAGATCGCAGCTGTCTCTTCCTTTTAACTGCTAGTGGGGGTGTGAGCTGATTGGGTGGGGACTTGGCTGTGCTCTGATTGGCTGGGGGTGTGTTCTGTTTGGGTGGGGGCTTGGTTGTGCTCAGCTTAGTCTGAGTTGCAGGGGGATTTGAGCTGGTGAGCTGCGTTGTTGTTGTTTGGCTTCGTGTTTGTGGCCGTGCGAGCTCTTCATGGTGGGTGTCAGTCTGCTTCATGTATGGATTGGAGGGGTTTAAAGTGGCTAATGATGCAGCTGCGGTCTGGCTTCTGGTCCTTGGTCGTGGCTCATTATCAGTGTGGGTTTGAGTCTGCTTTCTGCGTGGATGTGTGGTGGTGACATCCTGTGTGGCTCTCGTGAGTGTGGGTCTGGTGTCATTCGTCGTGTTAGGGACTCGTTTGTCAATAAGGGCGGGTTTCCAAATGGCTGGTAGGCGGGAGGTATCGTCTCGTTTGTTCATGCTGTGTGGGCGTTTTTCTATCTCGATGGCTTCTCTGATTATTCTGTTGTTAAAGTGTTCAGTTTTGGCGATAGTTCTGGTCTTTTTAAAGTCAATATCATGTCCTGTGGCTTTAAGGTGCTGGACCAGGGAAGAAGTTGGTTCCTCTTTTCTGACTGAGTTCTTGTGTTCTTCTATGCGTGCACTTATTCGTCTGTTGGTTTGTCCGATGTATGTGGTGGGGCAGGCGGTGCATGGGATTTCATATACTCCTTGATTTTCTAACTCAATTTTGTCTTTGGGGTTCCTTAGGATGGTGGATATTTTTCGGTTTGTGCAGAATGCTGTCTTGATGTTATGTTTGTGGAGGATTTTGCTTATTCTGTCTGTGGTGCCTTTTATGTATGGGAGGAGGGCTTTGCCGTTTTCTTGTTCTCTGTCTTGGATTTTAGTGGGGGTTTCTTTTTGGATTAGGTTGGTGATCTTATTTCTTTGGAATCCATTGGATGTTAGTACGTTAGTGAGAGTGTGTAGTTCGGTTTTTAGGTGTTGTTCGTCAGCTAAGCGTTTTGTTCTGGAAATGAGTGTCTTGCCTACAGAGTTGATCTGGGCAGGGTGGTGGTGTGAGAGTGCGTGCAGATAGCGGTTTGTGTGTGTTTTCTTCTGGTAGATAGTGTGTCCTAGGGAGCCATTGGATTTTCTGTAGACTAAGACATCCAGGAAGGGAAGTTGGTTGTTCGCTTCTGTTTCCATGGTGAACTGTATTTTGGGGTGTAGGCTGTTGAGGTGTGTGAGGAAGTTGTCCAGTTTTTCTTTCCCATGTGGCCAGATTATGAAGGTGTCGTCTACATATCTGAGCCAGAGTTTGGGTTTGTGATCAGATTTTTCTAGAGCTTGGGTTTCAAAGTATTCCATATAGAGGTTGGCAATGACAGGTGAGAGGGGTGATCCCATGGGTGCTCCTTCTATTTGTTTGTATTTCTGTCCATTATAGATGAAGTATGTGTTGGATAGGCAGTGGTTGGTCAGATCTAAGATGTGCTTGGGGGGGTTATATTTGTCAAGGCTTCTTTGATTGGTACTTGGGTGAAGAGGGATATGACAAAACTCATTCCAGTTCATAGACATCATAAAGCAACAAAACTTACAGCCCAGTGACCTACTCGTGAGCTTCGATGTCATATCCCTCTTCACCCAAGTACCAATCAAAGAAGCCGTGACAGTTATCCAAAACAAATATATACATACATACATACATACATACATATATATATAGACACACACACACACACACACACACACACACACACACACACACACATGCATTCTCCACTTTCTAGGGATAATAGATGAGAGAGAACAGGAGAAGGAAAAGGAGTGGGAGGGAAAGAGGGAAAGAGAGAGGCAGGGGAAGGAAGGGGTGGGGGCAGGAAGAGGGAGGGAGGGAGGGAAGAAGGGGGAGAGAAAGAGAGATGGGGCAGGAAAGGACAGGGGCAGGGAGAGAGAGGGAGGGAAGGAAGAAGGGAGAGAGAGAAAGGAGTAGGAAGGGACAGGCAGTAAGAGGGAGGGAGAGGGAGAGAGAAAGGGAGGGAAGGAGGGAAAGAGAGAAATATACACGAAGGGATAGGGGCAGAAAGAGAGAGGGAGGGTGGGAAGAAGGGGGAACGAAAAAGAGAGGCAGGGGCAGGAAAAGATAAGGAGGGAAAGAAGAAGGGAGAGAGAGAGAGATACGCGACAGGGGTAGGAAGAAAGGGGGAGAGAAAGGGAGTGAAGGAGGTGTAGAAAGTTACACCACCTAGAAGAATTAAATATTTTGAGCTATATTAAAAAAGGCAGAATATTATATTTCCCTGGATGAGAAAAGGAGAAACGTGTTTTTAAAGACAAAGAGCAGCTTCCTGCCCTCAGCAGATATTTGATGCACATTAAGACTGGGCCAGCCTATCTACGAAACAAAAGACCTCAGCTCCAGGGTGATAGGATTAAGACATGACCCTCCAGGACGTAATAGGATTATCTATCAGCAGAGCTCACTTCATGGTATAACCAAGCCCCTACATTACATTAGCCCAAGGTTCAACCAAACGTGACTTCAAGACAGAAATGACCCCACATGGTCCCATGGGAGTCTGACAGCAACCAATAGAATACATGCTCTTGGCACAGGAACAGGAAGCTCAAGTTCAAAGCCCAAGAGAGGGTACAAATACCGCTCACTCTCCTCTCCATGTGGTCAGCTACCCAGAATCACACGTGCTTAATGGTTCTGCTCCATTAAACCATCTTTCCAATCAGCCTCCATGTTTCCAGTGTCTTTCCCTCCATTTGGAACTGAACCCAGATGGACATTTCTTCCAACAGAGGGAAAGAGGGAAAGAGAAGGACAGGGGCAGGAAGGGATGGGGCAGGAAGAGGAAGGGAGAGAGAGAAAGAGGGTTACAGGGGCAGGAAGAGGAAGGGAAGGAGGGAAAGAGGGATATAGGGGCAGGAAGAGGAAGGGAAGGAGGGAAAGAGGGTTACAGGGGCAGGAAGAGGAAGGGAGGGAGGGAAAGAGGGATACAGGGGCAGGAAGGGATGGGGCAGGAACAGGAAGGGTGGGAAAGAGGGAAAGAGAGAGAGGGCAGGAAGGGATGGGGCAGGAACAGGAACGGTGGGAAAGAGGGAAAGAGAGAGAGGGCAGGAAGGGATGGGGCAGGAACAGGAAGGGAGGGAAAGAGGGAAAGAGAGAGAGGGCAGGAAGGGATGGGGCAAGAAGAGGAAGGGAGGGAGGGGAAAAGGGAAAGAGAGAGACAGGAGCAGGAAGGGATGGGGCAGGGGGAGAGAGGGAGGGAGGGAAGGAAAGAGAGAGAGAGAGAGATGGAGGGAACCAGTTTGGTGTAGTGGTTAGGCCGCCAGGCTACAAACCATGACACCCCGTGTTCTACTCCCACCTAGGCACAAGACCAGCTGGGTCATCTCTGGCCAGTCACTTTCTCTCAGTCCTAGGAAGCACGCAAGGGCAAACCACTTCTGAAAAAAAACCTTGGCCAAGAAAACTGCAGCAACTAAACCAAGGCAACCTGTTCAAATGCCTGAGACTTCCATCCAAAGCGATTCCTGCCGTGTGATCCTCAGGGCGAATGGATGAGGTTGTGCAGCCTTACCTTGGCAAACCTGAATCCTCACCGCAGAAAGCAATCAATACCTGCACTTCTTTAAAAACCCGGGCCGGTCCCTTTAAGATCTCTCCGATTATTAATCAAGTCACTCCAGCTTTCTTTCCTTCCTAACCTACCTGGAACGGATGGCCTGACGTTATGGAAGGATCAATTGTAAAAAGTGGAATTAGTCACTCTAAATCATGCAGCTGTGGTCGAAGGGAGCTCTTCTTAAAAAATCATTAAACAATCATGTATTCCTATTGATTTATTCAAAATACCTTCAAGGGAAGCAGATTAAACCCCAGGCACAAAAAAAAAAAAAGAAAAAAAAGAAGTAAACTAATGCAGATTAAATGGATGAAGGATGGGCTGATGTTTCCCTGGGCAGTTTTTGTACTAATGAGAGGAAAATTATATGTACACTATTACCAGGATAAAAGGGTCTATTAGAGGTCTTTTGCTTGACATATTTATGTATTTCAAATACTAAGTAGCACAGTGAATTAGGTTTATTCCTGGCATTTGCTATTTTTATTGCGTCTCTGAGTGATAAACAAGGTGGCCCATCGGAGAAACGGCTTGGTTAGTTCAGTAGGAGAAGCTGTGCAAGGAGAATCTCAAGTACAGGAAGTCCTTGACTTACGACGCACCCAAAAAAGGGGATTTACAACCTGGATCTGAAGTTCTAACAGTCACACACACACACACACACACACACACACACACACACACACAGCAGGGGTGGGTTCTATTTACCTTTACTTCCAGTTCGTATCGCGCCCACGCATGCTCTTCTGCGCATGCGCAGATCACTTATGATGACGTCCGGGTCAGTGGGCGGAGCCTCCCGCCGGTTTTACTACCGGTTCTTGCGAACCGGTCCGAACCAGGGACAAACCACTACTGACCTGTAGTCACACAAGCAGATTTCAGGCACTTGACAACCAATAGTGTCCCACAATCATCTGACCACGTTTTATGTTTTTGCCAAAAATTGGCCCTTACTTCTACACTTAATGACCACTGTCCTTGCTTAACAACTGCTGTGTTCATTCTACGACTGCCACATTCACCTCACAACTACCACAAAAAAGGCCATAAAAATTAGGTCAGTTGTTTTTGGACCGTGACAACTTCATTGCATTATATTTTTGTAGTGTTTTATTTGTATACTTTTTATCTTTTTCAATATGGTAAGCCGCCCAGAATTATCCTGTGGTAAGGTGGGAGGTCAATACATTTTTAATAAATAGCAAAATAATAATTTTAAAAATAATAAAATAAAATAAATAAAACATAAAATAAGTAAAATAGAAAATAAAATAAATGAAATAATGAAATAAAATAAAATACAGTATAATAAACTAAACTAAACTAAACTAAACTAAAATAATAAAATAAAATAAAATAAAATAAAATAAAAATAAAATAAAATAAAATAAAATAAAATAAAATAAAATAAAATAAAATAAAATAAAATAAAATAAAATAAAATAAAATAAAATAAAATAAAATAAAATAAAATAAAATAGTGCAGGCTCCATTACTGTCATAACTCGAGTAACTACCAATAGAACATTTGCACAGCCTTTTTGGAAGGAGTTTATTATCTTTTTAAAAAAAAAAGTTTTTTATTTTTTTATATTTAAACAAACAATGCATCATTAATCATTCAGTGTGTCATCTGGGTATATATTTTGTGTCCTCTTATTCCTCCTTCATCATTTTCCTACTAGATTTCTATCTTACTTTTATATTTTCATTTAATTTATTACAACATTCTTTCCAAATTTCTTACATTTATGTTAATTCATTTTATTCCTCCTTTGTCATCATTTCTTATTAGATTTCTATCTTACTTTTACATCTTCATTTAATTCATTACAACATTTTTCTCCAAGACCAATGCCTGTATTTTAAATTTGCCCCTGTAAAATTGGCACACAGGGTGTCTAGCAAATGGGAACAGCGAGGGGCTAAATTCAAATCCCAACCTAAGAAGCTTTATTTGATATTGTGGCTGCTGCGCGTACGCTGGCCTTCCATTTTGATGGATTCGTGAGGGGAATCTGTTGCAAAGCTCGATGACTGATAGAATAATTTGCCAAGGGTAATGTTTTTACACTCTGCTTCCCCTCTCGGTGCCACATCACTGGATGCAGAGTGGAAAGTTGAAGCCTGTATAAATTAGGACCGGGAAAACGGTGACACCATCCCCAATCCTCCTTTCACCATTTGGATCCTTTCAGCCGAAACAGTGAAGATTCAGATTTGTGAATTTGTAGCATTATGAAACACTTCTATGTACAGTAGTGGCCAAAAATGTGCAAACCTTTTGGGAAAAGTGTATTTTTTAAAACTAGCTAATAACACCACTTTTTTTTTTTTTGAGTTGTACCATAAAATTATATATCAATGGAAAGGTAATTTAATCAGGAATGTAATGTAATAAGTTTTATGAAGGATTTGCTATTAGAATAACAGATACAGTACAAAGAAGAAAAGTGAAATACACAGAAAAAAGGAGATATACAAAAATTATCACCATAGAAAAAAAGAGATATACAAAAATTAACACCATGTCAGTTTAATACTTAGTTGGGTAACCTATAGCATGAATTATGGCCTTACAACATCTTCCTATGGAGTGAACCAAGTCTTTTAGTTCTGCAGCTGTTATAATGTGAAACCAGGGTCAGCTGCTGGGGGTTCACAAGGGTTCGGGAGAACCTCTAGCTAAGATTCTGTGCAGTTCAGAGAACCCCCAAATGCCACTCCTGGCTGGCCCCACCCACCCTGCCCCACCTCTCCCAGGAGTCCCCACGTGGCCCGTTTTGATGCAGATAAGTACAGGGTGCGCATGGAGACTTGGGGAGGGCGAAAAGCGGGCCTACCGGAAGTTTGGGAAGGCCAGAAATGGGGCTGTTTCTGGCCTCCAGAGGGCCTCCGGAGCCTGGGGAGGGCAAAAACGGACGCCCCCCGTTGTGGTGCAGGAGGCCAACTAGGCCATGCCCAGTATGGCCACACCCACCCATCAACCAGGCAGAGAACCTCCTGCTAAAATTTTTGAAGCCCACCCCTGTATGAAACCAAGATTGAAGGATTGCTTCTATTAACTGGGTTTTATTGCTAGGTCACTTCTGACTAACAAGTTTCTTTAGTCGGTTCTGTAGATTTTCAATTGGGTTAAGGTCTGGGCTATTCCCAGGCCATTCCAGCAGTGGAACAGGATTATCTTGAAACTCCAAAAAAAAAAAAAAAGTGGTGTTATTAGCCATCAAACCTCAAAAATACACTTTTTCCCAAAAGGTTTCCACAATTTTGGCCACTACTGTAATTCCTGAGGCGGGAAACACACTGCCCTATTTAGGAGATGCCCTTTGCCCACGCATGAAGGAAAGAAGTCTGCAGGATATGATCAAATAGGGAAAAATGGTGGCCACCATGCACAATCAAAGCTGTGCCCATTTTTTACATGTGCTCCACTGTTTTTATGAGGGTTTAACATTTATGCTTGGTTTTATTTAACTCAGGGGTGTCCAATCCTTGGAAACTTTTTAAGACTTGTGGGATAACTAAGAAAAAACAGATGAGTTAGGAAACAAACCAATACCAGAGTTTTCATTTGAGGCGCAAATAACCAGGCTCAAATTGTCATATTTTGAACTCTATGCAAAGCTCTCTTGAGAAGTCCATCACACTTGAAAAAGGTAGAAGGAAAGACAAGAAGAAGAGGAACAGCAGCAAGGCGGATGGACCTGCTTAAAGCAGTTATTAGTTCGGGAATTGGTCAACATGGTGAAAGTCTATCAACGTGGCCAGTAAGAGTTCACAACAACTTAATAGCATCTAATCAATCAGTCAATCAATCACCAAGGTTTCAACAGGCAGATGACCATCTATTTTGGCATCTTCTATCTTGACTCTCAGTTAAACCCATTAAGTAGTAGCTTAATTTCTCTAGAGTCCTGAACCACTTTCTTTTTTCTTTTTTTTCAATATTTTATTAAGTTTGTGAGAATACATTAAATATCATTTCTATTTACATCGGAAGTTCAGTGTTTGTACATATATACAAGATATATACCTGGTGTTTCTTAAGCTACTTATTCCTTTTATTAGGCACACCTTTTTCTCCTTCTTTTATTTTATCATTCATTCATTCATACCACCTTCCCCAAACAGTATAGTAATCTGAATTCTCATCCTCATTTATTTCATGGGTTAGTTTGCTCATCTCTGCACACTCCAGTATTTTCCTAATTATGTGTTCTTCTGTTGGCAGATCTTTCTCTTTCCAGTATTGTGCGTATGCCAGTCTAGCAGCTGTAGTGATATGTATAATTAAATAAACCTTTTTCTTTCCATAGTTCCTCTTTACTATTCCCAGGAGAAATATTTCAGGTGTCAATTCAATATCTTCTCCAATTATTTCTTGTAACTGTCTCCAGATCTTGCTCCAATATCTTTTCGCATCGGGGCATGTCCACCACATGTGAAAGAAGGTGCCCTGCCCATGACCGCATTTCCAACAATTTGGGTGTATATTTGGATACATCTTTGCTAGCCTAGCAGGGGCTAGATACCACCTGTGTAGCATTTTATACTGGTTTTCCTTATAAGTCACTGCTCTGGTCAGTTTATAATTCCTATTCCATGCCTCTTCCCACTTGTTAAAATTTATACTGTGTCCAATGTTCTTCTCCCATGCTCCCATTTGGTTTTTGATTGACCCATTAATTAGTAGCTTAATTTCTCTAGAGTCCTGGACCATTTTCATTCTGTGCTCCATTTTGTGATGAATATCTTGCCTCCTTGTTATCTGATCCTCCCTTTCCAATAGGCCCCCAATTTCACAATCTGAAATCCAAAAAAAAAATAATCTCTCATTTGGAAAACTCTAACGTCCCAGGCAAATATACGATTTCGCCAGAATTACTGAAGATAAACCCTGACTCCCATCTTAGTCCCATTGCTCGCTACTATTAATTTGGTCAAATATGATCAAATATTTGGTAAAATGTGAGGGTCAAATATGAAAGGAAGGATAAAGGAAGAATGGACCAGAAACTCTGTAGCTGATCTATGGTCTACAAGGAAGGAAGGAAGGAAGGAAGGAAGGAAGGAAGGAAGGAAGGAAGGAAGGAGGGAGGGAGGGAGGGAGGGAGGGAGGGAGGGAGGGAGGAAGGAAGGAAGGAAGAAAAAAGAAGGAAGGAAAGAAAGAAAGAAAGAAAGAAAGAAAGAAAGAAAGAAAGAAAGAAAGAAAGAAAGTCACAGTAAAGGTGATAGGCAAGGATGATCTTGCTAAATAGTATCCAGTCTTGCCTAATCAAGGAACCACCGAGAACACTCCCACCAACACTGACAGGGCAAGCCATTAGAATATAAAAATAAGAGCAAACCCCACTTCCTTCCAGCACTGATGATGTTACGTAGTTTGGTAATGAAACGTCTGCAAGAAAAACACCAAGCTCAGAGAGCACCAAGGACCCCACATAAACATATATATATCTCGGCACACCAATAGAAAAGTTTGAGTCTTTGCTGATGCAGTTGCAAGTGTTGATAGATGCAAATAGACAATTCTTTGGAATAGGATCAAGCAATCAATGATTCCAAAAGGCTGAATGAAACAGTAGCACCAGCCTGGATACCTATTTGGTATCCTCTAGACCAGAGGTCCCCAACTCCCAAGCTGTGGATTGGTACTGGTCCACAGCCTGTTAGGAACCAGGCTGCAAGCCAAGCTTCATCTCCACATGCATGGGATCTAGGTAGCGTGCGAAACCATCCTTCTCCCTGATCCGTGGAAAAATTGCCTTCCACAAAACCTGATCCCTGGTGCCAACAAGGTTTTGGGATCTCTGCTCTAGACTTCAGCTTCAGCTTCACTCACCTTCTAAGAAGCTGCTTCATCTAATTTCACGGCACCCTGTCAGTAGCCCAACTGGCTCTGGTCTGCATCTTTATGACATCACCCTGTTCTCTGTGTGATCCCTAATGAGCTGGAACTACCTCTGAGACTAAGTTAAGGGAGAAACTGCAGGGCAAGATCTAAAGCAAGATCAAAGGGAAGAATCAGTGGCAGCCAAACAGGCGTGAAGAATGGTGGACGTTTTGAGCATTAGGCATGTTGGAAAATATTTCAGTCCCTTGAAAACATTACAGTACAGTACTTTCTTCTGGACAAATTCAATAGTTTAGTTTTTATAAAAACTAGACAAAGTATTCCTTCATATTTCGACAGAGGCATAGAATCAGAATCGTATGAAAGTCTGTAGAGATTCTCAGTCATCCAGGTCACGGTTGTCCCAAAGGTGCTTTTTCAGGAGGCAACTGGACTTTCTTGTTTTTTCTTTGAAGATGTTTCGCTTCTCATCCAAGAAGCTTCTTCAGCTCTGACAGGATAGTAGGGAATTGCACTTGCAGACAGCTGGTCATTTGAGAAGAAGCTTCTTGGATCAGAAGCGAAACGTCTTCAAGCAAAAAACAAGGGAGTCCAGTTGCCTCCTGAAAAAGCACCTTTGGGAAAAATCATGCGAAATATTAGTACCACTTTATAAAGCCTTAAGGGGACACAGTGGTTCAGTGGCTAAGACGCTGAGCTTGTCGATTGAAAGGTCGGCAGTTCAGCGGTTCGAATCCCTAGTGCCGCGTAACGGGGTGAGCTCCTGTTACTTGTCCCAGCATCGGCCAACCTAGCAGTTCGAAAGCACGTAAAAAAAATGCAAGTAGGAAAATAGGGACCACTTTTGGTGGGAAGGTAACAGCGTTCCGTGCGCCTTTGGCGTTTAGTCATGCCGGCCACATGACCACGGAGACGTCTTTGGACAGTACTGGCTCTTCGGCTTTGAAACGGAGATGAGTACCGCCCCCTAGAGTTGGGAACGACTAGCACATATATGAGAGGGGAACCTTTGCCTTTACCTTTATAAAGCCTTAGTAAGGCCACACCTGGAATACTGCATACAGTTTTGGTCACCACATTGCAAAAAAGATATTGAGACTTTGGAAAAAATATTGAGAAGACCAACTAGGATGATTAAAGGCTTGGAGGCTAAAACATATGATGAACGGCTTCAGGATTTGGGTTTGGCTAGTCTAGAGAAAAGAAGGACTAGGGGGGACATGATAGCAGTATTCCGGTATTTGAGAGGCTGCCGCAAAAAAGAGGGGGTCAATTTATTTTCCAAAGCACCAGAAGGCAATACAAGAAACAATGGATGAAAACTAATCAAGGAGAGAAGCAACCTGGAATTGAGGAGAAACTTTCTAACCGTGAGGACAATTAACCGATGGAACAGCTTGCCTTCAGACGTTGTGGGTGCTTCATCACTGGAGGTTTTTAAGAAGAGACTGGACAGTCACTTGTAGGACCGTGATGGTGAACCTGTGGCATGCGTGCAGTGCCCTCTGTGATGGTACACGAGCTGTCACCCCAGTTCAGCTCCGCCGTGCATGCGCGTGCGCTTCCCGCCAGCCAGCTGGTCTTTGGGTCTCTGCCACGCATGCATGGGAGGCAGGGCACTTGCAGGGGACCATGTCTCCCAAGACCAGCCTTATCTCTACTACAGATAGGTTCCCTGGCCAGGCTACCGTAAGTCTTAGAATGGGAGCTCAGCTGGCAAACAAATAACGCAGTGACAGACCGCACATGCGTGCATGGGGGAGTGATGCACTGCAGGGGCTGTGCACACATGCATCGGGGGTGGGGCGCATGCGGGGTATGTGTACATGCATGGGGGTAGGGCATGTGCAGGGTGAGTGTGTGCATGCATGCATGCGTGGAGCGGTGGAGCAGGGCGCATGTAGGGGGGCCATGCATGCATTGCATTTTGGGGGTTTGGGGCATATGCTTTGGGCACTCAATCCGGACAAGGTCCTTTCCAACTCTATTCTGATTCTGAATTACCCAACAAGGCAAATGTGTGCTTGTCAAAATTCCACACCGTCCGAAGCACACCCCATTGTCAAAATGATATTAGCAAATCTATTGACTGTTAAAGAAAAGGATGAAAGCCATGATTTCCTTTACAGCCATTACGGCTGCCCACATATGTGAGGTGACCCACGAATGGCACCTTCCTCCATCTAAAATTTGACTCAAGTGGGCCCCGTTCTGGAAACTTTCTTCCCTCCGAAGAATTGACTCCATTCAGCACTGTTCTTTCTTACAGCTCTGCTGCTCACATTCCTTGGGAAGATTACTGAGTTATTAAATAAACAGTTTTGAAATTGTTTTTTTAAAAGAACCTGTTCCAACATTTCCCTTTGATGGGGAAATATCCACCAAAGGGGTTTTTTTCTCCCCCCCCCCCAGAACCTTCTGTTCAAAACGGTTGCATCTAACTAAAAACACATTTTGATTTGACTCATTATTTTCAGTAGTTTGGAACTATTATTCTTTGTTTGTTTTTAAATACTTGCGTGCCGTTATTTATGGACCCATTAAACCAGAAAATTGCTAAGCTAGCCTCTGCTCAGCAGTGAAAAGAATGTAGAGTGATTTATAAAATTACAATCATTTCTGAATTTCTGAGAGGGCCTGTGTATATGAAAGATACATTTGTCTCATTTACCAGTTATATATATTTTTAGGATGTATAACTAAATATAAGATCCAGTGTGGTGTCGTTGTTAAGGAATTTGGGTGTGTGTTAGTTGAGCTTGCATCAAACCTCAATAAGCACCAATAGAGACATTATAAACTCTGACTGCAGGGTAGGACAGGATAGGAAAAAGTTCATTAGAGCTTTTTTTTTTAAAAAAAAAAAGAAAGTTCCAGAGCTCACTGTAACAGCATTGCCAAAAAGGCATTAAGAGTTGTTAACCTAATTTTGTGAAGCTTCTTCTCCAGTAATATTGTATTGCAAACTAGGGCATACAAAACCTTTGCCAGACCAATTCTTGAATACAGCTCATCTGTCTGGAACCCGCACTGCATATCGGACATTAATACAATTGAGAGAGTCCAGAGATATTTCACGAGAAGAGTCCTTCACACTTCTGCTCACAACAGAATACCTTATGCCACCAGGCTTGAAATTTTGGCCTTAGACAACTTAGAATTACGTCGCCTTTGGTCTGACCTAAGCATAGTATACAAAATTATCTGCTACAACATCCTACCTGTCAATGACTACTTCAGCTTCAACCACAATAATACACAAGCATACAATAGATACAAACTTAAGGTAAACCACTCCAAACTCGATTGCGGAAAATACGACTTCAGCAACAGAGTGGTCAATGCCTGGAATGCACTACCTGACTCTGTGGTTTCATCCCCAAACCCCCAAAACTTTAACCTTAGACTGTCTACTATTGACCTCACCGCATTCCTAAGAGGTCCGTAAAGGGGGCGTGCATAAGCGCACCTACGTGCCTACCATCCCTGTCCTACTGTCCCCATTTATTTGTACCCATTTCCTGTATTCATAATCATGTTTATACTTATATATGTTATCTTATACATGCTTGACAAAAATAAATAAATAAAAAAAATAGAATGAAGAGATTTTTCTAGTCGGGGAGGGCTTGGAAAAAAAAACAGAGGATACAGATTAAGAAAGGGAGAAGGTTCAAAGAGAGAGCAGCCGAGTCATGTACAATAGCTTTACTAGGGCTTCCCTGTGCTACTTCAAAGAGTTTTTTTTTTGGTTTTTTTTTTAAGAAAGTTAATTATCTCTTTTAAATAAAACTCTACTTTAGCTGAGTTCATTCTGAATTGAACCGAGGGCAGTTTCACTGCCTTAATAAATTGTGTCCTGTGCTCAATGTACTTTTTTTAAAGGCGGTGTTTGCATAAGTCTGTTTTCCCACCTCGGTGCAAAGCATTATTCATTAACTAGGTAGGATGTGATACGCTTTGCTCTCCACTTCCGGTTGGAAGGACATTGCTGTGCTCAGCTCCACAGTTGCTGTATTTTGTTCTGCAGATGGTTGAACGCTTCAGTAATGTCCAACACACAACAACAGAGCATTCAACTGTAATCCCAAGTATTTTTTGCTCATTGCTTGCAACAACTGGTTAGTTAGTTAGTTAGTTAGTTTATTATATTTGTATACCGCCCATCTCCCAAGGGACTCAGGGCGGTGAACAGCCATGGTAAAAAATGTACAACAAAAATTAAAAGCTTATTAAAATAATTCAATCATTCGGCCAAATTTAAAACATCCAATTAAGATCATTTTAAAACCCCTATCAAAACCCAATTTAAAAAACCTTTATCCTGTCAGTCCAGCTTGCTGGAATAATAGGGTCTTCAGAGCTTGACGGAAGGCACGGAGGGCGGGGATCCTTCGTATGTCCGGGGGCAGTTCATTCCATAGGGCCGGGGCCCCCACAGAGAAGGCTCTCCCCCTGGGGGTCACCAGCCTACACTGTTTGGCTGATGGCACCCTGAGGAGGCCCTCTCTGTGGGAGCGTATTGGTCAGTAGGAGGCAATCGGTGGCAGAATGCGGTCCTGTAGATAACCAGGTCTACAACGTTTAGCTGATTTAGATGACTGCCCCAGAATTTTTTACGATCTGTTAAGTAGATCTTAAATTAGGTCTTCCTTCAAACAAAACAAAGGCACTCACTGGACCTAGATTAAATGGTGTCCTACTGAATATGTCTCTAATTCTGTATCTCCAATTTGATCAGAATAAGACAATTAAAAGTGCAGAGGTCCATAAAATTAGCAGGTCGTTGAAGCACTTGGAGGTTTATCTGTGTCCTCAGGGTCACCTGAGTAGTGCTCCTGATTCCTGTAGTCTGCAATTTTTCCTCTGGAAATCCATTCCTAAAATTGCAAACTAAGGAAAAATTGCAGACTACAGGAACCATTTGCACTACTCAGGTGACCCTGAGGACACAGATAAACCTCCAAGTGCTTCAACGACCTACTAAAAGGATGCAAATGACCAGCTATCTGCAAGGAATATAAATCCTTCCATTCCCCTCTCTTCTGTCAGAGCTGAAGAAGCTTCTTGGATGAGAAGCGAAACGTCTTCAAAAGAAACCAAGAAAGTCCAGTTGCCTCCTGAAAAAGCACCTTTGGGACAACCATGACCAGGATGACTGAGAATCTCTACAGGGGTCCATAAAACATAGTATTTTACATGGATCTTTGCAGGAATCAGATGTTATGCAAGTATCCAGGTTGCTGAAGAATAATTCCACAAGTGAAGTATCAGAAATGCACTCCCTTTTAATTTAATTTAATTTCCTTGACTTACAACCATTGCAGTGGTGGGTTGCCCCCGGTTTGGACCAGTTCGCAAGAATCGGTAGTAAAACGGACAGGAGGCCCCACCCACCGCCCCGGATGTCATCATCAGCGATCTGCGTATGTGCAGAAGCTTCTGCGCATGTGCAGAGGCGAAGCGCACGTGAAGCGCATGATCCCATTGCGAACCGGTAGTAAAAGTAAGTAGAACTCACCCCTGAACCATTCGTTTTAGTGACCAAAGCTAACAACAGCACTGAAAAAAGTGACTGATGACTGTTTTCATACTTTTGACCGTTGCAGCATTCCTATGGTCACATGATCAAAATTCAAACGCTTAGCAACTGGCATGTGTTTATGATAGTTGCAGGGTCACGAGATCACGTGATCCCCTTTTCTGACTTTCTGACAAGCAAAGACAGTGGGGAAGCCAGATTCCCTTAACAACCGTGTTACTCATTTAACACCTGCAGTAATTCCCTCAAAACTGCTGCAAGAAACTGTGGCAAGAAATAAAATGGGGCAAAACTCACTTAACAACGGTCTTACTCAGCAACAGAAATTTTGAGCTCAATTGTGGTTGTAAGTCAAAGACTACCTGTCTTCTATTTTCTATTTCTATTTTATAGAAAATAAAATGAATGTTCGGTGAGTGATTTACCTAATCTCAGGTGTTTTTGTCTTGTTTTTTAAATAAATTTTATTAATTTTCTATGAATTACATTTCTTGGTGCTTAATAAAAATCATGTTGTCTGGGTATTTTAAGTTGTTTAACAATACAGATTCCCTTCTTATTCTCCACTCCTTTTTCCCAACCACTGGTACAATAAGTTCCATTTTTGATAATATTCTGTGCCTTCTTCCTATTTGATTTTCAGTGTGAGTCTATCCATTTCTGCACAGTCTAGACTCTAGTATCTTCTTAATTTTCTCTTCATCTTGAGGCGTTTCTTCATCTTTCCAATATTGTGCAAAGATAATTCTCACTGCTGTTAAAACATGTAATGCTAAATGCATATTTTTCTTATCAATTTTTTCTGATATCATTCTGATTCTTTTTTTATAGTATCCCAATCATACCAATTTTAATGGGCTCCTGGATCTTAATTTCTAAGGAGCTCCCTTTAAAAAAACAAACATGGATGAGGCTGCCATATCAATAATCACGTTCGTTTTCACATTAATACTTTTTTGTTATTATTTCTGGCAGATTTTGAATAAATAACTGAGCCACGGCCTCTTTAAATTCTGGTTGCCTGTCTTTAAATCTGGCCCTTTATTTCAGTTCAGAATTATTATTTTTTTAAAAAAATAGTATTTTAAGTTATATCCAAAATCAAGTCAAACCTTGTGTTATATCTAAAATTGAGAGACTGTGCTTCAAAATCCAATAAAACAAAATCATCTCTCTTTTTTTGGCAGTGAAACAGTTATGGCATTTTTACTTTATTTTTTTTAAAAAATATTTTTATTAAACAGTTTTTAATAGTTTTTGACAATTTTCCTCTTTGCAGCATTTCCGTATCGGTATACATCCACTGTGTGTCCATTTTCCCCTTTACATTTATATATCTATACATGTGGTTCCATTATCTTTTATACATACTAATATATTAATATATTGATTTATATACATAAATTTTGTGTCTTATATATTTATACAGATTTATTACTATTTTCTAACTCCTAAGCTTTCTTTATTTGATATTTTCTTAACTTCTACACCTATCCTCTAACCATTTGTACCATACATTCCATACCAAATAATACTCCGTTTCTCCTTTATCTTTTATTTCTTTTGTCAGTCTATCCATCTGAGTGCACTCCAGTACTTTTCTTATCACACTTTCCTCTGATGGATATAGTATTATTTTTCCAGTTTTGTGCATACACAATTCTGGCTGCGGTTATGACATGTAATATTAAGTATTGTGGGTTTTTTATCATAATTTCCTGTAAGTATGCCTAATAGAAATAATTCCGGTTTCAGTTCTATTTGCTGTTTGATCATCTCCTCAAGCCACTTTCTTATTCTAATCCAATATTTTTTGCTATTGCACATGTCCACCACATGTGATAGTACGTTCCCTTAGCTTGTCCGCATTTCCAACAATCTGGTGATCTGTGAACAAAATCATCTTAACTGCCTATTTTAAAGACCATAATCAGGAAGCCAGTCTCTGGCTGAAGATCAATTAAACAGTCCTGCTTCCACAAAGGTTCTCTCTGAAGTACCCACCAAATTATGTGAGGGAAATACGTATGTTTTCCAACAATTATAAACTAGACAGAGGTTCATATGGAAGGGTGTGTTCCTTCAAATGTCTTGACTTTGCAGGCCAAAGCTCGCACCTCGGGTTGTGCCCCACAAAAGACTAAAAACCAGAGGATTTGTTTAAAAGCTAGCATAACTTCTGTCTAAATGGAAAGCGATTAAGGAATTGATCTGCTGTTTTTGGAGAGGGACAACGCTTTTGTCTTGATCAGCAGATCTTTAAGTCTTCAAGTAACACTCTCTACCTCTCTCTGTCTCTTTCCCGTTCTGTCTCTGTCTCTCTGTCTCTGTCTGTCTCCTTGCCTCTCTCTTTCGCTCTCTCTGTGTGTCTCTCTCTGTGTCTGTCTCCCTCCCTCTGTCTCTCTGTCTCTGTCTCTTTCGCTCTCTCTGTCTCCCTCTGTCTCTCTCTGTCTCGCTGTCTCTCTCTCTCTTTCGCTCTCTTTGTCTCTCTGTCTGTCTGTCTCCCTCTGTCTCTCTCTTTCGCTTTCTCTGTCTCCCTCTGTCTCCCTGTCTCTCTCTCTTTCACTCTTTCTGTCTCTCTCTCTCTCTCTCTTTGTCTGTCTGTCTCCCTCTGTCCCTCTGTCGCTCTCTCTTTCACTCTCTCTGTCTCTCTGTCTCCCTCTGTCTCTCTCTGTGTGTGTCTCTCTTTCTTTCTTTCTCTCTCTCTCTCTGTCTCACTCTGTCTCTCTCTCTCTCTCCCCCACCCCCAGATTGTTGGAGGCAATATGCTGACTCTGTAAACCGCCTAGAGAGGGCCGTAAAGCACTGTGAAGCAGCATATAAGTGCTATTGCTATCTCTATTACCTAATTATTACCTTTTTAAAAAATTCATTTACTGAGGTTATCTTTCCCTCTTTTCTGACTTTTTTTAAATCTTTCATTCTCAGTAGAATTCATACCATCATTTTAAGCAATAACAAAATACTTATAAGGGATTTATTTGCACCTAGTTTCGACCCCGTTTCATTTTGTCATATATCTTTGACACCTCGCTTTCTCGCTTCGAGAATTTTCACGTTCTCAAAATAAATGGCTATACTTGTTTTTAAGTTAGAGGAAATATCAGGGAGGAAGCTCCTTTTTTGCTTTAGTAATAGAGTTAAAACTACAGTAGCTAGTGATAAATAATAATTCTGTAGATTCATTCTTCTTGAATTTGACCATCCCTGCCCAGGAAGAATCATTATGGAAGAGAATATAGCATCAGGGGGATTTTTCTTTGGTTGACTTAAAATGTACAATCAGAAAATGTTAAGAAGGACTAAAGCAAGCATACTGATTCAATGAGGCTTCTGTTTTGCTCTGTCTTTCTGTTGCCAGGATTTTGTGTCATTTTATTTATAGGGGACGTGGTGGCTCAGTGGCTAAGACGCTGAGCTTGTTGATCAAAAGGTCAGCAGTTCAGCGGTTTGAATCCCTAGTGCCGCGTAACGGGGTGAGCTCCCGTTACTTGTCCCAGCTTCCGCCAACCTAGCAGTTTGAAAGCACGTAAAAAATGCAAGTAGAAAAAATAGGGACCACCTTTGGTGGGAAGGTAACAGCGTTCCGTGCGCCTTTGGCGTTTAGTCATGCCGGCCACATGACCACAGAGACGTCTTTGGACAGCGCTGGCTCTTCGGCTTTGAAACGGAGATGAGCACCGCCCCCTAGAGTCGGGAACGACTAGCACATATGTGCGAGGGGAACCTTTACCTATTTATGTTTTAATTTATTTATCAAATTTGTATAGCTGTCTATGTCAAAAGAAGTTTTCTGGGTGGCGTACAACCATCAAATAAAAGCAATCAAAATACAATTATTATAAAAATATAAAACAATAATTATTAAAAATGAAGATGTCAGCATTCTGATGCTGCCATAAAAAGGAGGAGACGAGGCTTGACTTTTCACCTACTTATTTTCTCTGTAGATAATATCCCCTAGGAGATGGGATGGGAGGGGGACATTCCTGTGGGCTGAGGTCAGAAGCTGGGGAGACTGACTTGGAAGATGGCCAATGAGAAGATGAGAATTGGGGAATGGAAAGGGAAAGGTTTGGGGGTGAGAGGTTAGTATTGGCTACGACGAAGTCGGGGCCAGATCTGTCGTACTCAATAAATGGAATATTTCAGCAAAGATTAATTGTTTGGGAGTGCAATTTATTTGAGATGACATCGAAACCTGACAGAAATATATTTTTAAAAAAAGCAGGGCATGGAAAGAGTGAATACAGGTAATCCTTGACTTACAACCCCAACTGAGCCCAAAATTTCCATTGTTAAGCAAGACAGTTAAGTAAGTTTTCCCCCATTTTGCGACCTTTCTTGCCAAAGTTGCTAAGTGAATCACTGCTAATATTAAGCTGATCACATGGTTATTAAGTGAATGTGGCTTCCCCCATTGACTTCGCTTGTCAGAAGGTCGCAAAAGGGGATCACATGATTCCGGGACATTGCAACCGTCATAAATATGAACCAGTTGCCAAACATCTGAATTTTGATCACATGGCCACACGGGGATGCTGCAATGGTCGTAAGTATGAAAAACGATCATTCAGTTGTGTTGTAACTTCAAACAGTCACTGAATGAATGGTTGTAAGTCAAATACTGCCTATGTATCAGTAGTGATGTTATCTTAGAAGATGTTCTAGGCATCGTCACTCCAACAAACATTCAACAAAGTAGGTTCACACACAGAGGTGGGATTCACTTACCTTCCCTACCGGTTCGCAAATGTGAGTGCATGCGCCACCTCTGCGCATTCACACAGCCTTCTGTGTATGCACAGCAGTCGCGCATTACATCCGGGTGGGTGGGCAGAGCTTTCCGCAGGTGCCGCTACGGGTTCGTGTGATGTTGTGACCCAGGCCCAAGTAAGTAGTAGGAAAATCAGTCAGTGAAAAAACAAACTTTATTCGAACAACTGAGAATTACTTCATTCCCAGCGTCTTTCAACTAAATTAAAGCAAATTCCTCCCAACACAAATTCCTCAGTCCTATCGCAAACCTTGATCCAATTAGGCAAACTGCCAAAGGCCTTTCTTGGCAAACGTTCAGAAGTCACAGATACAAAAATAAATGCAAGACGTAGATGAAGATGATGAAGCTACCAACGTTGTTTTCCGGCAAAGCCCAAACGCCACTGCTAGTCTGTTTTAAGCCTTATGGGAGGGGCCAATCATCTCTTGGCCCTACTCCCGAGTTGTCCTCTTTGCTTGAGCTGCTCTTGCCTTCTGGCAGCTCTTCTCATGCGTGA
This sequence comes from Pituophis catenifer annectens, assembly GCF_029215685.1. Taxonomy (NCBI): domain Eukaryota; kingdom Metazoa; phylum Chordata; class Lepidosauria; order Squamata; family Colubridae; genus Pituophis; species Pituophis catenifer. The sequence goes on along the minus strand of NW_027256888.1, from coordinate 72,125,249 downwards.
TTAGGAACAGGCTCCTCCTGTTCCTCTGCCTCACTCCTATCAGTCTCTGGAGGCTCTGGAGTCCACACCTCACTCCCTGATGGCCCTGGCCCCATCTCTGCCTCCAATGCAGAGCCCTCATCCGGGCCTTCCCCAGCCTCCAGGACTGGCCCATGTTTTTCCTCAGCCTCATCGCTGTCCGACTCCGCTGCCAACTCCGCAGGCTGCTGGAGGATCACAACATGTGATCTGGAGAGAATCGGCTGAATCCCACCATGGGTTCACACACCAATATAGAGCTTCTAACCTTACATACAATGTAAGTCTAGGACAGGGGTATCAAACTCAATTTCACTGAGGGCCAGATCAGCATTGTGGTTGTCCACCGGGGGCCGGGGGGGGAGGGGAGGGGCCAGGGTGGTCACATGTGTGGGCCAGGCTAAACGATGCGGGTTGACCCCTTACAGTTTCCAGGGTGGCTGCACGGGCTGAATCTGACCTTGAGTTTGGGTCTTGAGTTTGACACCCCTGGTCCAGTGGTGAAATCCAACAAGTTCTAACAGGTTCTGGAGAACCAGTAGCGGAAATTTTGAGTAGTTCAGAGAACCAGGAAATACCACCTCTGGCTCGCCCCAGAGTGAGGTGGGAATGGAAATTTTGCAATATCCTTCCCCTAGGAGGGGAGGGAATGGAGATTTTGCAATATCCTTCCCCTGGAGTGGGGTGAGAATGACCAGTAGGGGGAAATTTTGAATTTCACCCCTGCCCTGGTCTAGGAGCTGAAAGTCCCAAGGTTTGTGTCCACCTTCAGCTAAAGAGGTTCACTAGGGGAAATCCAGTAACTGACCCCTCAAAGACTCTTACAGTACACACAAAGAAAGAAATCCAAACATTTTTTTTAAAAAAAAGAAACTTGCCCAGAAAAGTGAAATAACCAAACATACCCCAAACCAGCAAAAGCTAACTAAGATTTGGCATCTATTCTAACCCCAAGCCTGGGAGCAGAGCCATATTTTAATAACTTCCAGAATAGCTCTAGGGTGGAAGCCATTCCAATCTCCAGAGGGATGTTGTTCCAGAGGGCAAACACTGCCTTACAAAAGATGTATTGCCTAGGTCCTGAGAGATGACCTTGTTTTAGTTGAGAGGACCTGGCGTGTATTTGTTCTGTTTATTTCACCGGGCAGACTGAAATTATTGGAAATAGGCAGTTTTCTTAAATAACCAGGGCCTATGTTCTGTGTGCCTTTCTACTCTAGATCAGGGATATCCAGTCGGCATGCTGACTGAGGAGTTCTGGGAGTTGAAGTCCACAGGTCTTAAAGTTGCCAAGGTTGAACATTCCTGATGTAGATGATAGCCAGCACCTTGTGTGCCTCTGGAAGTCAACTAGCAACCAGTGCAGCTCATGAAACAGGGACCACACATATGTATAATATGACACACCTGCCATTGCCTGCCCTGCCCCATTCTGGAGAGCTGTCAGCCTCTGCTCAAGAACAATCTAGAAAAATCCAATCAACGTTCAATTCTTTATTTGTTCATTCCCAACAGACAGAATCTTGCCAGACTAAACCAATACTATTTTCATCCAAATAGATATACCTGAGAGATTTTTAGGGAGTGACTATCCTAAACTGTTTCAACTCCTACCCTCAAAACGATGCTATAAAGCACTGCACACCAGAACAATTAGACACAAGGACAGTTTTTTCCCGAACGCCATAACTCTGCTTAACAAATCATTCCCTCAATACTGTCAAACTAGCATTACTACAGAGAAAGAAGAGCCGTCCTAAAAACTCTCACCCATGACCCCTTAGCCAATCCAGAAAAATACCAAAAGGTCAAGAACGATTGGACACCACCCTTCTTCCAACTCTGCCAAAGATCTTCAGAAGCATGAACAAGGCTCACTCTGTACTGTAATTCACCCTTTTACCGACCTCGGAATTCAAACTTGAGCCCTATCAGGATAGAATGTGGGCAGAGTTAGCCTACAATACTGCATGAGCCGCGGTGGCGCAGTGGTTAAAGTGCAGTACTGCAGGCTACTTCTGCTGACTGCCAGATGCCTGCAATTTGGCAGTTCAAAACTCACCAGGCTCAAGGTTGACTCAGCCTTCTATCCTTCCGAGGTGGGTAAAATGAGGTCCCAGATTGTTTGGGGGGCAGTAGGCTGACTCTGTCAACCATTTAGAGAGGGCTGGAAAGCACTAGAAAGCAGTATATAAGCCTAAGTGCTATTGCTACTGAGAAGTGAGAAAAAGGATACTGCCAGCAGTTCGATCCTGACCGGCTCAAGGTTGACTCAGCCTCCCATCCTTCCGAGGTGGGTAAAATGAGGACCCAGATTGTTGGGGGCAATATGCTGACTCTGTAAACCATTTAGAGAGGGCTGTAACACACTGTAAAACAGTATATAAATTTAAGTGCTATTGCTATTCTAACCACTGTGCCACCAGGGCACCAAGAGATGTGGAATTCCACACAGCAGGAGTTCGAGCCTGACCAGCTCAAGGTTGACTCAGCTTTCCATCCTTCCAAGATCGGTGAAATGAGGACCCAGATTGTTGGGGAAATAGGTTGACATTTTAAACCCCTCAAAGAATGCTGCAAAGCACTATGGAGTGATATATAAGTAAGTGCTATTGCTATTGGTCTTGTTTTTGCTGATTGACTAAAAGCTTTCCATTGTTGCTGGCAGAGTATATGGTTAGTTTGACTCTGACGTTGCCAATCTGATGTCCATGCAAAGAATAAACTTTTAGACCATTGGAAGAAGGGATACGCTATAAACATTTATTTTTCTTGGCAAAATCCCCAATAGACTTGCTTCATTTCATTCACAAAGGTCAAATGTTCTTGTTATTTTAGATGAGATTTTACTTCCAAATTTAACATTACAGTCTTTTATTGGTAATATATTTTGGGAGGAAGCGGGTGTTGTGTTCGCATGTTGGAAGTTGCTATAGCCCAGTTCAGTTTCCACTTCTGCATTCATAATTGGATATTAGATTTGGACCACTGCAATATTGATTGGCTCTCCTCGGCTACGAATTGAAACAATTCCATCATTTAGGGGATTGACTTTGACATCATTTTATTAATAAGGATGGCTAGTCGTTTTTCTACGGTTTTCTTGTCCACGGTGGCAAAATCTGCGGTTCCACTGATGGGAAGTGACCCATTACAGTTCCTTTCACTTCACCGATTCCCAGAATGTAAATGTTCAGTGTTGACATTTCCTCTCCGACAACATAAAGTTTGCCTTAGTTCAGGGTTCTGACATTTTATATACCAATAGTATACAAATATTTGCAGCAAAACGTAACTTTTCTTTTGTCCCTGAGGCCGTCAGAAGCTCGAATCCAGCCATTGTCAACCCTGAAGTTGGCCGAACTGTGGCCATTTTCTTTTTGTAGCTTTTCTCTAGGGAGTTTTCTCTTTTCGCTGCTTCAGGGCTGACACAGCCTGGAGCGAAGGGGGCCAGAGAGAGGGGTGTAGAGATAGCTGGGGTGTTGTAGTCAAAATAATTTCCCCTCAGAATCAGGAACATTGGTGCAGGTCAGGGGTGCTATTCAGCAGGTTCTGACAGGTTCTGGAGAACCGGTAGCGGAAAATTTGAGTAGTTCGGAGAACTGGCAAATACCACCTCTGGCTGGCCCCAGAGTAAGGAGGGAATGGAGATTTTGCAATATCCTTCCCCCAGGAGTGGGGAGGGAATGGGGATTTTGCAGTATCCTTCCCTGCCACGCCCACCAAGCCATACCATGCCCACCAAGCCACGCCCACAGAACCAGTAGTAAAAAAATTTGAATTCCACCACTGGTGCAAGTGTTTGAGAGGTGGAGACTGAGGTGACCTAGCAACTGGACTATATGCTGATTGGACCATGTGATTGGTGACTCTTGGAAGGTGGGGAAGTGACAAAGTTTTACTTTTGATTAGGTGTAAAACCGGCAGGAACTTAGAACTGGCTTTTCGCCAAGAATGTGTCAGTTTGATATGTCCCAATAAAATGTTCTTTGAGGAATTTGCCTGCCTCGGAGTTCTTATTGAATGGGATGTATTACTTGGAACCTTGACAGCCATATCATAAACACTAAAGCTACACGTACTTATCTGCTGCTCTTCCCCAGGAGCTTATTGGATACCTTCTGATCTGGGGAGGTGGAAGGTGAATTGCTCATCTTGCAGCATCATTGTGATGTTCTCCGGGTTCTGAACGTCCACTTGATTCCTTGGCAAAATACTGGAGTGGATTGCCATTTCTTTCTCCAATGGATCCTATTTAGTCTGATCCCTCATCTATTACTTACTTGACATGAGTGATTCTTTTAAGGGTAGATCCATACACTCAATAGACACGTAGACATCTACAGACTACACAAAAGAGACGATCAACAAGCCAAAAAGAGAACAAAAAGTCCAAAGCATCTCCCCACCAGCAATCAGCACCCAGATGAGTATAGATTAACTCCAGATTAATATCAGACTAACAATCAAGAAGTAAACAATGCCCCAATCAAGGAACTGCCAAACATGTGAACAGTAAACAACCCAAACAGAATAGAGCTGGGAGGGACCATGGAGGCAGGGGTGAAATGCTACTGGTTCGTGTGAACCGGTAGCGGTGGTGATGGGTGGTTCGGTGAACTGGTAGCGGCAGCAGCGTGAGGCTCCGCCTACCCGTCCAGATGACGTTACTTCCTGGTTTTAACCAGGAAGTAACCTGCTTTTGTCCCACTGCACATGCACAGAAGGCTTTGCGCATGCGCAGAGGGACCAAAATCGCACGTGATGCGAGCGATCGCACTTGCTTCGCTCATGCGCGCAGAGCACACACTTCTGAAACGGTAGGGAAGATAAGTAGATTTCACCCCTGCATGGAAGTCTTCTAATCCACCCTCCTGCTCAAGCAGAGACCCTATACAATTTGAGGGAAGTGGCTGTCCAGTCTCTTCCTAAAAACCTCAAATGATGAAGTACCCACAACTTCTGGAGCCAAGCCATTTCACTGATTAATTGTTCTAAGTGTCATGACATTTCTCCCTAGTTCTAGATTGCTTTTCTCCTTGATTAGTTTCCATCCATTGTTTCTTGTCTTGCCTTCTGGTGCTTTGAAAAGTAAGTTGATCCCCTTCTCTTCTTTGTGGCAGCCCCTCAAATATTGGAATACTGCTGTCATGTCACCCCTAGTCCTTCTTTTCTCTAGACTAGCTATACACAGTTCCTGCAACCGTTCTTCATATGTTTTAGTCTCCAGGCCTTTCATCATCCTAACCGCTCTTCTCTATAATTTTTCCTAAGGAATCCCCAAGGTCACTCCTACCAACACTGACAGGACAAACCATTAGAATATAAACTAAGAGCAAACCCTAGTTCTTACTAGCCCTAATGATGTTACCTAGTTTGGGCAATGAAACATCTGCAAGAAAACAATCAAGCTCAGAGATCATCAAGAAACCCTCATTTCAACCCCGAGCTACAAATATTCTCCTTTATTAGAGTGTACAACCCCATTAGTAGAGCTTACAGAATGCACATGTCCCTTGCCCACTACAGAGTGACAATCCGTAAAAGAGAGAAGTCAATTGTTCACGAGATATTTATAGAATGTTCATTCATGGATGTTCAGTGCTGCCATATCTGTCATAGCAAGGTATTTTATTATTGGTGATGCCATTTGCAAAGAAAATAAATTGTACCACATATACCCCTGGCAAAATCACAGCAAGTGGCAGGAGTAAACCAAGGTCTGACTAGGGAAATGCATGCGAAGATGATCGGCTGAGATCTTGCTTTGTGAAACATAGGAAAGCAACTTCTTCCTATTTTAATATAAAAGCTCAAATCTTCTTTTAAGACAGTCTGTAACACATCTTCCTTTACTGCATATTAATTCAAGATAATCAAGTCTAGTCCTCTATCTACCCTGTTTTCCTGAAAATAAGACCCACTGTTAAATAAGTCCTAGAATGATTTTTTTCAGAATGCTTGTAATATAAGCCCTAACCCCCCCCCAAATAAGCCCCAGTTAAGATTGTCAGTCAGATGGATGTGTTTAGAACCATATTTTCCCCAAAATAAGACCTAACCAGAAAATAAGCCCTAATGTGTCTTTTGGAGCAAAAATTAATATAAGACCCAGTCTTATTTTCGGGGAAACACGGTAGTATAATTTATCATCTTTAAAAGAGAAATAACTCAAAGATTCTGAAACCAGGAAAGCTACATTACATTATCTCCTAATTCCTTCTCCTTAAAGTATTTGACTTATCCTACTTAATGGTTACAGGATCGCTAGCAATAAATATTTATAGTTTGTTTTTGTTTTTTTATCCAAGCTTATGATACCAGTGACCTCAATATTCTTTTCTCATCTCTTCCTAGAATGATAAATACCTTCAAACCCTCAAAGTTTCAATATATAACAAAGAACATGGTGAGATGTTGTTTGATTGCTTCTCCTCCTCTCCCTTCCCTGCTGCCCTATTGTTCTGTAGTTTCTCCGCAACTTGGCATGCATCGTTGCCACCTGCACAAGATCAGTTACAGATCACATCCAGGAACACAAGAAAGGTCAGAAAGAAGAAAACAAGCAAACTGGGCTGTTAGGGAGGGAACAAAGGCAGCAACAGAAATGAATGCCAATATTTTGTGCCTTTGTTTTAAAGGTGACTGTAGGACTCTCTATGGCTAAGATAACCAGTACTTGAGAAATTATTTATTCCAGTGCTGATGATGATAGATAGACAAATAGATGATAGATAGATAGATAGATAGATAGATAGATAGATAGATAGATAGGAGAGAGAGAGAGAGAGGTAGATATGATATGATATGATATGATATGATATGATATGATATGATATGATATGATATGATATGATATGATATGATATGATATGATATGATATAGAATGATGATGATAAGTAGATGATAGCTAGCTAGTAGCTAGATATAGCTAGCTAGATAGGTAGGTAGGTAGATAGGTAGATAGATGAGAGAGATGATATGATATGATATGATATGATATGATATGATATGATATGATATGATATGATATGATAAAGAATGATGATAGATGATAGCTAAGATGATAGCTAGCTAGATAGCTAGAGATAGCTAGATGATAGAGAGAGAGAGAGAGAGAGAGAGAGGTAGATATATGATAGATGATATGATATGATATGATATGATATGATATGATATGATATGATATGATATGATATGATATGATAAAGAATGATGATAGATGATAGCTAAGATGATAGCTAGCTAGATAGCTAGAGATAGCTAGATGATAGAGAGAGAGAGAGAGAGAGAGGTAGATATATGATATGATGATATGATATGATATGATATGATATGATATGATATGATATGATATGATATGATATGATATAGAATGATGATGATAGCTAGGTAGATGATAGCTAGATAGATAGCTAGAGATAGATAGATAGCTAGAGATAGCTAGATGATAGCTAGATAGCTAGACATAGCTAAATGATAGCTAGAGAGCTAGGTAGGTAGATAGGTAGATAGATGACAGAGAGATGATATGATATGATATAGAATGATGATAGATGATAGATAGATAGATAGATAGATAGATAGATAGATAGATAGATAGATAGATAGAGATGAGAGAGAGAGATGATATGATATGATATAGAATGATGATGATAGCTAGGTAGATGATAGCTAGATAGATAGCTAGATATAGCTAGATAGCTAGAGATAGCTAGATGATAGCTAGATAGCTAGACATAGCTAAATGATAGCTAGAGAGCTAGGTAGGTAGATAGGTAGATAGATGACAGAGAGATGATATGATATGATATAGAATGATGATAGATAGATAGATAGATAGATAGATAGATAGATAGATGAGAGAGAGAGATGATATGATATGATATAGAATGATGATAGATGATAGCTAGCTAGCTGATATAGATAGATAATTTAAGGCTCCAACTGGTCCAGAATGCAGCCGCGCGGGTTGTTATGGGGGCTTCCTGTTACTCCCGTATTACACCTCTCCTGCGTGAGCTGCACTGGTTACCGGTGGTCCTTCGGATCCGCTTCAAGATGCTGGTACTTACCTATAAAGCCCTTCATGGCAAGGGCCTGGGGTACTTGCAGGATCACCTTCTGCCTGCCTCCAACCGCCCAGTGCGCTCACATAGGATTGCCCTCCTCCGGGTGCCATCGGCCAGACAATGTCAGCTGACGGCGCCCAGGATGAGGGCATTCTCTGTGGGCGCACCGGCCCTCTGGAATGGTTTACCCACTGGGCTCCGGATGGCCCCCGACCTCCGCTCTTTCCGCGCTGACCTGAAGACATGGCTTTTCCAACAAATTTGCTGATCTGATGAGAGTTTTAACTAATCTTTTGGGGATTTTAATTGAGTATTATAGTCATAATTTTACTGTTTTATTGTTTTATCTTTGTGAGCCGCCCCGAGTCCTTCGGGAGAAGGGCGGCATATAAGTATAAATAAACTAAACTAAATAAACTAAATATAGATAGATAATGATAGATAGATAGATAGATGATAGATAGATAGATAGATAGATAGATAGATAGATAGATAGATAGATAGATAGATAGATGATAGATGGATAGATGATAGATGGATAGATAGATTAGATAGATAGATGGCAGGCAGGCAGGCAAATAATAGACTTTCTGCTAGTACTACCATGAGAAGGGGGGAAGAGAGAGAGAGAGAATATTTGGTGCTTTTAATTTCTGATTGCTCTTTTGTTACAATAATGAGGCTGCTGGTAATTGCTTAGTATGGGCCAAGTGAAAGAAAGAGAATGGAGGTTTTTCCTGGTTTTGTTTTCCCTCTAACTAAACACAATGGAATGGCGAGAGTTTGCACAGATGCTTAGACTAGTGAGTTTGGCCACTGCCCAAGTTGCCCAACTAACAGTGGCAAGCTCTGCGCATAAGCATGGGATGAAATAGGAAGTTCTCCCAGGGTTTCTGTTCAGCACCATCCCTCCTGACAGTCCAGCTATTTCTGAACATGGGTCGAGAATTCTTCTGAAAGAGGACTTAAAATTACGTTCAGAAGTAGGTAAGCACTGATAGGTAGGAGAGAGCTATCGGTAACAAATGGACTCCATTCCAACTACTGTTGCAAAGAATGTTAGTAACTAGCACAATGTCTAATTCTGTCCTCATCCACCTGGGAATGGCTTCTGGATTGCATGGAGCATGAAGCACACTAGAGTATTCCTTGGATTCACACAGTTGCAACAATGGATTCTCACTTTATATAGCAATGGAGTAGACAAAATGGTGTCTCCAACCCCACCCAGGGTGTTCTAAATCAGGGGTCTCCAACCTTGGAAACTTTAAGACTTGTGGACTTCAACTCCCATAATACGGCTGAGGAATTCTGGCAGTTGAAGTCCACGAGTCCACAAGTCTTAACGTTGCCAAGGACGGGCCTTGTGGCCCGTACGCAGCCTGTGCACTCAGTAGCTGATTCAGACAGTGAGGAGGCTGGTGTGATGCTGGGCCAGCAGCCTGTGCAGCTGGCACTCGAGTCGGACAATGAGGAGACTGGAGAAGATGTGGTGTCAGAGGCGGGGATTCAGTCAGGGTCTTCAGAAGCTCCAGAAGCTCCCTTAAGTGAAGAGGATAAAGAGGAGGAGCCTCTTCTCAATGCACGGGCGCGCAGAGCTGCCAAAAGGCAGGAGTGGCTCCTCAGGAGGAAGTCTCCTCAAGAGTAAGACTTGGGGTTAATTGGTCACTCCCTTAGCCTATTTAAGGAGGAACGCTGACTGAAGCAATTTGCAGGGAACAACTTCATTCACATACCTTCATGTCTTGTCTTGCTTATCTTATCAGCTTCCTGCAAATTGCTTCTGGGCATTCTGCCAACCACAGTAAGCTTTCAGTTATTATTCTTTGAATTCTTGGTGGCTGTTAATGCAGTTAATTAACAGCTGTTGTTGTAAAAGACTGATTTATTTAGTAAACCAAGGTTTGAACAGACTTTGTGTGTGCTGCGTTCTTTGGGGTCTGTAGCTGGGGCAGAACAAGACCCCTGTTCTAAATAAGTATGGTGTTTGTGCCACACCACACAAAACCAGTGGTCAACAGAAAGATCAGAAAACCTTTAATGCACCCAACGAGGACAGAATTAATCACACATAACTGGCAAAAATGCAGTTGTCATTTCTAGGTTAAATTCTCTCTGTAGCAGAGAACTAGCATCCTCTCAAAAATCTATGTTCCTAAGACTTTGCTTAAGTCCTGAGAAGTGCTATGGAAACTGCCAGGCAGTTTTACACGGGCAAAGCTTCGGAAGATGCCAAGTGCCTGATGGCATAGTTAGAATGCTGCATTGTAGGCAAATTCTGCCCACAGTCTGGAGTTCGATCCTGACGGGGCTCAAGGTTGACTCAGCCTTCCATCCTTCCGAGGTCAGTAAAATGAGGACCCGGATTGTTGGGGGCAATACGCTGACATTGGGCCCACCCATAATTTCCGCTACCGGTTCGGGCAAACCAGTCCAAACGGTTGTCGAACGGAAGTCGGCTGAATACGACCTCTGATCCACACCCCAAGTGTCACACGTGCTGAGAAATATGAGCAGAAGGTTATGAATAGCAGCTGTTGCCCATTATGTATGATGTTCATTTGCCTGAGGAAGGGGGAGCCGGCCCCAAGGCCAAATTCATAACTTGGGCTTCTGACACACTTGTGGCCCCGCTGCACCCAACATGACACAAGCGATGCACGCACACCGCAGCGGGAAAGGTACTGTTCATCACAAGCGTTGCTGCTGTTTGCCAGAGGGAAGGGAAGGGGGGGAATCTCTTATTTCATGCGGTGTTAATACCCTTTTTGTTGACAAAAGTAAATTGATGGCAGTCGAGAGGCGAAGCCTTCGGTGGGGAAAAAAAATTTTCTGTTGACCCTTCTCAGATTGAATTTGACCACAGAGCAGGATACCAACAGTTGCAGAAATGATAGATTATTGTAATGACCAGCCGAATGGCCTTTTGGCATGTTTAAATGACAATAAATTTTACCAGGAAGAGGGCAATTTTGTTTCTTTCGGCTCACGAAGACCCTGTTTGTTTGAGGTGCAAATAAATTGCGGTTCATTAAGAGCGCGCGGATTGCTTTCGCCGGTGTAGCGGTTAAGCGGGGGATGTTAATTTTTAATTTCAGCAAATCCGGCTGCGCAAGTTCATTGCAAGCGCTCTAGATTTTTTGCTTGATCCTTTAGATTAAAAGCGTTGCAGCGTTTACATGACATCAGAAAATGTATACAGAACATTGCATGCACGATATGATTATAATTCATACAGCAACTCTGTAAGATCAGGCAGTCTTTTCTTCCTCATAAGTAAATTACAGGTGCCTATGTTTGAAGAACAAGGAATGTTTGACATACACTGCTACCAGCGGTGGGTTTCAAAATATTTTGCTACCGGTTCTGTGGGTGTGGCTTGTTGGGCATGGCATGGCTTGTTGGGCGTGGCTTGGTGGGGATGGAAGGGGAAGGATACTGTAAAATCTCCATTCCCTCCCCACTCCAGGGGAAGGTTACTGCAAAATCCCCATTTCCTCCCGATCAGCTGGGACTCGGGAGGCAGAGAATAGATGGGGGCGGGGCCAGTCAGAGGTGGTATTTACCGGTCCTCCGAACTACTCAAAATTCCGCTACCAGTTCTCCAGAACTGGTCAGAACCTGCTGAAACCCACCTCTGCCTGCTACATTTTGCAAGCAAAGGTAAGAATATGCTCATAAAACCTCATGTTACTCCTAATTAAATGTTACTAGAGTCTCTGTAACAGCTTTTGCACTGTAAATATCATATTTATTTATTTTATTCATTTAGTTATATCCCAGCTTTATTTTCAAAAATAACTCAAGGCAACAAATATATCCAAACAGACCTTCATCCTCTGGTTTTCCCTTGTGAGGTGAATTGGGCTGAAAAAGAGTGACTGGCCCAAGGTTCACCCAGCTGATTTTCATGGCTAAGGCAGTACTAGAACTCACAGTCTCCTGGTTATTGGGCCAAAGTCACCCAGCTGGTTTTCATGGCCAAAGTGAGATTTGAACTCAATCAATCAGTATAGAGCTTGGAGGTCTTCTAATCCAGCCCACTGCTCAAGCAGGAGACCTTATACTCAGAGGTGTATACTCAGAGGTCAGAGGTGGGTTTCAGCAGGTTCTGACCAGTTCTGGAGAACTGGTAGCGGAATTTTGAGTAGTTTGGAGAACCAGTAAATACCACCTCTGACTGGCCCTGCCCCCATCTATTCTCTGCCTCCCGAGTCCCAGCTGATCGGGAGGAAATGGGGATTTTGCAGTAACCTTCCCCTGGAGTGGGGTGGGAATGGAGATTTTACAGTATCCTTCCCCTGCCATGCCCGCCATGCCACACCTACAGAACTGGTAGTAAAAAAATTTGAAACCCACCACTGCTAGGGTTGTCAACTCAAGGCCCGTGGGCCGGATGTGGCCCACAGGGTGCTTAGATCTGACCCGTGGGGCTGTCCTGGAAACAGCGAAGGACTGGCCCGCGGTGCCTCTGCCAGCAAAAACGGAGCTCAGGAGGGCGGCCCTCCCCAGCTCCGTTTTTGCTGGCAGAGGGTTACAGGAGGTCGTCGCAGGCTTAAACGGAGCTCGGGAGCCCGTTTTCATTAGCAGAGTGCTCGGGCCACCACAGGCACCCCCAACATGAGTGACATCGAGCTGGCCATGCCCCCTGCCCTCCAGAGGTGGTATAAAGTGGTATTAACAGTTCACGTGATCTTGATTCTACCCCTCTATTTATGCAGCCTAGAACTGTGTTGGCTTTTTTGGCAGCTGCTGCACACTGCTGGCTCATATTTAAATGGTTGTCCACGAGGACTCCAAGATCCCTCTCACAATTACTACTATTGAGCGAGGTACCACGTATACTACACCTGTACATTTGGTTTACTTGTCTAAATGTATAACCTTACTTTTTTCACCATTGAATTTCATTTCGTTAGATAGCGCCCAATGTTCAAGTCTGTCAAAGATCCTTCTGTATCTTAAGCCTACCTTCTGGAGTGTTGGCTATTCCTGCCAGTTTGGTGTCATCTGCAAATTTGATGAGTTCTCCATCTATCCCTTCGTCCAAGTCATTGATGAAGATGTTGAAGAGTACCGGGCCTAAAACAGAGCCTTGGGGTACCCCACTGCATACTTCCCTCCATGTAGATGCAGTTCCATTGAGGACTACACATTGAGTGCGGTTGGTCAGCCAGGAAGAAGAAGTAAGCTTTCAATCAAAGAGTAGTGAAATTGGTTTGGATGAGAAATGATCTCCTTTGGTTGGCCAGGAAGCACACCTAACATTTTGGGGGAACAAAGGGCCACTGTGTTAAGCAGTGCCAAACGGGTGAGGACATGTCACCGGTGTATGTAGAGCCAATATTTTCTGTCTTTCTTTGGTTGCCAGGAGAATGTTGAAACTTTGCTTAACATTCAGTATACTTTGTGAAATTCCATATGGCATTTTCGATGAGAGATACCTACAACAATAAAGTGATAAAGTGCTGATAAAGTGCTTAAAACTTTTGATTGATTGATTGATTGATTGATTGATTGATTGGTTGGTTGATTTAGTTAGTTAGTTAGTTAGTTAGTTAGTTAGTTAGTTAGTTAGTTAGTTAGTAAATTTATATACTGCCCATCTCCCTGATAAGGCAATTCTAGGTGGCTTATTGTAAAAAGATAAATAAACATTTTAAAACTATGCAAATTAATTTTTTTTAAAGATAGGCCAGTGTCTTACAGAACATATGATTGCTCTCTTAACTGTCTAGGATTTATATAACCAAAAGCCTTCATTTGTATATGATTTATATTTATAGCATGTGACCATTTTCCTGTACCGGTTAGAAAATATGCTAAGCTTTGACAAGGCAATTCTGCAGAATATTTGCACGGATCATTTGCACTAATTAGAGCATTTGCACACTTAGATAAAATATAAAAAAGGAGGATGGCAAACCTTACTTTGTAAGCTATCCAAAGTCTTCTGTTTTACTTATTTATCAATAGAATATCTGCTCTGATTGTTTAATACAGATTCTAAAGGGTTTCTACTGTTTGAATGGTTTTCTAATCAAGTTACATCAAGGAAACAGTCTAACGTAATAATGGTATTTTTGCATTTATATGTGTACTTTAATGGAATATTTATATATAGTGCTTAAACAATATTTCCCGGATGGTTTTTATACCATTCAGTATATTTTCAGGAATTCAATTTAGTGTAAATGATACAAAAGAGGTTGGAAGTATGTTCAAGTATATGAAAAATAAGAATCCCTTTGATTTTCATAAAACGTTTTGGAGTTGAAAATAATATGACTTTGCCCATAATTGATGGTATAATGTGATTTATTACATTTTTCTAGGCACTTTCATCCTTGCAGCAGGTCAAGCCAATGGGGGGGAAATTGGCTCACCTTCAAACCAACCAGCTTTCCACATTATGTTCTCTCCAAATCAGCCTGTGGGATAGGATAGGATAGGATAGGATAGGATAGGATAGGATAGGATAGGATAGGATAGGATAGGATAGGACAGGACAGGACAGGACAGGACAGAATAGAATAGTCATAAGAAGCTAAGGAAATAGATAATAGGTATTGTGGTCCGCCAGCAGCCTGTGGAGCTGGCAGTGGAATTGGACAGTGAGGAGGCTGGGGAGGACAATGGGCCAGTCCTGGAGTCAGGGGAAGGCCTGGATGAGGGCTCTGCATCAGAGGCAGAGATGGGGCCATCTGGGAGCGATGCGTGGACTCCGGAGCCTCCAGAAGCGGATAGCAGAGAGGCAGAGGAACAGGAGGAGCCTGTTCCTAATGCACGTATGCAAAGAGCTGCCAGAAGGTAAGAGCAGCTAAAGTAAAAAGGACGACTTGGGAGTAAGGCCAGGAGATGATTGGCCCCTCCCAGAAGGCTTAAAAGAGCAGCAACGGCTCTTGGGATCTTTGTAGGAAAGCAACGTTGCTACATTTGTTTTTTGTCAGTGTCTCTTGCTTCTGAACTTTTGCCAAGAAAAGCCTTTGGCAGGGTGCCAAAGAAGACAAAGGTTGGTGATAAGGCCGAAGGACTGTTTATGAAGAATTTGTTTTGGACTTAATTTGGACTAAGCTGAGAATGAAGCAATTCTCAGCTGTTCTAATAAAATATGTTTGTTTAGGACTGATTGTGTCTGGTAATAACTGCTTGGGCCTAGGTCACAACAATAGGAAAGATGAGAAGGATAATAGTAATACAGCTCTACTTGGTGGTTTGACATCCTGGGGCATAAGACAGTGTTGTAGCAATGAGTTGTTTAGCAGAATGATGGCATGGGGGGAAAAACTGTCCTTGTGTCTAGTTGTTTTCTGTTTGCAATGAGAGAGTGGCACCATAGTGGCCTAAGACCAGCCATGGCAAAGACATTGCGACTTTCAAGTCCCTTCAGATGTTTGTTTGGTTACTCATGTCAGAAGTATCACAATTAAAATAAGGCAAATGCATACTATATCAGGTGTCTCCAACCTTGGCAACTTTACGACTTGTGGACTTCAACTCCCAGAATTCCTCAGCCAGTGCTGGCTGAGGAATTCTGGGAGTTGAAGTCCACAAATCGTAAAGTTGCCAGGGTTGGAGACCCATGTACTACATGACATAAAATTTAAAATATAAGATACAAGATTAAAATACATACAAATTAAACAGATCTTCCTGAGAAAATACCAACATGAATTGCGTTCTGTCGTGCTGCCATGAGGCCCTCAAGGGTACGCTGATTGGGACACAAAGGACAGGTGTACGTATGTGTTGTTGTCTGCATGTCACCACAATCGCAAAGAACAGAAGCCGCCAAAGTGTGGTCCCTTCAGATATTCTGAGAACAACATGGAATCCTCCTCATGGCCAGCTAAATGAGCCGTGGTGGTGCAATGATTAGAATGCAGTACTGCAGGCTACTTCTGCTGGCTGCCGATTGCCAGCAGTTTAGCAGTTCGAATCTCACCAGGCTCAAGGTTGACTCAGCCTTCCATCCTTCCGAGGTTGATCAAATGAGGACCCAGATTGTTGGGGGGGCAATAGGCTGACTCTGTCAACCGCTTAGAGAGGGCTGGAAAGCACTGTGAAATGGTATATAATTCTAAGTGCTATTGCTAAAGGTAGGACAAGAAGCAATGGGTGGAAACTAATCAAGGAGAGAAGCAACTGCAATAGAGTAGTAAATGTCTGGAACACTCTACCTGATCCTGTTGTTAGTCTCGCTAATCCCCATACCTTTTACTTTAAACTGTCTACTGTGGACCTTTCATGTTTGTTAAGAGGTCCCTAAGGGGGCAGGCATAAGCGCACCAGCGTACCGTCCCTGTCCTACTGTCCAGTGGTGGGATTCAGCCAGTTCGCACCACTTCGGGAGAACCGGTTGTTAACTTTCTGAGCAGTTTGGCAAATTGGTTGTTGGAAGAAATCATTAGGACAGAGAACCGGTTGTTAAATTACTTGAATCCCACCATTGCTACTGTCCCCATTTATATGTAATCATTTTATGTGCTTATGGCTATGTTTTGCCTATTTATATTCTTTTATTTGTGCCAATTTTTTTTCATGTGTCCATGTCTATGTCTATACTGTTACTTGCTTCCTTGTAGTTGTTGACAAATAAATAAACAAACAAACAAACTTAGAACTAAGGAGAAATTTCCTGACAGTTAGAACAATCAGTGGAACAGCTTGCCTCCAGAAGTTGTGAATGCTTCAACACTGGAAGTTTTTAAGAAGAGGTTGGATAACCATTTGTCTGAAGTGGTGTAGGGTTTCCTGCCTAAGCAGGGGGTTGGACTAGAAGACCTCCAAGGTCCCTTCCAACTCTGTTATTCTATTCTAAATGTGATATGGCCCCCTCCACTACTTTTCAATTTTAAGTCCATTTTTTTTCCCAAGCTTCAACCGAGACAGCCTCCTTAGCCATTCCAGTTTTAAATTTTGACTCCTGCATAGGGAGAGCAGGAGAAAAAAAGCAGATCGTGGAAGGACATAAGGAAGGCAACTTCAGGCAACCTCTTCCTTCGCCCTCTTCTTGCTTCGTTTAA
This sequence comes from Pituophis catenifer annectens, assembly GCF_029215685.1. Lineage (NCBI taxonomy): Eukaryota > Metazoa > Chordata > Lepidosauria > Squamata > Colubridae > Pituophis > Pituophis catenifer. The sequence continues at coordinate 72,108,132 of NW_027256888.1, read as the reverse complement.
ATGGTGCATTGACAGAAGATTAATTCAAGTCAGCTGCTGAAAATAATTATTGTATTATGGGAGCAGTAATCATTATTTAGAACATGATTAAATATGTCTGCATCTATTGACTCTGCCTATGATTTATGTATTTGTTTAGTCAATAGTCTAATGTAAATTATGTAATTAATTATAGATGGTCGTGTCAGGTCATTGGTAAAAACAATTTGATAAGAACATAGGCTCCCTTTCTCCCCTTTCCTTCTTTCGTGACAGATGCCCAGAGGAGGAGGAAGAGGAGGAAGAGGAAGAGGAGGAGGAGGAGGGAGGGCAGAGTTAAGGGAATTCCAAAGGGTGTTTTTTCATGTGTGAATGGCATTCGCTCCTGGGTTTCCCATTTGCATGTTGTCTCTTTCTTGTTCAGCATTCGTTTTAGAAATTGAAATAACTTGTTAACCAAAAAGGACACAGGGGACCAGTAAGGGTGAGCAGCTAAAGAGCCAGCTGCTCCCAAACACGAGGGAGCGTGCCACGATCATTTACCGCTTCATAAAATTAAATGTTTTCCAGATTAAATCACGAGGCAGCATGCAGGAGGCCCTCTATCTCTAATAACAATTTTTCAATCAATATCAGGAGGCCTGTTGGAAAGAAAATGGAGGGGGGGGAAGAGGAAGAGGAGGGGGAGGAGGAGGAGGAGGAAGGCTAGGGGAGGGGGAAATAGGGACAAGGACCCCAGGGTGGGATCTGAGAAGAAGAAAGAATGATGTTTCGAATGCTGAAGCTTTCAATCAAAGCAGTTTTATATAGATAGATAGATATAGATATACACACAGGCGTGTGCCCTCACACACGCACACGGTATCTTCTCCATCACTGTGAGTCTATTCCCCGTAGATTTTTCTCTTAACTGATAATTTGGTCAGTCACATTCCTCAGAGGGGGGGTCAAAGGTCACCCTTCCCACTGTCAGGCCTTGGAGAAACCATTTCCATTTTAATGCCGCAGCTATAATCTATCAAAGATGTGATGTACAAGATACAATGAATTTAAGTGGTCTTCATATATCACCAAGCTTTCATGCTTTCACCTGGGTAATAGTCTGAATTACTCTCCCTACCTCACAAGCTGTCACCCTCAGTAAAATAACTGCCACACCAGAGTTAATGGCAGGTGTGTCCAAATTGTGGCCAGGCGTGATAGCCAGGGACATGATACACATCATAAATGTTAGCATGTGTGGGGCTTAGTCTGAAGATCACCATCCTGGACAGCCCATTCCACAGAGAGTCTTGCAGATGAAATTTCAGCATTTTGCTGCTTCGGTAGCTATTATTCATCGTCATCGTCGTCAATCATCACCTTCATCATTTCTCAGTACAGATAGTCCTCAATTTACAACAGTTTGTTTAGTGGCCGTTCAAAGTGACGACGGAATCGAAAAATAGTGATGTATGACCATTTTTCACACTTACGACTGTTCCAGCATCAGGAAGCCTGTGGGAAGGAAAATGGAAAGGGGGAGGAGGAGGAGGAAGAGGAAGAGGTCCAGTGATCAAAATTCAGATGCTTGGCAACTGTCCCGTATTTATGATGGTCGCAATGTCCTGGGATCATGTGATCCTCTTTTGTGACCTTCTGACAAGCAAAGTCAATGGGGAAGCCAGCTTCACTTAACAACTGTGCTATTAACTTGACAACTACAGTGATGCACTTAACAACTGTGGCAAGAAAGGTCACAAAATGGGGCAAAACTGACTTAACATATATCTCAACTTAGCAACTAAAATGTTGGGCTCAATTGTGGTCATAGGTTGAGGACTACCTGTATTGAAATGAACAAAAGGAGCAAGTATTCCCACTTGTAAGATATTACTTTTAATATGGAATGGAACGGAACAGAGTGGAGTGGAGTGGAGTGGAGTGAAGTGGGGTGGGGTGGGGTGGAATGGAGTGGTTTGGAGTAGAGTAGAGTAGAGTAGAGTAGAGTAGAGTAGAGTAGAGTAGAGTAGAGTAGAGTGAATAGAACAGAACAGAACAGAACAGAACAGAACAGAACAGAACAGAACAGAATAGAATAATAGAGTTGGAAGGGACCTTGGAGGTCTTCTAGTCCAACCCCCTGCTTAGGCTGGAAACCCTACACCAGTTCAAACAAATGGTTATCCAATCTCTTCTTAAAAACTTCTAGTGTTGGAGAATTCATAACTTCTGGAGGCAAGTCATTTTTAGTGATTAATTGTTCCAACTGTCAGAAAATTTCTCCTTAGCTTTAGGCTCTAAAACAAGGACAAATAGGCTGAAAAACAGCTTCTATCCCAACTATATTGAATTCTACTGTATAGTGGAATATTAATGCAATATCGGGGTTTTCAATTCAATTATATAGAATGTGAAGGATGTGTGTTTGTGTTTTATTTTCATAATTATAATATACACTGAAGATGGCATTTAATTCCGTGGTACGAGGTGCAATGACAATAAAGTAAACCAAACTAAACTAAGTTGCTTCTCTCCTTGATTATTCCCTTCTCCTTACAGGAGTGAGGAAGCATTCCTATTGAGAATCCAAGCCCAAATACTACTGGAACCATATTACATCAGTGATGTCCTACTTGGATGCAACCCACTGCATTGTCAAAAGATGGGTGGGCTACTCCGGGGACATCTTTGACTCTTTATGCAAGTAACAATAAAAAGCATTGAAATATCCTGCTATTGAACTCAAGATCAAGGGAGGTACTAATACCACTCTATAAAGCCTTAGTTAGACCCCACCTACAATACTGCATTCAGTTTTGGTCACCACACTATAAAAAAAATGTTGAGACTCTAGAAAGAGTGCAGAGAGGAGTAACCAAGAGGATTAGGACTGGAGGCTAAAACACAAGATGGTTGCAGGAACTGGGCATGGCTAGTCTAGTGAAGAGAAGGACGAGGGGAGACATGATAGCAGTGTTCCAATATTTGAGGGGCTGCCACAGGGAGGAAGGGGTCAAACTATTTTCCAAAGCACCTGAAGGCCAGACAAGGAATAATGGATGGAAACTGAACAAGGGGAGATTCAACCTGGAAATAAGGAGAAATTTTCTGGCAGTGAGAACAATCAACCAATGAAACAGAAGTTGCCTTCGGAAGTTGTGGGAGCTTCATCACTGGAAGCTTTCAAGAAGAGACTGGACTGCCATCTGTCAGAAATGGTGTAGGGTCTCCTGCTTGGGTGAGGGGTTGGACTAGATGACCTACAAGGCCCCTTCTAACTCTGTTAATCTGTTGTAGCATTTATGGATGTGTGGCTAGTAGAGCATTCGTTACTGAAGCCACATAGTATGCATGCTTAGAGCTTTCATAGGTGGTTGGTAATTTATGTAATTGGAACTTTTCTAAATGATAATGGTCCATGCACTACAGATAGTCCTCGATTTACAACAATTGAGCCCAGAATTTCTGTTGCGAAGTGAGACAATAAAGGAATTTTACCCATTTTATAACTTTTCTTACTACAGTTGTTAAGTGAATCACTCCAGTTTTTATTTATTTTTTATTTTTTAAAATTTGATTTATATGCCGCCCTTCTCCGGAGACTCAGTGCGTTAAGCAATAGCCTTCATACTTTTGTATATTTATACAAAGTCAGCTTATTGCCCCCACAAACTGGGTCCTCAATTTACCTACCTTAGAAAGGATGGAAGGCTGAGTCAACCTTGAGCCTGGCGAGATTCGATCTTACTTTAATTGCAGACAGCTGGTGTTAAATTACAGTGCTCTGTCTGTTGAGCTATCCAGGCTCCAGTTGTTAAGTTAGCAATATAGTTGTTAAGTCAATCTGGCTTCCCCATTAACTTTGCTTGTCAGAAGGTCACAAAAGGTGATTGTATGACCAGAGGACACTGCAATGGTCATAAATATGAGTCAGTTGCCAAGCGCCCAAATTTTGATCATGTGAAATGCTACAGTGGTCGTAATTGTGAAAAACGATCTTAAGTCACTTTTTTCAGTGCCGTCGTAACTTCGGACGATCACTTAATGAACTGTTGTAAGTTGAGGACTACCTGTAATATAAACGTGCATTGTACCACCAATACGCAACCTAAGCTTACCTTACTGATCACTTTTCATCCTAAGGACTCAGTGCACAAATAATTTACAATGTATTATTGGAGATAGAGAAAGTTTTCCATCACGCCCACGATGATAAGACTGTTGCCGTTGGAATTAGCTCTGAATGAGGGTCCAAGAGTTCAAGACTGGATAACAAAGGCTACTTCTGAACTTTCCTATTTTTTCAATGCATTGGCGGAGATAGCAATGTGTACTGATAAAACATGGACACAGCTACTTCCAGATAAAGATTCCCCCTCCCACAACCATCCCGTGGGAAAAAATAGTTACCTTGCTTTTTAAAAAAAAAAAGAGAGAGAGAGAGAGAGAGAGAGATCAGGTGACCATGGTTAATCTGTGACCCCAATGTTTGTTCACTTCAGAAACGACAAAGCTTTCCCTGAGACTCTAAGGATCAACATACCACGTATGAAAACAAAGACTACTTAGATTGTTCATCCTCACTATTTAGTCCACGATTAGAAGGTTCTCTTTTTATATTAACTCACATTCTAGGTGTTCAAAAGAAGAGCTTTAGTTAAGGGATTCCCAGTGCTTTGCAGCATCAAAACCCATCTTATCTAAGGTATTTGAGGGGGAAAAAGATGCTTACCTTGTTAAAAAGAAAGAGAGAAAGCAGCATCAACAAAGGTGATGTGAATGTAGTAAAGCCAGTGGTGAAATGAAAAATTTGTTACTACCGGTTCTGTGGGCGTGGCTTGGTGGGGGTGGGGGTTTACAACCTCTGATTGTAAAGATGAGCAATGTAAGACAGGCAACTGTACAAATGTTTTAAATAAATTAGAACCGTGCTCTGTTCTAAACGAACGTATTTGTTAACGAGTCCTCCATAATCAAAACAATCACTTTACTATAGGCAGCTTGCTTGCTTTTCTTGTAAATTTGGATCAGGTTGGTGTGTTTGTGTATGTATGTGTGTGTGTGTGTGTGTGTGTAATATACTTTGGAATGTTGGATATTATTTACTTCCAATAAATTGGCCTTTCTTTAAGCTTGACATATTACACTGATCTATGGCTTTACTCTCATTTCATCTTGTTAACCAGAAACCTACTTTATCATGAAATATGTTTCTCATATTTTCTTCCACCTACTGAGTGAAACACACTGATAATCATCATAAATTTCGAGGGTTTCCCTTCCTAGCCACTTGCAGATTGGCAGCGAGTAAGAAGAAGGCAGTTAATCCCTGTTGTATTACTTGGACACAAAGCCCCAGTTCATACTTATATTAATCCAGGAGTGGGACCATCAAAAGAGAAGGGGACCGAAATTGCACATGACCACACCTGAGTAAACCTTCTTCTGCACAATTGCTTTGGGGTGGGGGCGGGGGAGGACAGGAATCAGGGAGAAGAAGGGGTTTAATAACCCCTGCATGCAGAAATTTCTCATTCAATCTTTGTCATCTCTAATTAAAAGATCTGCTAAGACCACACTTAGAATACTGCATCGAGTTTTGGTTGCCACGATGTAAAATAGATGTTGAGACTCTAGAAAGAGTGCAGGAAAGAGCAACAAAGATCTTTCAGAGACTGGAGGCTAAAACATATGAAGAACGGTTGCAGGAACTGCGTATGTCTAATTTAATGAAAAGAAGGACCAGGGAAGACATGATAGCAGTCTTCCAATATCTCAGGGGCTGCCACAAAGAAGAGGGAGTCAAGCTGTTCTCCAAAGCACCTGAGGGCAGGACAAGAAGAATGGGTGGAAACTAATCAAGGAGAGAAGCAACCTAGAACTAAGGAGAAATTTCCTGACAGTTAGAACAATTAATCAGTGGAACTGCTTGCCTCCAGAAGTTGTGAATGCTCCAACACTGGAAATTTTTAAGAAGATGTTGGATAACCATTTGTCAGAAGTGGTGTAGGGTTTCCTGCCTGGGCAGGGGGTTGGACTAGAAGACCTCCAAGGTCCCTTCCAACTCTGTTATTCTATTCTATTCTATTCTATTCTATTCTATTCTATTCTATTCTATTCTATTCTATTCTATTCTATTCTATTCTTGAGGTGGAAAACTGGAAAGGCTCTATTGTAATAATAAAGGAGAATATTTGTAGTTCCGGGTTCAAGTGAGGGATCCTTGGTGCTCTCTGAGCTAGGATGCTTTCTTGAAGACAGCACAATAGTCATGTAGATCTATCTAAGTGGTCTCTAGGAGTAAAAAATGATGACACAGCATCCATCTATCAATCAAGCAAAGTATCAGTGCGAGGAGCCCTTGGTGCTCTCTGTGCTTGACTGTTTTCTTGAAGATGTTTAATTATCTAAACTAGATAGCACTAGGTGATATTAGCACTGATGAAGTTATCTAGTTTGGGTAATAAAATGTCTGTAGCTCAGAGAGCACCAGGGTCCCCTAATTTATTGTAAACTGGAGGAGATCAGGAATTAATTATGGGAGGCCTATCAAGTACCAAACATCCACCTCCATCCAATGCCCCCACAAATTAAACTAAAATAAACTAAAATGAAAACAATTAAAACAATACCAAGTCTATATTTTCAATGGTTCAAAATTTATAAGATCACCAAATCAGATAAGATATTAATGATCTCATGTGAGACATTGGCAAGGCATGGTGCCTTATGCCCCAGATTACTGCATAAAAGTAAATAAAAGGCCTCTGGTTCTACCTTTATATACTGTAGAACATTGTGTAAAATTAGACCAACTCCAAGGGGTTGGGAAACATGTTTGTTGCTGCATAGTTTTCAAATATGGCTCAGATGCCCCTGGAAATGAAGTATCTTTTCCATATATCTCATACTGAAAACAGAATAACAGAGTTGGAAGGGACATTGGAGGTCTTCTAGTCCAACCCCCTGCTTAGGCAGGAAACCCTACACCAATTCAGACAAATGGTTATCCAATCTCTTCTTAAAAACTTCCAGTGTTGGAACATTCACAACTTCTGGAGGCAAGTTGTTCCACTGATTAATTGTTCTAACTGTCAGGAAATTTCTCCTTAGTTCTAGGTTGCTTCTCTCCTTGATTAGTTTCCACCTATTGCTTCTTGTCCTGCCCTCAGGTGCTTTGGAGAATAGGTTGACTCCCTCTTCTTTGTGGCAGCCCCTGAGATATTGGAACACTGCTATCATGTCTCCCCTAGTCCTTCTTTTCATTAAACTAGACATACCCAGTTCCTGCAACTGTTCTTCATATGTTTTAGCCTCCAGTCCCCGAAACATCTTTGTTATTCTTTTCTGCACTCTTTCTAGAGTCTCTACATCTTTTTTACATCGTGGTGACCGAAACTGGATGCAGTATTCCAAGTGTGGCCTTACCAAGGCATTATAAAGTGGTATTAACACTTCACGTGATTTTGATTCTATCCCTCTGTTTATGTAGCCTAGAACTGTGTTGGCTTTTTTGGCAGCTGTTGCACACTGGAAAAGAAAATGGTGGTCTCTGGCAGCCATCTTCTCTCCAATCTAAGAGTGCAAATCCTAACATTTGTGACACGATTCTAATGATTTCACAAATAGGGAATATGTTGTTGCTATGGAGATAGACAGAAAGAAAGAAAAAAATTCTTCCTTCTGAAGGAACCTTCATCGTTTTCAGAAGAGGCCATAAATCTCTGCTATTCATTAGAAATTAGCTTTGAAGGTAGAAAAAGGGAAATAAGACTTGTATTGACTTCTCCGATCTAACGTTAGTTAATTGTGCTGTCATAGGCCAGGAAAGAAGAGTTTGCATTGCATTTTGATCTCCTGGGCTATGGCCAAGAAGTTATATTATTATCATGGTCATTTTATGAAGATGTTGGATGGAATCGTATGACAGGCTCCACCACAAACCAGCCAAACACATTTTAGGTTAATGTCGTGGATGGAACCCAATTCCTGTGGTTATGCAGTTCATGTTTCAGTGTGCTACAGGAACCCAGACATTTGAGTTAATTCGGTGAACCATCATTAAATTCATTGTGAGTATATAATAGATCATAGCTTATCTTCTCCTGTACAGGCTGATTTTATCCCTCAGAATCTCAAATATCAAGCTGAATGAGGAATCCTCGGGAAAACAGGGTTTCTTTGCACAGTACTAACTAAATCTTTGCTTCCCTTCTTTTTATTGACTTGGAGAAGTGAAAAAGATTTGGTGTGAGAAGGCAAAAGCTTGTGATCACTTTCTAATTCAATCCTCCAGGATGTGTAAAGAAATCCATTGTGTTATGGGTGTATCTGCCATGTCGGATACTGTCTTGCATTCTTATAGTTGGAAATATGCCATGAGAGGAGGAGGAGGAGAAGGAGGAGGAGGAGGAGGGAGGGAGGGAGGGAGGGAGGGAGGGAGGGAGGGAGGGAGGGAAGGAAGGAAGGAAGGAAGGAAGGAAGGAAGGAAGGAAGGAAGGAGGACAAGAAAGAGAAGAAGATAGGCAAGGAAAAGGAAGAAGCAATGGGCAAAAAGGGAAAGGAGGTGCAGGAGGAAGAGGAAGAGCAGGAGGAGAAGGAGGAAGAGGGAGAAGGAAGGAAAGACAAGAAAGAGAAGAAGATAGGCAAGGAAGAAGAAAAGGAAGAAGCAATGGGCAAGAAGGGAGAGGAGGAGCACGAGGAAAATGAGTAAGAGTGGGAAGGAAGAAAGGAAGGAAGGAAGGAAGGAAGGAAGGAAGGAAGGAAGGAAGGAAGGACAAGAAAGAGAAGAAGATAGGCAAAGAAAAGGAAGAGGAAGAGGCAATGGACAAAAAGGAGAAGGAGAAAAAGAATAAGAAGGAGTACTTCCTGTATACAACTGCCATTTACTTTGAGAGATTTTTTTCCCCTTTTCTCTTCTATGGGACATAGAAGAACAGTGATACTTTACGCTGTTTTGTGTTCTGTTTTTGTTTTGTTTTGCTTTGTTTTAATGCCTCAGATAATGGGCTAGTCACAGACTCATGGATTTAAACAAACTCTATTTGGGCGCCTGACTGACTGGCAATTGTGGGCAATCATTTTAACTGTCACAAGGTGTGCGGCAAAGTGTGAGTGCTCTTCCATGAAATGTTTATATTTCATAAACAAAATGATGTGCTTAACGGTCGGAGCAATGGGAGGGTTCCAGTTAATGCTTTTTCCAATGTGTGAGGTAGATTATTAATGCGCTCCAGTAGCTGTTAATTTCAGTTTCCCGAAATGATTTATGAGGAGGTAAAGGAGAGAGACATAATCTAATTGAGATCAGAAGCACTGTTCTAGGCGAAAAACACCACCATAGATTCCAGCCACAACAGAATGATTAATATCCAATAAGTAAATAATCCATTTAATTACTGCAAACATTACTTTTGACAATTCCTTTGTCAGTAAATGAAAGAGCAAAGAAGACAATGCCCTCTCTAATCTCACAAACCCCCCCCCCCAAATATCTTTTTAGGATGTCCGTTTCCCCCCCTCCCTCCCCGAAGCGGCATGAAAATATATTTTCACAAAAGTTACCCTAGCCATAAAGAATGCATATGTCCTAATCATTTCTATTGAGATGGCAAAGGGAACATTTCTATTGTAATGTGAAAAACCACTCCACTATCAAAATAAAATCAGTCTAAAGGCAGAGAAGGAGAAAGGTTGAAAAAAAAGGAAACCTGTACTTTGTTATGTCTGTTTCAAATCAAATATGGCTTTTAATGGATTGATTATGTTATCTTTATTAACCTCGAGGGATGGGGAAGCAAAGGTACATTATCAACTACCGTATTGTGTTAAACTTTTAAGCTCCCTGCCAGCTCATACCGGTAGTAGATCAGCAAGAGCTTCTTGGCCCCAATTGTTTAATAATAACATATGAAATGAAAAAGAGAGAGAGAGAGAGAGAGATTAGAGAGAGAGAAAGAAAGGAGGGAAGAGAGGAGAAAGGGAGAAGGAGAGGGAAAAGAAAAAGGAAAGGGAAAGGGAGGGAGATTATCTGCCATTAACTGGCCATGGAATAAATATTTTATTTATTTTTCAGATTTATATCCCATCTTTCTTCCAGGATTCAAGACAATATACAGATCAGAGGTGAGTTTCAGCAGGTTCTGACCAGTTCTGGAGAACCGGTAGTGGAAATTTTGAGTAGTTCGGAGAACCGGTAAATACCACCTCTGACTGGCCCCGCCCCCATCTATTCTCTGCCTCACGAGTCCCAGCTGATCGAGAGGAAATGGGGATTTTGCAGTAACCTTCCCCTGTATTGGGGAGGGAATGGAGATTTTACAGTATCCTTCCTCTGCCACACCTACCAAGCCACGCCCACAGAACCAGTAGTAAAAAATTTTGAAACCCACCACTAATACAGAAAGTTGTCGACATACATTCACAACTGAGACCAAAATTTCTGTTGCTAAGTGAGACATGTGTTAAGTGAGCTTTGCCCCTATTTTACGACCTTTCTTGCCACAGCTGTTAAGTGAATCATTACAGCTGTTAAGTTAGTGGCATGGTTGTTAAGTGAATCTAGCTTCCCCGTTGGCTTTGCTTGTCAGAAGTTCACAAAAAGGGGATCATGTGACCGCAGGACACTGCAACCATCGTAAGTCGGTTGCCATGTGTTTGATCACATGGCCATGGGAATGGCTCAACAATCGTAAGTGTGAAAAACAGTCATAATTCACTTTTTTCAGTGCCATTCTAACTTCGGATGGTCACTAAACGAACTGTTATAAGTCGAGGACTACCTGTACAAATCCACTCCTCCTCCAATTTTTCCCCAATCAACACCAACCCTATGATGTAAATCAAACTGAAAGATGGAATAACTGGCCCCAAGTGTCAATGAAGAAGTGGACTTAAACCTTGGCCTCCTCAGTCTTAGTCCACTATCTTAACCAATGTACCCCGCTAACTACCTTCTATCTACACCAGGATTGGTGTTGATTCACGATATCTTTTCACAGTATTTTATTGCTGTCCAGAGTTGACAGCATGCTAGAAATCTTGACTTGTGGGAACACAGATCAAGTTTCAACTAACATGAAGTAATAATAATAATAACTTTATTGTCATTGTACGTGTATACACAGTATACCCATACAACAAAATTCACTTAACACTCAAAGACACCCAGGTCCAACACACATAACAATCCCCAAACACACTCCCACCCACCACAAATTCCCCACCCCTAAACCACCCAAACATCCACACAACAGACCAAGTAATGCTGTCCAACAGCTCACTGATGGTGGCCCTTTAGTTCATTGTTGAGTGCAATTATAGCTCTGGGATAAAAACTATTCAGAAAATGTGTGGTCCGAGTTTTAATTGTTCTGTATCTTCTGCCAGAAGGCAACAGTCCAAAAAGATTGTAAGCAGGATGGGGAGAGTCTCTGAGAATGTTATACAACTTTCTCAAACAGCGAGATTCGAAGATGTCATCCAGGGCTGGTAGCTGGAGTCCGATGAAAGGCATGTTCGGAGCCTTTCAAACTATGGTTTGTGGAGGATGGATCAGAGGTGGTAATTCAGCCGGTTCGGACCAGTTCGGGTGAACCAGTAGTGCCAACGATCAGCTGGCCCCACCCACCCACCCCTGCCCTATCCTGTCCTTTATTTCCTTCTTTCTGGCTCAGCTGATTTGCGCGGCACAGATGATTTCCGCACCTCCACTGTTCTACTTACTGGGGCTGCCTTAGAAGGTAAGCAGCTGAGCTTCAAATTGCTGTATTTTGAACGCTGCACGCACGCGTATTAGGAAGGTGCGCGCGCAAAGCATGCGCTCACCGAACCGGTTGTTAAACCAGTTACATCTCACCACTGGGATGGATCCTGCCCTTTAGTCACTCTTTTGTGCCTGGCTCCATTCGTCCAGCTACTTTTGCGCCTAACTCATATTGTGGTTGCAAACAAGGCCATCAGACCTTTAAGACTTCAAGTAAAGCTAATCTAGAGGCTTTATTTAGAATGCTGAAGCTCCGTTTATAACACTGAGTAGTTAGCAAAGCAATAGAGTACTCTAGCTTAAAAGAGATTAGAGAAAATTGTCCAGTACGTATATTCTTTCTCTTTTCCGTTTAGTGAATAATGAAACTAATAGCAGTCAGTTGAGCTAGATCAGCTGAGTTTTGGGAACAGCAGTCTTTTCTAATCTAATCAAGGAGAGAAGCAACCTAGAAGTAAGAAGAAATTTCCTGATAGTTACCGTGTTTCCCCGAAAATAAGACCCTGTCTTATATTTTTTTTGAACCCTGAAATAAGCGCTTGGCCTTATTTTCGGGGAGGTCTTATTATTTTGGGGCGCGTGAAGCAAGATGGGGATCCTCATGCCGTCTTACCTGATTTCCAGCTCTGCATTTAAATATTTTCGGGGAGGGCTTATTTTTGGGGGGAGGCTTATTTTAGCGCATGCGCTCAAAAGCCCAGTTGGGCTTATTATCAGGGGATGTCTTATTTTCAGGGAAACAAGGTAGAACAATTAATCAGTAGAACAATTTGCCCCCCCTAGAAGTTGTGAATGCTCCAACACTGGAAGATTTTAAGAAGAGATTGGACAACCATTTGTCTGAAACGGGATAGGGTTTCCTGCCTAAAGAGGGGGTTGGATTAGAAGACCTCCAAGCTCCCTTCCAACTCAATTATTCTATTCTGTGACTCTTGAATTTTTTTTTTCCAGAGAATAAACTGCAGTTTCTTAGAAAGCCATTTTAGGGCATTCATAAAACTGATTATGGGATCCAAACAAGAGATCATGGCTAAATCTCTCGGTATCATTAGACCTTTCTCAAATTATAGAAGTCAAAAAGAGGCCTTTTCTTTCCCCCTGATTTTCAGATTATGTGTTAGTAAAAATATACCAATATACAGTAGCATTTAAAGTTACATTTTAAAGTTAACATGGCCAGCGATACAGCACCAGTCAACAACCTTCTTTTCCTTTGGCTTAATTTAGTCCTGAACTCTTTGCATGACTCATTCTAACATCAACTGTGAGAAACGACACAATCTCATGGAATTTGTGCTTCTTAGAAGACTTGTTGCCTTTGGCAAACGAGGGCTGTATTGTACCCCTCGCAGATGTGGAACGGTCTTCTTAAAAATCGTTTAATATGTTCTTCCCTGCTATAAGATTATTCTGGGAAAAAAAAAGAGCATGTTGCTTTGTCTTGATTCACCCTAGACATGTAGATCTTAAAGGTCTTGAGAAGAATGGGTCTCTTGGGCCTCACGGAATTTAACAAAAACTATCAGCTGATGCTCTCAAGAAACAGCTTCTGACAGGAGTGTGTGTGTGTATGTAGTGATTCTGCATGAAGAAAAAAAAAATCTGCAAAATAGATTTTTGGGCAGATTGCTAGGATTCCTGTGAATCCATGTTTCCTTTTTTAAAAATCTTTCTTTCTTTCTTTCTTTTTTTAGAAAAGCAAAGTTCCTGGTTCTTATGGCTGAGAAGGCATTGGAGACTGGGGTTCGGGAGAACCTCTAACTAAGATTCTGTGCAGTTCAGAAAATCCCCAAATCCCGCTCCTGCCTGGCCTCGCCCACCCCACCTCTCCCTTCCCAGGAGTACCCACGCGGCCCGTTTTGGATGCAGGTAAGTGCAGGGTGCACTCAGAGGCTTGGGGAGGGTGAAAAAACAGGTCTACTGGAAGTTTGGGAAGTCCAGAAACAGGCCCATTTCCAGCCTCCAGAGGGCCTCCGGAGTCAGGGGAGGCCGTTTCCGCCCTCCCAGAGCTTGAGAAAAGCCTTTAGAGCCTGGGGAGGGCAAAAATGCCCCCCCTGCCATGGTGCAGGAGGCTGACTAGGCCATGCCCACCATGGCCACGCCCACGCCCACCTTGGCCATGCCCACCCAGCAACCGGGCAGAGAACCCCTTGCTAAAATTTTTGAAGCCCACCCCTGATGCTTTCTGACAATGCTTTCTGAAATCACACAAAGCTATAGGTCAGATGAATAAAACACCAGGAGTTAGAAGATAGAGCTTCAATATTCTATTTGCTTTTTGCCGTTCTCCACAATTAATAGAACTCGTGCTGAACAATCATATGGCCATGATTTGCGTGATTTATATAGGTAAGTGAATCCGCGATTTGCAAACACAGAAACTGGACTGTCTTCAGGCCACAGATTGCAATTGTTTGTTTTTTTTTCCTTTGGTGGACGTAAAGCCTACCCCTAATGGGATTAGTATGGATCCATTCTTGGAATGAGACCAACAAAAAAAGAAAATATTTTTCCTATTCATAATTGGTTGGGGGTGGGGGGCACTGTTCTACAGTGGTTCTCCTCCTTTCTCTCTGACCGGTCGCAGTCTGTGTTGACAGGGGGGCAGAGGTCGACCCCGAGGCCCCTTATATGTGGGGTGCCACAAGGATCGGTCCTCTCGCCCCTTCTATTCAACATTTATGTGAAGCCGCTGGGTGAGATCATCCGTGGTTTTGGGGTGAAGTACCATCAGTACGCTGATGACACCCAGCTGTACATCTCCACCCCAGACCACCCCAATGATGCCCTCGAGGTGATGTCCCGGTGCCTGGAGGCCGTACAGATCTGGATGGGGAGGAACAAACTCAGACTCAACCCATCCAAGACCGAGTGGCTGTGGTTTCCGTCGTCCCGATATAGTCAGTTGGCGCCATCTCTGACTATTGGGGGCGAGTCGTTGGCCCCCATAGATGGGGTTCGCAACTTGGGCATCCTCCTGGACTCACGGCTGTCTTTTGAAGAGCATATGACGGCCGTAGCCAGGAGGACTTTTTATCAGGTCCGCCTGATTCGCCAGTTGCATCCCTTTCTGGATCGGGACTCGTTACGCACGGTCACTCACGCCCTTGTCACCTCACGCCTGGATTATTGTAATGCTCTCTACATGGGGCTCCCCTTGAGAAGCACCCGAAGGCTCCAACTGGTCCAGAATGCGGCTGCGCGGGTGGTAATGGGAGCAATGTGGCGCTCTCATGTAACCCCCCTCCTGCGCGAGCTGCACTGGCTCCCAGTGGTCTTCCGGGTGCGCTTCAAGGTTTTGGTTACTATCTTTAGAGCGCTCCATGGCTCAGGACCAGGGTACTTACGAGACCGCCTCCTGCCACCAATAGCCTCTCACCGACCAGTTCGCTCCCATAGAGAGGGACTCCTCAGGGTGCCGTCGGCCAAACAATGTCGACTGACGGCCCCCAGGGGGAGAGCCTTTTCTGTGGGGGCACCTACCATCTGGAACGGGCTTCCCCCGGAGTTACGAAACATCCAAGACTTACGCATATTCCGCCGTGCCCTGAAAACATTTCTATTCCAACAAGCTGGTCTGGCCTAACTCTCCCTTTTTAATTGGCTTTTAAACTGGCTTTTAAATTGGGTTTTAAACCTCTTTAGATAAATTTGGATGTTTTTTAATCTTTGAGCCTAAATTACTTAATCTGTTTCTTAATAGTTTTTAACTTCTATATGTATTTGTATTTATTATGGCTGTTCACCGCCCTGAGTCCTTCGGGAGTAGGGCGGTATATGAAAAATAAATAAATAAATAAATAAAATAAAATAATAATTTGCATGGTGTCTGAAGAAAAGAACCTAGATTTTTTTTCTCCTTGTTAGATGCTACCCATCTTGCACAGAAATCTGTCTTAAATTCAACAAGATTGCATTGCAATCCAGATCATGAAAGCATTTAACAGGCATTTTACCATTGATTTCAGGCGGATATAAAAATTTCCTGTAAGATCCACCCAGTTAGATTACTTCCTTGTCTTGAATCAGTTAGATAAGCTTTTAGCAACTGAATGACCTAAAGGTCTGTTCAGAGATTGATTGATTGATTGGTTGATTGATTGATTGATTGATTATAAGTCATCAAGTCAGTCTAGTGCAATGCTTCAAGTACTGGCCTAGAAACTGTGAATTTCACATTTTCCTTAGGCATAAATGCTGGTTGGGTGACTTTGGCCCAGTTACTCACTCTCACTGCAACCACCCTGCAAAAATAGGAAACATGAGAATTTGGTATATTTGGAATTTCTCATACTTGACTTGTCCCCAGCCTAGACTTCAGATCTTCCAATGGTGCACCCATCACAGCTGCAATTGAAGTGATTACCAATCCCAGAATTCTCCAGCCATCAACAGGCTTACTCCTAAAAATAGTGTATAAATTAAATCAATAAACAAAACGTGGAGCTCCATCCCAGCACATGATTGGGGAAAGTTAAATTAGATAGTAAATTGCCAAAAAATACATTCTTATTTAGCATGTAAGGGGTGGGTCAGATTTCCCTAGCAAGTATTTCACATTAATTATAGTCTTCAAAAATCATGAAACTTGGATGTGACCTTTGAAGCGCTAAAAATACAGTTCCTAATAATATAGAACCCTTTCCCTCCCTAAACTAAGCCATTCTGACTGTAAATTATGAGCCTAACAGCTGGCTGCCAATGAAGCTAAGTATTAATTGTGTGCTCACTACAATGCCTTGTGTAAATCAATATGAGCAACGACCATGGTAGCCTTCTTTTCTAGACCAGGGTGATATAGATACCTTACCTACTATGGAAGTAATTTAAGGCCGCCTGTCACATCTCTTGGACCAAGCATCATCCTTTGTGTCTTGGCCATAAACAAGAGGGTAAGGGGGAGACAGGGAATTGGGAAAATATTACATCCAGTTAAACAAAAAGCATAGCAAATTTTCCCAACTATGCTGACAAAACCTGTTCTTCACTATGAGTTTTCATTCCTTCCAAGGAGGTCAAAATTGTCCGTGGAGATTCTCAGTCATCTGGGTCATAATTGTCTCAAAGAAGGAGGAGGAGGACAGGAAAAGGAGGAGGAGGAGGAGGAGGAGGAGGAGGAGGAGGAGGAGGAGGAGGAGGAGGAGGAGGAGGAGGAGGAGGAGGAGGAGGAGGAGGAGGAGGAGGAGGAGGAGAAAGAAGAAGAGCACTAAAAACTTACTTTTTTCAGCTAGCCGGGCTGGCCTGATTCCATGTTGGTTTTAACGTTTGATATTGATTTGAATTGATATGTTTTAAATTATGGGCCAAATTCTATTTAATTAGTTTTAAATAATTATTTTAACTTTTGTGTACAAATGTTTTTATTTTGGCTGTTCACCGCCCTGAGTCCGAAAGGAGAAGGGCGGTATACAAATTTAATTAATTAATAATAATAATAATAATAATAATAATAATAATAATAATAATAGGAGAAGAAGAAGGAGAAGGAGGAGAAGGAGAAGGAGAAGGAGAAGGAGAAGAAGAAGAAGAAGAAGAAGAAGAAGAAGAAGAAGAAGAAGAAGAAGAAGAAGAAGAAGAAGAAGAAGAAGAAGAAGAAGAAGAAGAAGAAGAAGAAGAAGAAGAAGACATCTGTTCTGGCAGGATGGTGGAGGGGATGGAAGGACATCCTGTCAGAACTAATCCTTCCATCTCCTCCACCATCCTGCCAGAACCGATGAAGCTTCTTGGATGAGAAGTGAAATGTTTTCTTCTTCTTCCTCAAGAAAAAAAAAGCAATCCAGTTGCCTTTTGCAAAAAACCCTTTTGCAAAAACAACTTTTGCTTTTGTGTTCATTTTGATGGTGGTGGTATTGCTACTACCCAGACATTGTTGTGAGATAAGCGAGAGTGCTATTTTAATTGCTGCCGTTTTCACAGGCAACGCTCTCTAACGGTCCGTGAGCTCCGTGACTACCCAATGCTTCCTACTCTGAAATGGTTGCATGTTCTTTCTTTTTTCTTTTTTTTTTCCTTCTTATCACGCATCTCTTCATTATTATAAAGCCTCTTTGGCCACCCAAGCTTTGTAAATTAGGGAAGGGGAAGACATGGGGGGAATTCCTTCCTGAAGTCTTTTCTTTGGGTTGAATTGAAGCAAGGGAAGCTATTATTCCTGACAAAGTGAAGGAGAAAACAAGCGGATTAAAAAAAAAAAAACATAGAATTTTTTGGGAACGCTACAAAATCCGACAATAAGGTAAAAAAAAAAAATGCTAAAATGGCCATTGCTCCGTCGGAAAAACTAAGTATGCTTTATCTACTGGTTGGAGTAACCATAGAGATGTGACCTGGCAACTGACACTATTGATCAAAAATAGCTCCCTCCCCATAGCAAGCAGCTATGTGGGTAATTTTCATCAAGACCACAACACAGAGAACGAGAGAAATCGGCTCTTCTTTTTTTTTTAAAAAAGAAAGTATATTAAACAAAAATGCTTTTAAGGCAGTGGCTGGACTCCCAAACCACGCTCAAATATATTGTGGTTTGTTTTGTTTTGGCATCCTCTTCTGGGCAAATCAACCGTTTATGGAGTGTTTAGTAGTGGGCCCTCCGAAATACAGTATTTTATATACAGCCACATTACTTTTTCCAAGGAGGGGCATACCTCCTTTCTTTGGGTATTTCAAAATCGACTGAAAACTGTACTTCTTCAGTAGAGTTTCATCCAGTGGTGGGATTCAAATTTTTTTTACTACCGGTTCTGTGGGTGTGGCTTAGTGGGCGTAGCTTGGTGGGCGTGGTAGGTGAAGGATACTGTAAAATCTCCATTCCCTCCCCACTCCATGGGAAGGATACTGCAAAATCCACATTTCCTCCCGATTAGCTGGGACTCGGGAGGCAGAGAATAGATGGGGGTGGGGACAGTCAGAGGTGGTATTTACCAGTTCTCTGAACTACTCAAAATTTCTGCTACCAGTTTTCCAGAACTGGACAGAACCTGGTGAATACTACCTCTGGTTTGGTCCCTGATGATAAAAGGACGAAGGGAAGGAAGGAAGGAACGGAGGGAGGGAGGGAAGGGAAAAAGGAAGGGGAGGGAAGGAGGAAGGTGTTGTGACCTAGGCTTCCTGAGTCATTAAAACACATGAGTAGTCCCAAAAACCTCTTATTGCAACAGCTGTGAATTACGTTCATTCACAGCTGAGTCCTAATTAGTTGCAAAAAGTCCTTTGGGAGAAGTCCTTCGGGATAGTCACCAACCTTTAGCTGCCAAAGACCTTGGCAAAGCCATATGGAGTCCAGAATCAAACAGAGATGCCGACTGGGAACAGAATTAACAATGTTGCTTTCCTGCAAAGGGCCCACATGCCTTTGCTCCTCTTTTAAGCCTTATGGGAGTGGGCAATCATCTCCAGGCCTTACTCCCGAGTCGCCCCTTTAGTTTTAACTGTTCTTGCATTCTGGCAGCTCTGAGCATGTGCACACTGGGAACAAGCTCCTCCTGTTCCTCTGCCTCTCTGATGTCCAACTCTGGAGGCTCCGGAGTCCACGCATAACTCCCAGATGGCCCTGGCCCCATCTCTGCCTCCAATGCAGAGCCCTCATCCGAGCCTTCCCCAGACTCCAGGACTGGCCCATGTTCCTCCCCAGCCTCCTCACTGTCCGACTCCTCTGCCAGCTCCGCAGGCTGCTGGCAGACTACAACGGAAGGAAGGAAGGAAGGAAGGAAGGAAGGAAGGAAGGAAGGAAGGGGAAGGGGAAGGGGAAGGGGAAGGGGAAGGGAAGGGAAGGGAAAGGAAGGGAAGGGAAGGGAAGGGAAGGGAAGGGAAGGGAAGGGAAGGGAAGGGAAGGGAAGGGAAGGGAAGGAAGAGAAGGGAAGGGAAGCATAGGATAATGTGGGAATCTAACCATTTGTGTCTTATTCATTAAACCAGGGGTGTCAAACTCGCGTCGTCACGTGACGTATAGGGACTTTTCCCCCTTTCGCTAAACCGGGTGTGGGTGTGCCCAGCGCATGATACATCCAGCCTGCGGGTCGTGAGTTTGACAGCCCTGCACTAAACCATGATCATATGTCTCCGCATGTTGTCCGAGCTCAATAGATTGTCCCTAATGTTTAGGCACAAGCCAGATGTTTTCATGTTTGCCACGGGAGATAAACCATCAACAGTCAACTAAAAGTTTTCTTCCAAAGTAAACAGATTGCAACTTCAATTAACGTTGATGCTTGCATGAAATTAGACCAACTTTGCTCCTTCCAAATGGCACACCTCCTTCCACGAAACCAATTATATTATAACTTCGGGGCTGAACGAAATCTCTTAAACCCATTATGTATGATTTAGGAAACTCAGTCCAGAGTTCAAGTCAGATTGACATGGCCCCAAACAGTTTTTTTGGGGGGGCGGGGGCGGGGAGGAATGGATTTCTAAATAGAGAAACATTTTCCATCAGCGGAGTCTTTCCATGGTCTTTTTCAGTTGAAGGAGAAACGCAAAATATGAGAAAACCAGCCAGCTGAAAACCAGCTTGATGTAATATAACAGAGCCTAGCTCCACACACCATGTTCCTGGCAGTAGATTGGATTACCTGTATATTGTACAATAAATGGGTTCGAAATCCCAGCAGTAACTGCACTCATTTTTGCATGCATGGGGGTAGGTGGGCAACATTTATATGCCACAAAGCCTTTGACAAAGGTTATTTCCATACTTAAATTGAGCAATGCATCGAAGCTAGCAAAAGGAAAGGAAAGTGGGGAGGGGGGAACAAAACAGAGCTTGCGTTACAATGATGCCTTTAAAAAAATTGCTTTATCTATTGATAGTTTTGTCCCACACTCAAAGCAATTTCCAGAATACAGAAATGTGAAGCCGGGAAGCAAACGGAGTTCTAATTAAATCAGCAAAGGATTTCTTTATTTCACGTGAACAATGTGAGTCAAAAGTGATCGCTTCCATGAGGAAAAATTAAATTAAGCTCGGTGTGAGAAGTCTGCCATCCCCAATGTATTTCCACATCCGATGTTTGTAACAGCTTTTATTCTCTTAATGGCTTCAATGAGAGCGGGGAATCTCTCTAAATATAGAAGGCCAAAAATCCTATTCTGAAAGAGAATACATTTTAACCTCTTCTCTAAGGTTGAGATAATAGAAAAGCCCCTTTGCTTTTTTTTTTTAATGGTTTCTGTGACAAAAACTGCCAAGTTAATAAATCCCCTTATTTTAATATTTAATTACAGGAATCCAGGCTAATGCATGTAACGCACAGGCTGCCTTCATAAGCTTAATGATGGAGGGTAATTGCCCTAGAACAGGGTATGTATTAATTTTTACAAACGGTCAGAGTAAATTAAATGAAGCAGCAGCGTTCTGTACTATGGGATAGATAGAGACACCAACTCCCAGAATCCTTCACGTTTGCCATATTCCGTCTTGCATGAAAGAAAGAATTATTCCTGGTGCTTATAATTGTTTTTCTCTTTTTGGGGAAGGGTCATGTCATTTTTTTTTAATCTATTTCTTGGAAGTAAACTATATCCACAGATTTTACAACCCTTTGATCCACAATCTGCATTCACCAAAGTACTAAGTCCATTGGGTAGCTTTGTAATGGTTTTCCACTAGGTGCAGAGTTTGTCTTCCAGTTGATGTTGGGGTAGTAAAAAAAAGAAAGAAAGAAAAGCCATAACTATTGTGGTGTGTTTCCTACACACCTTAGTTAATTGATTAGCAAAAAGTTCATCTATTTCTTCTGGTTGATTGTGTGGCCTGTAGTATATATTCAGGGCTGGGATTCAGCCGGTTCGGACCAGTTTAGGAGAACTGGATGCTAATTTTTCATCTGGTTCTCCAAACTGGTAGTTGCAAGGACTGGCTGACCCCACCCCGCCCTGCCCCTCTCAGGAGTCTCCACGCGGCCCGTTTTGGATGCCAGGTAAGTGCAGGGCTCTGGGAGGGCGAAAAATGGGCCTCCCAGAAGTTCCAGAAGTCTGGAAACGGGTCCATTTCCGGCCCGTTTCTGGTTTTTCTTTAAAGATGTTTCACTTCTCATCCAAGAAGCTTCTTCAGTTCTGATTGGATGGTGGGGAATGGAAGGATACTTCCAATAAACCCTTCCATTCCCTACCATCCAGTCAGAGCTGAAGGAGCTTCTTGGATGAGAAGCAAAATGTCTTCAAAGAAAAACCAGAAAGTCCAGTTGCCTTTTGGAAAAAGCACTTTTGGGATAACAGTGAGATAGGAAGTTGAAAACCAAAACACAACACCAGAACTTCCTGTCGTCTTGCAACAATCAAAAATCCTTTGAAATGAATCCTAAGGCACTCTGAAATCGAAGCAGAAAAATAAAAGATCTATGAACTGGGCATTTGATTTTTTTTGTGTGTGTGTTCAATTTCAATTTCCATGAGTTATTTCAGCAACCTGAACCCAGAGCAGGTCCCACAGAGATATAGGCATCCACGAAAGAGGAGGGCCGAACCAAACTTTCACAGCTTAATGTCTGCACCACCAGGTACGGGATGGAAGAAGTTGGTAATAAAAGAAGAATGGGGAGTTTACAATCCACAAACTAATTTGTGTTGTTTCTGCAACACTGCAAAAGTGTGACTCATGCATATGTTAATGAAATTGCAACGAAAGCTTTGGCTCCGTTTCATCAGCGTTGCTAGATTAAGGAGCAGCAGGCAAGGGGCTGGCATCTAGAAAATGCTAGGATGGGGGGTGGGTACCAATTTGCAATCTTCTCATTCAGAATAAAATTGCAGCAGTTTAAGTAAGAGCAGGCTTGTATATTGGCTGGAAGGCGCGGAGAGCTGATTGCCCAGGGAAGAACCGGTGCCATGGTGCTACCTTATGATACGCAGCTGCAAGCCCACTACAAGTAGTCCTTGACTTACGACCACAATTGAGCCCCAAATTTCTGTTGTTAAGTGAGACGTTTGTTAAGCAAGTTGTGCCCCATTTTGCCCCCAAGCTCCTTTTTCACTGGCAGATGGCTATCAAAACAAACTAAAAACAAAAGGAGAATTTCCTCTCTCTCTCTTTTTTTTTTTTTTTTGCATTTGAGCATGCAAGAAAGGAGAGGGACGCGGTGGCTCAGTGGCTAAGATGCTGAGCTTGTCGATCGAAAGGTCGGCAGTTCAGTGGTTCGAATCCCTAGTGCCGTGTAAGGGGGTGAGCTCCCGTTACTTGTCCCAGCTTCTGCCAACCTAGCAGTTTGAAAGCACGTAAAAAATGCAAGTAGAAAAAATAGGGACCACCTTTGGTGGGAAGGTAACAGTGTTCCGTGCACCTTTGGTGTTTAGTCATGCCGGCCACATGACCACGGAGACGACTTCGGACAGCGCTGGCTCTTCAGGTTAGAAACGGAGATGAGCACCACCCCCTAGAGTCGGGAACGACTAGCACAGATGTGCGAGGGGAACCTTTTCTTTTTATGCAAGAAGGGAGAGGAAAGGAGAAAGGGAAAGACAAAGAAAAAGAAGGGAAGGTGGGAAGAGAGCAAGGAAGGAAAAATAAGGAAAGAGGGGAAGGAAGAGCCTTGATAGTACAGTGGTCTAAGCACCCTGTTATTAACACAGCTGCCTGCAATTACTTGCTGGTTCGAATTTCTCCAAGGCTCAAGGTTGACTCAGCCTTCCATCCTTTCTAAGGTAGGTGAAATGAGGACCCAGTTTGTGGGGGCAGTAAGCTGACTTTGTATAAATATACAAAAGTATGAAGGCTATTGCTTAACGCACTGTAAGCCGCCCTGAGCCTCCGGAGAAGGGCGGCATATAAATCAAATTTTAAAAAAAAAAGAAGAAGAAGAAGAAAAAGAAAGGAGAAGGAAGGGGGAAGGAAGGATTATAATGAGAGTGAGGAAGGGTTCTGAGGGAAGTCCTGTACTTGGCCACCACAGGTGCCTCCGACACGAGTGATGTCGAGCTGGCCACGCCCACCATGGCCACACACACACACACAGCCCTCTGAGGTCAAACACAACCCCAACAACTCTGAAGCCGTCCTCAATGAAACTGAGTTTGATGCCCCTGGTTTAGGATAACAGGCAAATGGGATCGTTTGTGGGAGGGGTCCAAAAGTTCAAGATAGTGACCACAACTATGCAATCGAAGCCCTTGCCTTCATATATGTGTATGATGTCAACATACACACTAAAGGGGAAAGTCTTGGATTGCACAGTTACAATCCCTATGTTTGCTTTTTTGACCAACTGGTATGGACAACTGCTGGTTTCCAAAATTCTTCTGCTGCTAGCCATAAACCTTGGAAATTCCAGGAAATGAATTTCCAGAGGATCTGAAGGATACCCAAATGGGAAAAGCTAAGTTAGGCTACAGGGAGTCCTCAATTTACAACCATCCTTCTAGCAACTGTTCAAAGTTACAACAGCACCGAAAAAAAGTGACGCACACTTACGACTGTTGCAGTATTTTCACGGTCATATGATCCAAATTCATGCACTTGACAACCAGCATGTATTTATTATCGGGGTGAAATCCACTAGGTTCTGACAGGTCCTGGAGAACCGGTAGCAGAAATTTTGAGTAGTTCAGAGAACCGGTAGCGGAAATTTTGAGTAGTTCAGAGAACCGGTAGTGGAAATTTTGAGTAGTTCAGAGAACCGGTAGCGGAAATTTTGAGTAGTACAGAGAACCGGTAGTGGAAATTTTGAGTAGTTTGGAGAACCAGTAGCGGAAATTTTGAGTAGTTCGGAGAACCGGTAGTGGAAATTTTGAGTAGTTTGGAGAACTGGCAAATACCACCTCTGGCTGGTACCAGAATGGGGTGGAAATGGGGATTTTGCAGTATCCTTCCCCTGGAGTGGGGTGGGAGTGAAGATTTTGCAGTATCCTTCCCTTGTCACGCCCACCAAGCCACGCCTACAGAACCAGTACTAAATTGTTTTTTATTTCATCACTGATTTAGTATAATAGTTGCAGTGTCTCGGGATTGTGTGATCACCATTTGTTATTTCCCAGCTGGCTTCTGACAAGCAAAGTCAATGGGGGAAACTGGATTCATTTAATGACCGCATGATTCACTTAACAACTGTGGCAAAAGTTATAAAATCGGGCCAGGCTCATTTAACAAGAGCCTTAAATAAGAGTAGAAATTCTGGCCCCAGTTGTGGTCATAAATCAAGTTATAAATTGTCCAAATCTCCCACTGAAACACCCTCTCCCTTAGTGCATAAGTGAAATCTCCGTATGAATATTTTCCATTAATTATAGATTTCAGAGGCTGGCTTGGTAGTTGTGAGAAATGTCCTTTTAATACATCTGGATAAATGAATTATAATTCATGGCTCCCAAGAATCAGGAGAGACCCCATCAGTCTATAAAAGCTAAAGCATTTACCTAGAAGAAAATCTCGGTCCAGGGCTGCCTTATTAAATTCAACTTTAATTTTTAATATTTATTTATTTATTCCATTTATAAAGCCGGCTGATCAAGACAGGAATCCCTAAGCAAGTGAATCAATAAAACATGTTGGCAAAGCCGGCACTGTGGAGCTTTCGTACGGAATCAGTCCGGTGACTCTCATAGAAGAAAAAAATTCACCCCACACGTCACAGCCAAAGCAGCCCCACTCGCCCCAAAACTGACCATGAGGTTGGGGTGGACTGCTGCTGGCTCTGAACATGGGAACACTCGTTTTTGAGAGAGAGGCAAAGTTTGATGTGTAATGGAATTTGCTGATTCATGCTGCAGTCAAGGTATATCCTCAAAGAATGGTTAAAAGAAAGAAAGATGGCGGTTACAAAGGGAGCTCTGCCTGTTTTTATGTGATGGAAAGCAGGGGTGGGCTCCTGGGGGTTCACAGGGGTTCGGGAGAACCTCTAGCTAAGATTCTGTGCAGTTCAAAGAACCCCCAAGTCCCACTCCTGGCTGGCCCCACCCATCCTGCCCCTCCCCTTCCAGGAGTCCCCACGCGGCCCGTTTTGGAGGCAGGTAAGTGCAGGGCGCTCATGGAGGCTTAGGGAGGGTGAAAAACGGGCCTACTGAAAGTTCGGGAAGGCTAGAAACGGGCCCATTTCCACCACCAGAGGGCCTCTGGAGCCTGTGGAGGCCATTTTCGCCCTCCCGGAGACTCAAAGAAAGCCTCCAGAGCCCGGACACAGTAGAGCTTACTTTTTGGTTAGGTCTTATTTTGGGGGAAATACAGTACTAAATGCATCCATCTGGCTTACAATCTTAACTGGGGCTTATTTTGGGGGTAGGGCTTATATTACAAGCATCTTGAAAAAACATGCTAGGATTTATTTTCCAGTTGGGTCTTTTTTTGGGGGGGGGAAACAGGGTATCATTCTAATTGTTCTGTTTACCATAAGAAATCAGTTAATCAAATTGCGTTAAGAATCACATTCAGCTTCAAGCAACCCCACCATCAAAACGCACCTGATAATTTTGGACCAAGAGAGATCTCTTCCCTCTAAAAAAAGCATATTTGCTCAATCTTTATGGAAAGTGTTTTTGTTTAGCTTCCTGAATTAGCAGTGGTAGTTGAATCTGGTAGAGGACAAAGCTGCCTAGAATCCTTAATGCCCAGCTTGGTGCATGCTATTCTTGCTTTAATGCAGTGATCCAATTAACCTTTTGGCAGAATTAAAATGACCTTCAGCTGGCCCGGTGACCTCCAACGCTGCAGGTTGTTAACTTTAAGCAAGCTTTTTGAGATGGCCATGAACAACATCTGTTAAAACTGACGAAAGGTCAAATCCATTTAAGCTAACTGCACGTGGCTGATTGGACAGCCTCATACAGTGTGGCAAGAGAAGGAGTAGATTTGAAACTCCAGTGTTGACTATGAGTTCTACAGTGTATATATACCAAGAACTCAAGACATTAAATCTGGTTTAAGGTCTGGGCTTACTCTAGTTTGAATCTTATGCCAAAAGGAATGGAGGTCATCTGTGTGGTTCTTCCTTCCCTTTATAGCTCTTATGCCTCCAGAAAAGCTGCTCCAGATAGTATGTGAACTTCTGGAAGATAGAGTAGGGAATGGCAAGATACATTGGTCTTGGCCAAATATTTTGGGCACTCCAGATTCTTCTGAATAATTTGTCAAATGAGATAAATTGAAAGTTTGTTGCCTGTTTTTGTTAGTAATGTTATGTATGTAATAAATGTCTTGTGGGAGATTAAAAAAAAGAATAAGAAAGGGGGAGAGAGGAAAATTAATTAAATTTTAAATTATTGGGATTTTTAATTGTCTTGGGCTAAATTATTTAATCTGGTTTTAATTATGTTTCTAACTTTTGTAGCTATGTATTTTATTTTGTGCCTGTTCACCGCCCTGAGTCCTTCGGGAGTAGGGCAGTATATAAATATAATAAAAACAAAAACAAATAAAAAACAAAAACAAAACAGGAAGGAAGGAAGGAAGGAGGGAGGGAGGGAAGGAGGGAGGGAGGGAGGGAGGGAGGGAGGGAGGAAGGAAGGAAGGAAGGAAGGAAGGAAGGAAGGAAGGAAGGAAGGAAGGAAGGAAAGTGATGATTTTTCCTCTTGGTTTTGACCTGGATAGGAATATCCTAAAGTGCTCTTAGTTTTATACAAGGACAGATCATCTGAATTTCCAATTAATAATTCTTAGAGCTCCTTGGACTATAATTACGAAAGCCTGTTGCCAAAGTTATCATTTTTAAATGGGAAATCATGGTAGTTCTGGTTCCAATATAAGGCTGTCATGGTTAAAACAAAAAAAAAAGTGGGGGAACCTTAAAAAATACAGAATAGAATATAGAATAACAGAGTTGGAAGAGAACGTGGAAGTCTTCTAATCCAGGGATCTCCAACCTTGATCACTTTAAGACTTGTGGACTTCAACTCCCAGAATTCCCCAGCCAGCTGGCTGGGAAATTCTGGGAGTTGAAGTCCACAAGTCCACAACTCCACCAAGGTTGGAGACCCCTGTTCTATTCCAAAGCAGGAGATACCATTATACCATTCATGGTTGTCCTATCTCTTCTTAAAAACCTCCAGTGTTGGAGCACCCACAATTTCTGAAAGGAAACCATTCATTGAATTGTTCTCACTGTTAAGAAAATTCACCTTAATTCTATGTTGGTGATAGCTTTGATAACTTTCCATTCATTACTTTTTGTCTTGCCTTCAAGTGCTTGGGAGAATAGGTTGCATGGCAGGGGAAGGATACTGCAAAATCTCCATTCCCACCCCACTCCAGGGGAAGGATACTGCAAAATCCCCATTCCCTCCCCAATCCTGGGGGAAGGATATTGCAAAATCTCCGTGGTATTTGCCGGTTTATTTTATTTTATAATTGGATTTATATAATTGGATTTATTTATGAAGTGGTTCTCCGAACTACTCAAAATTTCCGCTACCGGTTCTCCAGAACCTGCTGAATAGCACCCCTGGATGAATGGCATATAAATTTAATAAATAAACAAACAAACAAGCAAGCAAGCAAGCAAAGCTTAATTTCATTTCCCTGTGCATTTAGAATGAACACAGCAGATGAGAATTTTTTCCCCTCTTATTTTGATCTCCGCAATGCCGAAACTTTTTCTCAAAAATGGTCCCATGGATCTTTTTTTTTAGCCCTTTTCTTCTGGGAGGAGGGGGGACTAAAAAATAAATAAACATGTTGATGAACTGCATTAACATAGTGCATTAAGTTGGGTAACGTGGTAATTATTTTTGCATAATCAATATCGTCAAGTTCTATTTCTGAGCCTCCTTGGGTGTTTATTTACATTTATCCCGGAGGCGTCAGATTCTATCAGGAACAAAACCGATTTTCTTTCTGAACTCTTCATCTTACCTTTAATTCCCCCCTTAAATCCATTTGGGTTCTGCTGAGCATCCCTGCTTTGCGTTCGGCGTAGGAGTCTTGGGTGTGTAAAACAAGCTTTTTAGTGCACCAAGGCGTGAAAGAACAGGAGGGTCTTATATTAATTGCTGTTACGCTGATGATTATTTATGATAATTATTTATTTTCCAAGCCATTTCTGTTTATGATGTGATGCATTTGAGCCCTAAGGACATTAGGTGCATTATTCATTGGGTACATTAGTCAGAACATGTATGTGTATAAAGAACTAATGATCCATATTAAATTAATGATGCTATAAAAAAGAAAAATGTGCCCCTATACTACCCAGCTAAAGAAGACAACTTTGGTTTTAGAGGGACCCTGGGAAGGGGAGCAGAAATCTAATCAAATGAAGCATTGGACTGTTCTGCTCTCCAAAATTTCATTTCTCGAAATGTGCTTGTACACAATGTTGGTTTTTATTAAAACAAATTAATTCAGTCATTAAGGAATCATACGGCAAGTGTCTCATAAGTCAGGACCTTCAGTGTAACAAATTGATTAAATGACTGTGTAATAGTCTCTTTAAACAAATCTAGTGTAACAAGTTAATAGATCTGCTCAATTACTATGCTGGAGTGGTGGGAAATGCAGGCCTTGCTCATTAAAGCTTGGGCGACTGTTCTTGAAGATTTTTCTGTAGGTTCCTTGCCGTTAAAAAAAAATAAAATTAAAATACCCACTGAAAATTGATTGCTAGCCTGCCAATAAATATTTTAAAAAGCAGAGTCGGTGGGGCTGAATTAGAAGCGTGGAACAAGAAGGAGGGAGGGAGAAACTTCTAAAGTAAGGGATTTTACCAATGGTGAAATCCAAACCGGTTTGCTACCAGTTCGCTGGTCGCACATGCGCACTGAGCACCAAATGTGCACTGTGCACACCAAGCGTGCATGCTGAGCAGGCACACGCAGGCGCAGTACGCGCCAAAAGGAGGCTTGGGAAGGTAAGTAGAATAGCGGGGGAGGGGGGGATCAACTGTGCAGTGCAGTTTAGCTTTGCTAGAAAGCAGGAAATCCTGCTTTCTAGCGAAGCTAAATCACGCGCCACAGCTTTTTTTAACTACCAGTTCAACCGAATCAATAGCTTTTTTTTTTTATCACTACAGGTTCGCCCGAACTGGAGCGAACCGGTAGCATTTCACCCCTGGATTTTATGAAATATATAGTATAATATTGATGAAACTACTGTAAGCCAGCCTCACTTAAATGCCCTACATCAGAAGTCACCAACTCCAGGCCACAATTATATCAGTCTGCAACCTGTTGGGAATCAGGCCGCACAAGTGGCATGTGAGTGTGCAAAGTTTCATTCACGTATGCAGGAATTAGGTTGTGTGCGTGAAAATATCCCCCTCATCACCACTGCTGTTGCTGGTCCATGGAGCCAAAAAGGTTGGGGACCACTGCCCTACATGGATTAGGCTAATAGTACTTAATAAGGGGCTAAGAGCTGCATTTAACCTTCTTGTGAGGATTAGGGAAAGGCTGGACAATTCACTGGGTCCCCAGCCTCCAGAGCTCTGGTGAAATTTTAGGAACTCACTGCTAATTCAAATAACTGGCCTTTTCCAAGATGGTGCACTGTTGGAAAGTTGGATTACAACAGCCTTTATTCTGGATTAGGGGTGTCAAACTTGATTTCATTGAGGGCCACATCAGGGTAGTGTTTGACCTCAGGGGGCCAGGATGGGTGTGGCTGGGGTGGGTGTGGCCAGCTCAACCTCATTTGTGTCGGGGGTTCCTGTGGTGGCCCAAGCACTCTGCCAGCAAAAACAGGCTCCCGAGCTCCGTTTTTGGCTGTGATAGCTTCCTGCAACCCTCTGCCAGTGAAAACAGAGCTCCATTTTTGCTGTCAGAGGCACCGCGGGCCAGTCCTTTGCTGTTTTCAGGGTGGCCCCATGCGCCAGATCTAAGTACCCCGTGGGCCAAATCTGACCCCCGGGCCTTGAGTTTGACACCCCTGTTCTGGATCATCATAGCTAGTTTTGTAGAAGAGCAGGCAGAAATGGGAGGTCAGAGTCAAACACACCATCAGTTTAGAATTCCTGTGTTGCCACAAGAGATCCAAGGCCATCCCCCCCTTTGAATTCTATTGACCCTTATCTAGCACCAATTTATTGCTGTTAATTGACCAGTTTCTTATGTATGGGTTTGAAAAAAAATCTTCTATGCTGCAACTTTACAAAGTTGATTCTTTGCATCTCACAAATTTGGGAATAAGGTATTTCTTCTTTTGAGTTCTCCTCTTCTTTATTATCCCAGTAATATATGCTGGAACCGATCTGGGATCTATAAGCACCATCACTGTTTAAGCTTTGCCTCTTCTGAAGCCTACTGCTATTGATAAATTGCAGAAAAATACCAAATATTTACTAGTCAGCCACAAAGAAATGAGCCTGCCACAGTGATGGATAAATCAGTGCACGTTGGTTTCACTTCGTTCCCGTTTCCTCTAACATTAATTTCGGACTTTTTCTCCTTCCACTGGTGAATTTTATGTTTTTGAACAGTCTGCGTGGAAACAGTTTTTCAAGGACATGCCTTCTAAGACATCTCATGTTTTCCCTAGTGCATATATAGGTAATTTCCCTTTCATACAGTTTATGGTGTATATACATTTCCCTATATAGGTAGTCCTCGACTTACGACCACAATTGAGCCCAATATTTCTGTTGCTAAGTGAGATATTTGTTAAGTGGGTTTTGCCTTATTTTACCAGCTTTCTTGCACAGTTCTTAAGTGAATCACTGCAGTTGTTAAGTGAGTAACCCAGTTGTTAAGCGAATCTGCCTTCCTTTAATTGACTTTGCTTGTCAGAAGGTCGCAAAAGGCAATCACATGACCCCGGGCCACTGCAACCGTCATAAATATGAGTCAGTTGCCAAGTTGTCTGAATTTTGATCATGTGACCATGGGGATGCTGCAACGGTCATAAGAATAAGAAAAATGGTCATAAAGTCACTTTTTTCAGTTCTGTTGTAACTTCAAATGGTCATTAAATGAACTCTTGTATGTCAAGAATTATCTGTATAGGTGTATATTTATCAAGTTGAAAGCTGCTTTGGAAAATTCTGCCAGGTATGAATGTGGATGGGATTTTAATAATCCATAAACTGAAAAAAAATGCAATTTTTTTTTGCATTTAGGATAAATAAAGTTGTGACGTTAGTTAATTCCTAAAGCGATAGATGAGTGTGCCAATGTGCTCTTGCTCACTTCTGTAAGTTGTAATAAAACACAGAATTCTGCCCTTTCACTGTACCACCTCTCTACCTTTATCTGCAAAATAAGAAATGACTATGCTGAAGCAGTGGTGGAATTCAATTTTTTTTACTACCGGTTCTGTGGGCGTGGCTTAGCGGGCGTGGTGTTGCTTGGTGGGCGTAGCAGGGGAATGATACTGCAAAATCCCCATTTCCTCCCCACTCCTGGGGGAAGGATATTGCAAAATTTTCATTCCCACCCCACTCTGGGGCCAGCCAGAAGTGGTATTTGCCGGTTCTCCGAACTACTCAAAACTTCCACTACCGGTTCTCCAAATTACTCAAAATTTCCACTACCAATTCTCCGAACTACTCAAAACTTCCACTACCGGTTCTCCAAACTACTCAAAATTTCCACTACCGATTCTCCGAACTACTCAAAACTTCCACTACCGATTCTCCGAACTACTCAAAATTTCCACTACAGTTCTCTGAACTACTCAAAATTTCCACTACCGGTTCTCCAAACTACTCAAAACTTCCACTACTGGTTCTCCAAACTACTCAAAATTTCCACTACGGTTCTCCAAACTACTCAAAATTTCCACTACCGGTTCTCCAGAACCTGTCAGAACCTGCTGAAGGTAAATTGCCAATAAAAACCCAAACTAATCCAACAGGCTGAGTTGACACAATACTTTAAGCCATCCTGTAACAACAACAATAATAATAATAACCAAGCTTAGCATGTTGCGTGAGTTAAGCCACTAGGTTTAATTAAACTAGGCCTTGTTAAACGAGTGAATTAAGCACATTCACACAGTTGGCTGCAACCCCTGTCATCTAGTCATCTTGATATTCTAAACTCTTCCGGTTTAGTAATTGTTTATTGTGTAAACTAACACAAATTCATATAGGTCACAATAAACAAATATTGAGGTTTCAGACTAGTGAATACAGTTGGAATCCTGAGAGGATATTTTAGACGAGTGTTTTTCAACCTTAGCAACTTTAAGACCTGTGGACTTCAACTCCCAGAATTCCCAATTAAAGTTGCCAACGTTGAGAAAGACTGTTTTAGATGCTCTCACAAAATAGCTGGAAAAGTTGCTCATTTGCAAAATGGCTGCCTTGACCAATCCAAGACATTCTGTCACCCAAAGGAAATGTCCTTAAAATGCTACTTTCCTGTCACCCTTCCTGGTCCTTAAGGGAAACTTTGGAATTTAAACCTGACAAAGATAACTTTAACAATAGGAGGTAAACTGTTGGCAACCTGTCCAATGAGCAATGAGTTTAAAAAGAAAGTTATTTGTATTATTTCAAGCAAAACACATAATAATCTGACTGGGAGCAAAAGTGCCATACATTTATTTATTTATTTATTTATTTATTTATTTATTATATTTCTATACCGCCTTTCTCCCGTAGGACTCAAGGCGGTGTACAGTCAAGAAAAATATAGACACACAAACATCATAAAATTGCTAATTAAAATTGTTACTTAGTTTAATTTGATGGCTATTGTATCTTCCTTTGCATTGTGAACTGCAAACAATAGGTTTTGTATTCCTTTTAACATCCTTTCTTCAGCTTTATTTGTCACGGGTAAGGAATTTCTTGGAGATTAATCAACCAATCCCTTGGGTGGGATTCATCACTGTGAATTGATGGACTGTATCTTCTTCAAAATATCAATGTTTGGCAATAAAACCAAATTCAGCATGGATTGCTGGGTGATATTAGATGGTATTCTACGGTATTTTTAAAAGCATTATATTTAAAGACAAAATGCAATGACTTCGGTGCCACCTGCCATTGCAATGAGAAGCCTAGGATGATTTTTGATTTTAATATACATACATACATACATACATACATACATACATACATACATACATACATATATATATATTAAAGACAAAGTTAAAATACAAAATACAAAACTCAAAAAAAAAGCAAAGAAAAAGGAAAGAAAAGAAAAAAGCACAAAGCAATCAATACATTAAAAAAGATGCATCAAAAAAGAAAGAAAATCAACACATTATAAACCTATTATCCCCTCTAGTTGAACACTAACATATAGAAGACAGGTCAACAAATTGCAGACAGATTTAGTAGTTTAAAAAATTTGGAAGGACCTGTTTTGCAACAGGTGGGAACTAATATTGTAGCCCAGGATAGTTTTTCTATGATAAAAACGGTGATGGATACATCCCAGCTCTCCATGAAGCGTCAAGATCCAATCAGAGCAGAGGTGGGCTTCAAAAATTTTAGCAAGGGGTTCTCTGCCCGGTTGCTGGGTGGGCGTGGCCATGGTGGGCGTGGCCATGGTGGGCGTGGCCTAGTCGGACTCCTCCACCATGGCTGGGGAGCGTTTTTGCCCTCCCCAGACTCCGGAGGCTTTCCTCGAGCCTCTGGGAGGGCAAAATTGGCCTCCCCAGGCTCCGGAGGCCCTCTGGAGGCCAGAAATGGGCCCATTTCTGGCCTCCCCAAACTTTCGGTAGGCCCATTTTTAGCCCTTCCCAAGCCTCCGCACATGCCCTGCATTAACCTGCATCCAAAACAGGCCACATGGGAACTCCTGGGAGGGTAGGGGCAGGGTAGGGTGGGCGGGGCCAGCTAAGAGTGGGATTTGGGGGTTCTCCGAACTGCACAGAATCTTAGCTAGAGGTTCTCCCGAACCCCTGCAAACTCCCAGCAGCCCAGCCCTGAATCAAAGTCAATCAACCCATTTAAAAGGAACCAGATTTTGCAGCACATCTACCGAAAAAATGTCCTTTATATGCTTGAATGTTCCAGAATGCAAAATTCCCTGAAAAATCTACCAAAATGAGTAGATGGTAGAACAATAGGCAGGATATACCTGCATAAATTGACCTTCAATGTACAAAAATGGTATTTCTCCATTAAATCCCCTTCCTTGCAATCAACATGATATGCACCAGTAAGAACAGTACCACGCGGGCCCCTATTCTATGTGCAAATCAGCAGAGCATGTAAATGGGGCATATTGATGAGCTGGGCATAACATCTGTTCTATGTTCATTGATGGGAGGAGAACCTTTGGAAATTTAAAAACTATCCAGCAATACGTTGCAACAGGAAACAGTGGGAAACTTGGGAATTTGAGCTATTATTGGAAAGCATTTTATAGAATCAATAACAGCAGAGGTGAAAATAGGAGAATGTGATTAACATACAGACCTAAATTTGGAGGGAATTAAGTCTGCAGATTGAATTGCAAAGACTTTGATTTGATGAGAAGGAGGAGGAAGCTGATGATTTACAGGAGGAAAAATACACACCCTTCAATCATAGCCTCTTAGTGATGCTTTTATTATTGGTCCATCCAAACCAATTACCGGCAGGGGTGGGATTCAGGCGGTTCGAACTGGTTTGGGCGAACCAGATGCTAATTTTACATCTGGTTCACTGAAGCGGTAGTTGCAAGGACTCACTGGCTCCGTCCCGTCCCACCCATCCCGCCCCTACCTTCCCAGGAGTCTCACGGCCCGTTTTGGATGCGAGGTAAGTGCAGGGCCCATGCAGAGGCTCTGGGACAGTGAAAAACGGGCCTCCCGTAAATTGCAGAAATCCGGAAACAGACCCGTTTCCAGCCTCCAAGGGGCCTCCAGAGCCTAGGGGATGCCGTTTTCAGCCTCCCCGAGGCTTGAAGAAAGCATCCAGAGTCTGGGGAAGGCGAAAAACAGGCCTACCTGAAGTACTGGAAGTCTGAAAATGGGCCCATTTCTGGCCTCCAGAGCCTGGGGGAGGCTATTTTCACGCTCCTGGAGGCTCGACGAAAGCCACTGGAGCCTGAGGAGGGCGAAAACGCCCCTCCCCGCCGTGGTGCAGGAGGCCAAGTAGGCCATGCCCCCATGGCCACGCTCACCTGAGAACCGGTTGCTAAAATTTTTTAATCCCACCCCTGATTATCGTTATATATTTTCTGGGGGAGGGGAATTTGATTTGTTATTTATTGTAGTCATTCGAAGATAGCTCCAGGTTCATTTGAGTAAAAAATGTCATAGAAATTTTCTACGTAAGGAGAAAAGCCATATCAGACATGAATAAATAAATCCAACTGTTATTTAGCTTTGTGTGACAAGTTATATCTTCCCTCTTGTTCTGTCCATGTTTGTTGTTTTTCAAGAATGTTCATTGGTTTGTAGAATGTTTCATGTATTTATTTATTTATTTATCACATTTATTTGCTGCCCATCTCATTCCAAAACCACTCTTTTTTAATTGTAGATTTTATAGTACGCCACTCTGAGTCACTTCATGAGACGTGGGTAGCCCTATAACTCTGATAAACCAATAAATACATAACGTCAAAATGCATGAAGTTGTCAACATTCATAAAACTGTGCCTAGTGCACCCTGGAAATTTCATATGAGAAGAACAAAATGTCTTCAGATTTAGCCAATTTATGGGATTTTGGCTTTTTTTTATTATTATTATTTTTTTGTACGACCAAGTGCTGTCACAAGAAGAAGGAAAGAGAACTTAATCTGGGAGTCAGTATGAATACCATTTTACCACCCTTATCTTTGAACCTTGAAATAAATGAATACAATTTATTCCATTCCCTAGTAAGAGCCCATCCCTATCCATGTCTATTCTGAAGTTCAGTCCATTATACTCAGCGGGTTTATTCACAGGTAAATAAGCCTAGCTCTACACAGAGCTAGCTCTCACTGGATCAGAATCCAAAAACTTGAAGGAGATGAATGTCTATGGAGAACTCTAGCCATTTGTTTATCTTACCTGGCCTCCTTTAAACTTAGGACGAGAGTGGGGGGAGAGAGAGAGATGATAGATAATTAAGGTAAGTAGGTAGGTAGGTAGGTAGGTAGGTAGGTAGGTAGGTAGATAGATAGATAGATAGATAGATAGATAGATAGATAGATAGATAGATAGATAGATAGATATGGGGTGGGATTCAGCCGGTTCGGGTAAACTGGTAGTTATGGCCAGTGGCTAGGCCCGCCCACTTGCCCCGGCATTATCCCATCTTATACAATCATCGTGTTTTTGATATAGCGCGCCTGTGTGGAAGGTGCACAAGCGAGTGAAGCTATCCCATCCTATACAATCGCTGTGTTTTTGACGCAGTGTGCATGTGCGCAAGGCACGCTCGCACATATTTTCGATTCTGGGTGAACCGGTTGTTAAATTATGTGAAGCCCATCTCTGCACAGATACATAGATAGATAGATGTCTAGATAGATAGACAGACAAATAGAAAGACAGACAGACAGATAGAGATCTAGGTAGACAGACAGACAGACAGGTATTTCTTCCTCCCTTTTTGTCTCTCCACAAATGAGTCATTTGCTGGAAGAATAAGCTGCTTCTAGAATAAGGGTTTGGATGTCTGTCACCTTCAATTTAACCAAATGGCTGCAATTTTATTAACTCCCCTTGAGCATTTGCTGAGTAGTAATCCTGCCCACGCTGAAGGTCAGACAGTGATGGCCCATTACTTAAATGGAGTAGGTCCTTCACATAAGCAGTCCTTGAAAATAAAGTGATGCTTCTCAGAGTGAGCCGAGAGATCCTTCTGAGCAAGACCGTCGGAGTGAGTATCTTTTGGCACAACTCCGAAACAAATTTTAATCCGCAGCATTCTATTCCTATCCATCCCCACCAAAACCAGACTTCCGTTTTTCAAAACTTCCTATTTTTGTCCAGGGACCACAAACATTCTGAAGGTTGAGAATATGCTATGCTGTGTTTTAGTTGCCACGATGAATGCTCCCTCGTTCCCAGATTGAGCAGGATTAGTGGTGTGTCTGGTTGAACAGGAAAAACAGATAAACACAGAACTCCTGGAGGATGACAAGGGGAAGATGTGTAGATATATTTGTACTTAGAGACAACCATGGTGGGACCCCAACAATGATGGTCTTTCTGATGAGTTAAATTGATTCTCCTATATAGTGTGTTTGACTGAAAGACGCCCAAACAGTCTATAAGAAAAACAGCACTTAAATAAAACTATCATAATGAAATCAGCCATCTTTAAAAACAATAGATGTAAAAAATACCCTTGTGGGGGGCTATTTCTAGATCCATGGCAATCTAAATACAAGTAGTTCTTGACTTATGACCACAATTGAACCTCAAATTTCCTTTATGATCTTTTTGGCTGTAGTTGCATCACTGTTTGGTTCGGTGGTAGCAGCACCTCAGATAGAAAGTCCTTACAGAGAGTGGTGAGGACAGCTGAGAAGATCATAAGAAGCTCGCTTCCTGTTATTCAGGATATTGCTTATAAGCGCTATGTGCTTAGAGCTCAAAGCATTGTTAGAGACCCCACACACCCACTTTACGGTCTGTTTCTGTTATTCCCCTCTGGGAGGAGGTTTCAAAGTATTTCTAGCAGGACTACCAGATTCTGTTAACAGCTTTGTTCCCTATGCCATCCTGTCTGGTAAACTCGCAAGATTCGTTTTTATCGCTATGCACACGTATACATCCAAACTAGACTGTGTTGTGTTGTTTCTCTGTCATATAATATATGTGGATATATGCATAATTTTGCATTTATTCATTTTGTCATGTTTATGTAATATATATTGGAGGTAGTGACCCTTTGAGAGCTATATGCAACGAAATTTCATTTTAATGTATGCCGTGTCAGGTTTCGAGGTCGTCTCAAATAAATTGCATTTCAAATGAAGTCTTTGATGAAAAACTTCCATTTATTAAGCACGACATTCTAACTCCGACTCATCGCAGTCAACACTGACTTCCAGACCCAAAACCTTTCCTTTCTGTTCCCCACTCCTCTGCACTCATTGGCCATCTTCCAAGTCACTCTACCCCTAATCTACTGCTCCAGCTCAAAGGAATTTCCCCCTTCCCATCCCATCTTCTAGGGGATATTATCTCCAGGGAAAATAAGTAGGTGAAAAGTCAAACGTCCCTTTCCAGACACCTCCGCTTCTCCTTCTTATGTCAGCACTAGAGTAAATGCAGCTTGAAGTGCTGACATGCCGATTAGTATACATTCAAAGTGATGATAAAGTTATTCTAGTCTAGTCTGTTAAGTGAATCATGTCATTCAGTGAATCTGGCTTCCCTCATTGACTTTGCTTGTTGGAAGCCAGCTGGGAAGATTATGAATGGTGATCACATGACCCCAGGACACGGCAACTGTTGTGAAAAAATGCCAGTTGTCAAGTGCCTGAATTCTGATCATGTGACTATGGAGTTGCTGCAACAGTCATGGATACGAAAACCAGTTGGTTATTGTAACTTCGAACAATCACTAAATGAATGGTTTGTAAGTCTAGGACCGTGATGGTGAACCTATGCCACGCGTGCCAGAGGTGGCACGCAGAGCCCTCTCTGTGGGCACGTGCACCATCACCAGCAGCCCTTCTAGTTTCCAAGTGGTCTTCACAAGAGCCGGAGTGCCAGAAAATGGCCTGAAAATGACCTGAAAATGGTCTGAAAAACGGCCTGAAAATGGCCCAAGAATGGTCTGAAAATGGCCCAAAAATGGTCTGGCAAACAGGCTGTTTTTGGGCCGTTTTTTTGGGTCCATAAACAGCGTGAAAACAGCCCTAAAAATGGTCCAAAAAACTATCAAAAACGGCCAAAAACCAGGCATGCACGCGCTGGCCAGCTGATCTTCAGGTTTCCAGTGCTCCAGTGTGCGCGAAGACCAGCTGGCTGGCACGTATGCACGTGCCGGAAACCCAAAAAACAGTTGGCCTGCGCACGCATGCACATCGGCCAGCTGGGCTTTGGGTTTCCGGTGCTCCGGCACACACACATGCACACACATGCATGCACTTTCCGGTTTGGGCACTCGTTGCCGAAAAGGTTTGCCATCACTGGTCTAGGACTACCTATATTCCTGAGGGGACTGGTCTCTTCCAGAGCAATTTCAATGAAATTGCAATATTCCCAGGCACTTCAATTAAATTATTTTGGAATAAGGAATCATAGCCTGAGCTTTGGCCTGTTTTCTTACAGGTTCAGTGACCACATTCTCCGTCATCTGATATCAAAACTAGTCTTAGGATCTGATTCTAAGATACCCTGGCATAGGACCAGGGTATTTACGGGACCGCCTTCTGCCACCAATAGCCTCCCACCGACCAGTTCGCTCCCACAGAGAGGGACTCCTCAGGGTGCCGTCGGCCAAATTATGCCGGCTGGCGACACCCAGGAGGAGAGCCTTCTCAGTGGGAGCTCCTGCCCTTTGGAATGAACTGCCCCCGGAAATACGTACAATCTCTGACCTCCGGGTTTTTCGCTGTGCCCTTAAGACCCTGCTCTTCTGACAGATGGGACTGTCTATTTAAGTGGTTTTTAAATCGGAGTTTTAACTTGGGGTTTTAAATTAGCCAAAACTGTTTAATTGATTTTAATTATTTTAATGATGATGTCTGTATATTTATGTTTTTAAATTGGCTGTACACCGCCCTGAGTCCTTCGGGAGAAGGGCGGTATATAAATAAAATTAACATAACATAACATCCAAGCCTGGATAGCTCAACAGACAGAAGTACTGTAATTTAACACCAGCTGTCTGCAACTAAAGTAAGATCGAATCTCGCCAGGCTCAAGGTTGACTCAGCCTTCCATCCTTTCTAAGGTAGGTATATTGAGGACCCAGTTTGTGGGGGCAATAAGCTGACTTTGTATAAATATACAAAAGTATGAAGGCTATTGCTTAACGCACTGTAAGCCGCCCTGAGTCTCCGGAGAAGGGCGGCATATAAATCAAATAAAAAAAAAATAAAAAAAAAATAAAAAAAATAACATAACATAACATTCGAAAAACCAGCTCCAGCTAATTTATGTCTCCTGGATTGGCGGTTCTGTTGTTTTTTTTAACAGAACGTAACAGTATTCCATTTCTGAGTTTTGTCAGAAACCATTGAAAAATGATTCAAGGTGAAATGATAAATCTTATGAAAGCCACTCACATTTCCTCCCCATGTTTCTAAAGCCAGTGGCATGAAAACTATTTTATTATGATACCTGAATTGGAATCTCTTTTCTATTACAGCAAACAATGGGTTTGTTTTGGCTGATAGCCTAGCCCTGTATTTCTGAATCTCGGTTGCTTTCCGATGGGTGGACTCCATCTCCCAGAATTCCCTAGCCAGCATTCCCAGGGAATTCTGGGAGCTGGAGTCCACTCATCGCAAAGTAGCCAAAGTTGAGAAATCTATCTACGGAACAAAATCAAACAAAATCACATCTGATTTTTTTTTTGTTCTTCATCTAGAATATTTCTTTTCTGCAACCACCAGTGAAAAATATATATTCACAGGAAAACTAGAAGTTCATTCTTGTGTTTCATGAAACAAAAAAAAACCCGCTCTTCCTAATGATGAGCAGCTTTATCCCTCTTTATTTCACCCACAAAAATGGGTTCTTTAAGGCCGCCTGATTTTTGTAGCTGAAACCAATCCCAATTACATATTGATGGCATTCACCCAATGTGCATAAACAGGACTGGTATAAGACCCTGCTCACTGCATTTGCCAACATATTTACATTTGGTTACCGTTGGCTTCTGCTGCGGTTTTGTTGCAGTTGTTGTTTTGAGTAGGGGGCAGGGTTGTGTTAAGTATTTTGTGTAGATTAATCCGTTCGGTGAGCATATGCTTCAGTGCAATGCGTTGTGCAAATCTAGAAAATGAATTAATCGAGTGGATTATCAACGTACGACAACAGTTGAGCCTAAAAGTTTTGTTGCTAAGTTGTGTTAAGTGAGGGTTTGTTGCCTTGTTTTATGCTGTTAAAGGAATCCTTGCAGCTAGTAACAGAATTGTTAAGTGAATCTTGCTTTCCCTTGCTTGTCAGAAGATTGCAAAAGGGGATCATATGACCCCAGGGCCACTGCAACCGTCATAAATATGAGCCAGTTGCCAAGTGTCTGAGTTATGATCATTTGACTATGGGGATGTTGCAATGGTCGGAAGTGTGAAAAATGGTTATAGGTCACTTTTTTCAACGCTGTTGTAGCTTCAAACAGTCAGTGAGCAAACGGTTGTAAGTTGAGGACTACCTCTAACCAGTGGTGAAATCCAATTTTTTTTAGTACCGGTTCTATGGGCGTGGTTTGGTGGGCATGGTGTGGCTTGGTGGGCGTGGCAGGGGAAGGATACTGCAAAATCCCCATTCCCACCCCACTCTGGGGCCAGCCAGAGGTGGTATTTGCCGGTTCTCCGAACTGCTTAAAATTTCCACTACCGGTTCTCCAGAACCTGCTGGATTTCACCCCTGCCTCTAACCTCTTTATGTATTGTGTGAAGACATCCTTTCAAAGCCTGTAAGGGATTGGGATATTCCTGAGGTCTCCGAACTACAACTACCCAATAGCCCCAATAGCATGATTACTAATGGGGGGGGGGTTGCTGGGATTTGTAGTTTTGCCAGAGTTGGGCAGCCATAAAATCCCCACTCCTGCTTCCCCATGGAATGTGTTTGGTTCTGCTCGTTTCATTTCTGAAGCTTCTGAAAGTGGCAGAAATTTAGCACGGGAATATTATGAAAATAGGAAAAGAGAAACAAGTCACGCCTTGCTGTTATGTGTGGCTTGAAGTAGGAAAACCACCCTTTAAAATATGTCTAGTGCACTCCCTTTCACAAATCGCAGGATCCTGGAGTGGAAGGGGATGGGCAGGTCATCCAATCCAACCCTTCTGTCCATTGCAGGAATCCAAAGTAAAGAATCCTTGGGAAATGACTGTCTAGCCTCTGCCTGAACATATGAATGGAGGGAACTTTTATATCTGTGTATGTTCTGCCCCAGCTACGGACCCCAAAGAACGCAGCACACACAAAAATTATACAAAGCTTATTTTACTCAAATAACTCAGTCTTTTTCAACCAAAGGCTGTTAATAAACTTTCTTAACAGCCTACAAGAATTCTAAGATAAGGTAATCACAGTCTTACTAGAGTTGGCAGAAAGCCCAGAAGCAATTTTGCAGAGAATCCAGCCGCGAAGGAGAGTGAACTAAAGTTGTTCCTTACAGCTTGCTGCAATCGGCATTCCTCCTTAAATAGGCTAAAGGAGTGGCCAATTAGCCCCAAGCCTTACTCTCGAGGAGACCTCCTCCTGAGGAGCCACTCCTGCCTTTTGGCAGCTCTGTGCACCCATGCATTGAGAAGAGGCTCCTCCTCTTTGTCCTCTTCACTTAAAGGAGCTTCTGGAGGTTCTGAAGGCCCTGGCTAAATCCCTGCCTCTGGCACCACATCTTCTCCAGCCTCCTCACTGTCCGACTTGAGCGCCAGCTGCACAGGCTGGTGGCGCAGCACCACACCAGCCTCCTCGTTGTTGGAATCAGCTATAATCTGCACAGGCCGCTGACGGGCCACAACAGTGTAGGGCAGGGGTGTCAAACTCAAGGCCCGTGAGCCGGATCCGACCATGAGGTGCTTAGATCTGGCCCGCAGGCCCACACTGGAAACAGTGAAGGACTGGCCTGCAGTGCCTCTGCCAGCAAAAAGGAAGCTCGGGGAGGCCGCATGCGGGCCAAATACAAATGTGGACAGAGGGCTGCAGGAGGCTGTCAAGGCCAAACACGGAGCTCAGGAGGGCTGTGGCCAAAATTAGAGCCTCAATGAGTGACATTGAGCTGGCCACTCCCACCCTGGCCATGCCCCTCCCCGGGCCCCCGAGGTCAAACACAACCCTGATGCGGCCCTCAATGAAATCGAGATGGACACCCCTGGTGTAGGGTAACTGATTCCAGCTCTTAACTATAGTATTAGGAAGCTTCTCTTAATATTTAATTGGTATCTGCCTTTCTCTATCTTAAATCTAAGCCACGCATTCTGGTATGAGTAAGAATAAGTCCGCCTTCTCTCCGGTTTCCCCCAAAATAAGATATCCCCTGATAATAAGCCCAGTTGGGCTTCTGAGTGCATGGCAATAAGGCCAAGCGCTTATTTCAGGGTTAAAAAAAAAATGTAAGACAGGGTTTTATTTTCGGGGTAACGCGGTATGCGCCTTCCTT
The DNA here is from genome assembly GCF_029215685.1 of Pituophis catenifer annectens. Taxonomy (NCBI): domain Eukaryota; kingdom Metazoa; phylum Chordata; class Lepidosauria; order Squamata; family Colubridae; genus Pituophis; species Pituophis catenifer. Next base: position 72,064,381 of record NW_027256888.1, on the reverse strand, counting down.
TTGTGTATTTGAAGAATGCTGTGATTTAGTTGTCATTTTCCAAGGCTAAAGACACGAGCTCTCTTCACAGGAATTAGCTTTTAGTTCCCTGATGAACTTTATTGCCATTTTTTTTGAGCCTTTTGCAACTTTTCCAAGTCCTTCTTGAAGTGTTGTGTCCAACTCTTTGCCATGCTCCCAGGACCTTAACTTTGCATGAAGTACATAAGGTATCAAGATTCTCTAGTGAACACCCTCCCCTTCCCATAAATACAGAGGGCACTGAGGGTCCTGACTGAGGAAAAGATTTTTTGAGGGGTCCTTGGTGTTCTCTGAGCTTGGTTGTTGTTGTTGTTTTGCAGACATTAAGTTACCCAAACTAAGTTACATCATCAGTGCTACCGGTAGTTGACTTTGTTTGGCTGAGGTTGTTTTTTTAAAAAAACAGTCTTTTACTCTCTCAATTTGCTAACAATTTGGTTTTTAATTTCTGGATGTTAACTAATAGGCTTAAATACTGCTGGATAGTTTCAAAGTTTGTAGGTAGCACTGAATTCTGGGAAAGGTGGCATATCACTAAACTGATTTTAGAATCTCTAAGAATGGATTTGTACAGGTGTGCAATTTTCAAGACAAAAGTAAAAGTATATTGTCTGTTCTGCTTGCTTTTGGAGTATGGGTAAAATAGTTTGCTCATTGGTTTCTTTAAAGAAGAAACATGACTCCAAATTGTATAGCTACAGCAAGAGAAACTGCAGTACAAAATTAAAAGAATCGCAATCCCCACAGACTGTTATTTAAACTGTGTTGAATCACACAGAAAACTGGATGATTCAGAGGCCCAAAATAAACTTGGCACAATCTGGAATATTGGGATTCAGGAACTGCTTGCTAATAATAAAACAACAACACAAACACAACGAAAAGCCCTCTGGGGCATGTCTAAAGCAAGAATTTTAACAATAACCTCCCTAAAGTTCATTATTTCAAAGAACTCTGGGAATTACAGCCTCATGAAAAGCAAAAGTGCTTGTAAAAAAAAAGCATCTTCAATCTCTTCCCAAAATTACATCATCTGAAATGGCTTGTTAGAAGAGTTTATTAAATAGGATTTATTCAACCTCTGAGTCTCGCCACAGTTTTTGTACCTTGGAAGACTGTTAAATTATTCTATGTGTTCATCCCTATCCTGATCACACACATAATTATTGGGAAGGTATGTCTGATTGAGGGGTTCAATCATAATGCCCAAATGCCATTGGCATTACTCAAAAAAGGGAAGCAAAAAAAATCTAGTTTAACATTTTGTTGTTAAAATGTCCTGTTGGGTTCTGCTGCTGGAGGAAGTAGTTTTAAAATGGCATATCATTTGCTGAAGGCAAACATGACGTACATACACAAGTTTTTTTTTTTTAAAAAAAAAATATTTTAAATGGGCTTCAATTCCTAACTCAACCTTAATTTTGCTGAGCGAACCATGCATCCCCCTTTTCTAAGGCAGTTTATTCTTGCCACTTTTAATCCAGAAACTGAACAAAATAGAAAACACATGGAGAGATTAGATTGTCTTCCTTCTACTCCAATACTTCACTTCTTTAGCATGCCTGCACATGATAGCATCTGATAGACTCAAGGTAGACTGCCACTGGGCATGGACTCTCCATTTGAGTTATCCATGCAAACTGGCAAATGAAGACACCTAACATGTGGGCATCATTAAATCTTGAAAGCAGGAAACCATTGTGAGCTGTAGATTTTATTATTATTAGACAGAAGAATCGTCTCTTTTTAAGGGAGGAGGATGTTTTAAGATATTAGACTGCATGATGCCTACAGGATAGACTTGTAATTTATGGGGCTTTTAGCCACTGCCTTGAAAGGGTTAGGAAGTGAGGACAATATAAACCGTGTGGATGGCTATTCTTAAAGGGTCTGCTTTTAATCGTGTCTCAAGTTCGAACACAGGCTCTTATACATTACAAGCAGAGGCGGGCGCTGTTTTTCTCAAATATCATTGGCTGACTTCGGAAGACGTGCCCCCCCCCAGTTTATCCAATCAAGTCAATTATCTGGGTCCCCAGGGTTTTCCGAACCCTGAACGAACCACCCGAAGCAAGTCGGAACAATCCGCGGGGCCAACACATTGTTGGCTGAATTGGGTTTCGGTGCTTTATTCGCAGAACAATATTAGCCAAGCCGTCTAGGTTTCGTGTCTCGTGATAACGCAGCTTAATTCGTCTCGTCCTTTTCTGGATTTTTTTTCCCCCCTCTCCATTTTTTCCCCCCTTCGCAACCTTTTTTATTTTTTCATTCTTTTTTCATCATTTCTTTTTTTCTTCTTTTTCGTTTCCCCCCCCACCTTTTGCCTCCTTCTCTTTCTCGCATTGTCTAGAACCCTGTTCGTTTTTTAGGAACCCATCCTTCCGAAATCACCCAGCAAAGTGCGAATAACTAGAGGAACCAAGAAGTTTTTTATTCTGTTTAAAGGAATGTGTAATTCTAGATAGATAGATAGATAGATAGATAGATAGATAGATAGATAGATAGATAGATAGATAGATAGATAGATAGATAGGTAGGTAGGTAGGTAGGTAGGTAGGTAGGTAGGTAGATAGATAGATAGATAGATAGATCCAAAAGGAGGTGGAGATTTTAAAATAATTCATATTTTCAAAACCTTTGTTTAGCTTAAGAGGAAAAAAACCCCAAAAAGAACTGCCTGTACAGTATTTGGTAATAAAGTAACTAAAATGATCGATTGTAATGAGTTTTTATTGATTTATTTATGACCAATTTTATTTCATCTCGGATGAGACATTTTCTGCACCCTTCAGTTTTTCATCCAGGCAACAGACGTGAATATAACTGACTTAAATTGATTCCTCCTTTTTAAAAACAAAAACAAAGTGCATTGAGTTAAAACTGGTCTTGGCAGGGCTGTTTTTGTTCACGAAACTTGAAATGTCTTCGTATAAATTAATCAAAGGCTAAAAGGCTAATACGACATTATTAGCTTTAGAAAAAAAAATAATATAAGAAAGCAATGTACACGTTTCATTTAAAAAATAAAAAAATAAACCCGGACATTCCACATTTCAAATTCTATCCAACCAGGCGCGCGAATTCGGGATTTCAAAACCAACCGTAAAAGTTTACTTGCAATTATTGTTATTATTATTATTTGCAAAAGGGAAGATTTTTATCCCGAAAGCTCGGTTTCCTCTTTTCTCGCTTTACTTCTTGCTTTCTAAAGCAAAATACAAGAGTTAGAATTAAGCATTCTTCCCCCCCACAAAAAAAAAACCGTGTGTGTGTGTGTGTGTGTGTATGTATGTATGTATGTATGTATGTAAGGTGTTATTCATTTGGCGGGACTCATTTAGAGAGAAAATTAAAAGGAGCTTTAAACTACAATATCTAGGTTACATTTTTAAACAGTTGTTCCGAAGGAGCTTGACTGCCCTATAATATAGTCAATTTGAGGGAAAGACCAGGGCTTAGGTATTCCAATTTGAAATGGCAACCGAGGCCTTTTAATGTCCAGGTTACACACAGACCGCTTCTTCACGAAAGTTCCTGCGTTGCTCTAAAAGCTTGCCCATTCTCCCGATGGAAAAATAATAATAATAATAATAATAATAAAAAAGACAGAGGTTTTGCTGAAGGAAACCAATGACATTTAAAACTCCCCGATTTCCCTTAAAACCCACACGCCCCTTCGCAGTGCAGATCATTCGCGTCCCAAATGTGGAAAGTTGGGAGTTAAACTAGCGACAAAAACTCATGGGACTACTACGAGAAAGAAAAAAAACCGCCGCTTTTTAAAGTCACAAAACTCCCCGAAGGAAGAAGAGAAAAAAAATAAGAGTTTGAGGAGCGGAGGCTGAGGTGGCGACTCAACAAGGCGCGAGTCTGCCGAGTGCCGACGCTCCGGCTTGCGAATTAGCCGGGAGTTAAACGATTATTAGGTTTAAATATTCGCTGTGTAGAATAAAGTCCGGTGGCTTTTATTTACAAATAAAGAGGCGCCTCGGCCGCACTCAGGATAGTAGCGGGTCCCTTTTTGGCGGGAAAAGCCGGGCGGCGTTAGGCCCCGGGCCTGTCCGTCGAGGCTCCCCCGCCTCAATTTTCCTCAAGATACCCATCCGGGCAGGGGCAGCTCTGAGGGGGCCGCCCGGCGCCCGGTCTCCTCCTCCTCTTTCTCTGGTCGGAAAAAGCAACTGGTTCTGTGGAGTTCGTCCTTTTGGCGGCCGCGCGGCATTTTTTCCTCCCCGCGCCGCTTAGGAGGAGGCCTCGTTCTCTGAGGCGTGGAGCAGCAGGCCGGCGCTAGGCCCGCCCGCCTTGTGCTTCTTGAGCAGCTGCGTGATTTTCTCGTCGTCCGAATTGGGGTCCAGGGGCCGGTTGTAGTCGTCGTCCTCCTCCTCGTTCTCCGAGGCGCCTTTCAGCCGCTCCGTCTCCGAGTCCTGCTTCTTTTTGGCGGTCGCCATCTCGGCAGCGTGTTTCTTCCGCCACTTGGTCCGCCGGTTCTGGAACCAGACCTGGAAGGAGGAAAGAGAGAAAAGAAGGCCGGTGAAAAGGAGAACCAGAGGGCCTGCTGTCTGAACCCCCAGTTTTCGCTCGAGAGTTTCTGCCCGGCTCCCGGCTATCCCGTTCGGAGGAGTGAATCCGGATCGGCCACTTACTTCCTCTCCGATTCGCAAGGCCAGAAACCCACAAGAAGATGGGTTTCAAAGCTTTGGGAGGATTCGCACTCGGTGCTAAACGAGAGGAGCACTCGGGGGCATTTTCACATTGTCTAGACTAGACTAGCAATAGAATAGAATAAAAGGAAAGGAAAGGAAAGAAGGAAAGGAGAAAGGAAAGGATAGAGAATAGAATAGAATAGAATAGAATAGAATAGAATAGAATAGAATAGAATAAAAGGAAAGGAAAGGAAAGGAAAGGAAAGGAAAGGAAAGGAAAGGAAAGGAAAGGAAAGGAAAGGAAAGGAAAGGAAAGGAAAGGAAAGGAAAGGAAAGGAAAGGAAAGAAGGAAGAAAGAAGGAAAGGAAAGAATAGAGAATAGAATAGAATTCTTTATTGGCCAAGTGTGATTGGACACACAAGGAATTTGTCTTTGGTGCATATGCTCTCAGTATACATAAAAAGACAAGATACATTCATTAAGAATCATAAGGTACAACACGTAATGATAGTCATAGGGAAAAAGTCAATATAAGTCTTAAGGATACCAGCAACAAAGTTACAGTCATAAGTGGGAGGAGATGGGTGATAGGAACGATGAGAAGATTAAGAGTAGTGCAGACTTAGTAACTAGTTTGACAGTTTTGAGGGAATGATTTGTTTAGCAGAGTGATGGTGTTTGGGAAAAAACTGTCCTTGTGTCTAGTTGTTCTGGTGTGCAGTGCTCTATAGCGTCATTTTGAGGGTAGGAGTTGAAACAGTTTATGTCCAGGATGTGAGGGGTCTGTAGATATTTTCACAGCCCTCTTTTTGACTCCTGCAGTATACTCCTGCAGGTCCTCAATGGAAGGCATGTTGGTAGTAACTGTTCTAATTACTTCCAGAAGAAGCAGGATTTTCCCCCCAAACCTGGTAACTTTAAGATAAGTGGACTTTAACTCCCAGAAGCCCCCAGCCAGCATTTGGGGTGGGGTGGGGGGAATTTGGGGAGTTGAAGTCCACACATCTTTAAAGTTGCCAAGTTTGAAAACTCTTATTACAGACCATAATCTAGTTGCTTTTACCTTGATGTAAAAATCCCAGGCACCGATAATACACAATTATTTCTGGACTTTAATTCCCAGAAGCCCCCAGCCAGCATTTGAGGTGGGGGGAATTTTGGGAGTTGAAGTCCATGTATCTTATGGTAAAAGTTGCCAAGTTTGAAAAACTTTTATTCCAGACCATTATCTGTTTGCTTTTACCCTGATGTAAAAACCCCAGGCACTGATAATACACAATTTCTAGTTGAATATGATATGAGAAGCAGTTTGGTGTAGTGATTCAAGGTGCCAGGCTAGAAACAGAGAGATTTGTGAGTTCTAGTCCTGCCTTAGGCACAAAAGCAGCTGGGTGATCTTGGGCCAGTCTGTCTCTCTCTCAGGCCCAGGAAGAAGACAATGGCAAACCTTGCCAAAGAAATTGCAGGGACTTCTGACAGTTGCCAGTCGAGAATGGCTCTATAAAGGTGGGCTTGGAGAGATGGGAGAACACTGGAAAATTGCAGAGCTGTAGACTAGATAGTAAAGGAGGGGAAAAAAACCCCAAAGAAGTAACATCTCTATTGTTTATTTCCAGAAAACATGGATATTTCTTTGAAATTACCAAAGTGAAGCCCATTCTCTAAAGGAATTCCATATGCCTACACTTGGTTTAAAAGAAGGCTAGTATATAAAATTGATACGCACACCTTTCAAAGAAAAAGCCTGATTTTAGAAATTATTTTTATAGCATCGTGAATTTGTGTACATGTATTGAAAAGGGGGTCTTCATATCCTCCAGGAAGGCACCAGGTCTCAAATCAAATGTTTGCAGGACCGCAAATGTAGCACACGTTTGCACCTCTTAACATACCTCAACTTTTCCTGGAATCACATAGCTTATCCCAAGAACGTGATAACTCTGTGTTTTTCCAACTTGGCAACTTTTAAGATGTGTGGACTTCACCTCCCAGAATTCCCCAGCCATTTGCCAAGTTGAAAAACATTGCTGTAACTGCTTTGCAAGCAAATATGTACTGCATACTCCTCCAATTTGGACTGAGGGGACCCTGAAATTAGAATCTCCATAAACACACCCTGGAAAATGTCTTCTGTTTTGGATACACATACTGACTGTGTAGGACACATTAACGAAGGGGGACAACTGAAAGTCTGGGCCAATTCAAGGGTCTGGCATGCATGGCATAGGGCCAAGTTATCTTTGGGACTGCTTTCTTCTGTGGACATCTACCTATTCACAGGTAAGTAAACATGAGTTAATTCTACTTTGTTATAGGGCTCTATTAAGAGAATCTTGCAAGTCTGAAAGTACAAATCTCCCACCATCTCTTTACTTCCTTCAGTTGGATTCTTTCTAAGTTTCCCCCTCTGCTTATTTTGCAGCTCTGGGTTCCCCCTTCCTGCCTTTTTTCAGTATTTCTTCCCCTTATTTGCCAAGGTTATTCCCACATACTATTACAGGTCCAAACCATGTCTCCTCTCTAAAATGCAGTTATCTGTGGGGATCTAGGAACTGAGGCCTTTCCATAGCTGTGTCTGCTTTGTGAAACAGCCTCCCCTGAGATTCAGGGCGTCACTACCCATCTCACCTTCCAAGGTGTTCTGAAGATCTGACTTCTCTCTCAGGTATTATCAGTTCAGGAGGGCAGGAGAGCCCAGCATTTGTGGTTTTATGATGGTATTGTTATGATGCTTAGTGGTATAAGGTTTTTAATTTGGGATATTTTGCTATTCGTTTATATGCTGTTAGTCATCCAAGAGTTAATTTTATAAAACGTGGGCAGCCATACAAATCTTTTTTTAAAAAAATAAATAAAATTGGCCTGCAGTCAGGCAGCCTGTCTTCTTCCTTTGTGCTAATTTTGAAGAAGTTCTCATAGTCAAATCATTGTGAAGTAATTGTTTTTTTCTATTACTGTAATGGGAAAAAAAACTACTTTTAAATTATGTTGTCTGTTCCACAGTCCCAGCTTTCCTGCCCAGGCATAATAGATACAAGGTTCTCAAATAGAGCTATGAAGGGTAAATTAAATTTAATGGTGGTAGTTGGGTTTGATATATAGTATAAACTAGTTTTAGAACTAGATTCTAAAGCTGGTTATTTCAGAGTTAATGTCATTGAGATTGACAGAATTTGCTCCAAGCTGTAGGACTGGCAGTCCAAAAGGTTTGCTGTCCAAAAATGCAATTTACTGAAAAATTGTCATGGTGGTGATCAGAGGTGCCTGTAAAAAAAGTTAGTATGATGGCTACGATGGTTACAACTGAAGGTCATAAAAATAGAATGAGCTGCGATCACATTATTGTGGCCACCATTCTAGAGGGTGTTTTTTTAAAAAAAAACTATACCCAGCAGACAATTCTTAGTGTGATAGTACATTTTTTTAATGTTTCATGGAAATACAGGACAAAAAGACTCTTCACCCCCAACTGGCTTTATGATCCAGATCAACTTAACTGAAAAATGGACAGTCTAATCCCATCTTATTTCAGGTAGAGTGGAAATAATTCTGTAGTTAGCTGTGTGGTTGAATCCAGATTTAGCCAGGCTTAAAGTAAACCTATCAGAACCAATAATAAACCATTTCTACCTAATAATAAACCATTTCTACCTAAAATATCAATGATTCAATAAGTCTGCTTCTAAATATATATTATATTTATATAATATATAAATACTTCTAAATATGTACAAATTCAGTTTTAAGATCTGTTTGGCATCATTATTCTAGAGTTGTTTTGGAGCCATGGTTTTTTTTTTACACACACAAAAGAGAATGTCTTTTCTAAGACAGTGGTAGCTGCAACATCCTTTTTTTCACTACGCTCACATTTATAACAGGCTCATGATAGGTTTTTCTCCTACTACTGCTAAAAACTTAAACATAATCATTTCAAACATCCTCCCATGCAAAACTAGTGGAAAAGTATAAAAGGAAAATTTGCATTAACTTTCATTTTTCAGTGCATCTTGCACAATAGGGCTTATTATACTTTTGCCTTTTGCACTAAATTCCACTCTGCATTACTGCAGTAACTAGTGTTAGTTCCTATGGCAATATATATACTACTGTATATCACTAATATCCCCAGAGTGGTTATCCTGCATTTGACGCAATTTTAATTGTGTTTCTCCAATCCAGCAAAAAATTATTTCATCCATGAGCAAATACACTCCTGCATCTATTTTTCTCTCTCAATGTTATGTGAATGCCAATTTATGTCCTGGAAGGAACCAAGTGTCATGCCACATGCCTTCAGTGGCATCTATGTGATGATATCACATAACTGCCATCATGTTGGTGTCATTAAGGTTTACTGGCTGTACGGTGCCATTTCAATGGTCCAGTGATATGCTCATCTCCAATGTAATATACATTCTGATAACTTTTTAACTTTCTCTTGGGCCAATAAAAATAAAGTCAAGCCCAGAAGTGTTCATATGTTTCTTGACAATCATATGAAAGGAGTTTCCCCCCCTCCCTAACTTCCAGTGTAGTTTACAGCCTTGAGAACTTCTTGGTGGTCTTCCGTTCAAATATCACCCAGAAATAATTTGCGTAGTATTTTGAGATCAGTCTAGTTAATTAGACACTTGATTGTTTATATACAATTGTTTATATACAATCAAGTTGATGTCAACTCTTAGCAACCAGATAGATAGACTATCTCCAGGATGATCTATCCCAAGGACAGGTCTTCAGGCCTTCCAGGGTTGCACCATCATCCTGGAATTAAATCTATTCATTGATTAGATACTACTAAGCTCCAAAATCTCAGAGGTCCTATTAAAGCAATGGAGCTTGCTATTTCAAAGAAATGTGATTGAACACTATGATTTCCACTCTTTTAATGCCAACAGGTTGCTGTTAAATCAGTCCATCATATAGGATTATTTATATTCACCAAAATTATTTTTACACCCCCTATTTAATTGACTATTCTCATTGCTACAGTTCACAGCAGTGAATGTAGTAAGCCCATTATGCTCAAAAGAGCCTACTCCCAAGTAATTGGGTATATGAGTGCAATTAACCATTCATATTTGTCAGCCGGATTTCAATCATGCGAGTCTATCAACTATCAAAATGCAAATGAGCCATTAATAGGAGCGTGGCGGTAGAAGTTACTGTACTCTCACCACAAAGATTCACTTAAAACTAGCTGCATATAATTGCTCTTCCTATTAGCAACCCCTCTCAACCACTATTATCTTCTCTGAGAGCATCCTGACTACCATCACAAAGCTTTGGTGTAAGATTCCACTACTTAATTCACTCCGCAACCAAGAAAGCACATTTAGACATTGCGCCTGGAATCCATTCTCATTGTCTCTTCAAACCATGTCCTGCTCTTGAACCACCTCACATCATCACTAAGTAGTCACATCTGACTAGGTCAGATCTACCTGTAGCACAGTTAGCAAGGACAGCCTCCTCTGTGCCATCCTAAACATTCCCTTCTGTGTTCAGCGAGGCGGATGCTCAAGGAAAGGATGAATTACAAGGCTAAATTATCTCACACCCAACACGTAGGCAGAGTCTGGTTGTGATGCTAAGTATATTTGCTGAAGAAGAACTCTTTATTGAGCTGAAAGGACCTGTGTATTAGCAAAAGCACACAGAATAAAACTTTATTCTGGACTGAGCCGCATTTGCCTATTATATTCATTCCCTGCAACTTACTACCTCCCGTTTTCCCAAATGCCACCAAAACTTCAGACAGTTGAGACCATGCTGCCAAGCAGCTCTTTCCTGCACGAGTGTCTTTCAGATGGGTTCATTACAATGCCCACCATCCACACATAATAGGAGAAGGGCATGCCAACCCAGCTAAGAGAGAGCATTTGGTTGAGTAACACGGCTGTTGTAAAGATTGAGTAGTAGCTGAGCCTTGCCTTGCATGGAACCCAGCATTGAAAGCAGGCAGAAAAAGATGAAGCTGCCTTTCACCAATTCAATACTTTTCCCCATCTTTGTATCAGGACTTGGCTTCCCGGCATTTTATCCTCTTTTTAACAAGATTGTGTGAGTCAGTTTTTTATAATCCTGTGTAGACTGTTGCTAAAGGCCACAGTCCTTCGCTAGAAGGGAGTATTTGCAGCGAAAAGCCAAGTGTGGGAGAGGGCATGCTTCAAAATCAAAAAAAGCCCCAGGAAGTTAAAGTGAATCGTCCTTCTGCGCAGACACACACAAAAAGTTTTGCAATTATTAATCCCAATATAGTTATGGAAATTAAAGCAGCCCCACTGTGTGGAGAATGGCAACAATAGCAGCCCAAACGGACTCGATTAACTTTTTGCACAGACTGCTGGACTGGTTTCGCCTTTAGATTCCTTTTCTTTTTCTCCCTGCTACAACCTGTTATTTCTACCTTCTTCCTTTCTTCTTTCTCCCCTTCCTGCTCTCTTCCACGCCTCTGATTTGAGGTACCCCCCCCCCCTTTTTTTCTCCTTCCCGCTTTCCTTCCCTGATCTCTAGATGCATCTTCTTTCATTTATTCTTGCTTCCTCCTCACCTCTCAGTCAATTGAAAATGGAAACCTAGCGTTGGTTAAGTCAAAAGTGCCAGATGGCCGGAGGGGAGACTAGACAAGCAGAACGGGATGGAAACAAACAAGTTGCTACTCTCCTTTTTTTTTTCTCCACCCTTATGACTTCGAAATTAGATGAATACATTTGCACACCATAAAGTCAACCGGTTGCATTCATACTCCGTGCTAAATAAACCGTACACGCTTTGTTGCAATTGGGTTAAGTAATGGTTTAACGCAATGCACGGAGATAGCCCTTGTTTTTCATTTTGTGACAAACTGCATCCAAATAAATGTAACCGAGTCTAAATGCAACTTTTCGGGGCTGCTTGAAGCGAGAAGCGATGCTGTTTACTAGGGAGGAAACCCACTAGAAGGAAAAGCTATTTACTGTCAGTAAGAAACTCATAAAACTGGAGACTTGGGGCAGAAAACCATATAGATATAACGAGGCTTTGCTCCAAATAGACATATGTGCTGTGTTTTTTGCCTTTTATTTTTACACGTCCTTTTGGGGATTTAATTTGTTATTTCTTCATGTATTATTACAGGCCACTCAATATATTCTTATACCGTAGGACAAAGCTAAATACAGAAAATAGTATTTATTGTTGAAAGACAAAAACTTCCTATGGACAGTGGAGGAGGGCCAAATTTTATATATATATATAAATATATAATTTTAAAATTTTAAAATTACAACCAAATAAGAGCTGACTGCACTTCATTCCTGCTGACATCAAGGCCGCCTAAATGAGCTCTGCACCAAACTTTTTTGGAGCTTGAGTTTGAGATCAGATGGAAGGTATTGAACAAATGTCAAGACCAGACTAAAATTTCCTGCTCCGTGGTAAACCACCTTCACTACAGACGGGACTTACTCAGAGTAAACACAGTGCTAACAAAAAGTGTGGCATTTTCCGCTTGGTGGACTTAAGAAACAAAACACATATGAAACCTTCATTTCCCATTCTGGACCAGACGGTTTTGTTCAAACGTGGGGCAAATTAACATCTGATTCACAATGCACCCTTTAAAAAAAAAAATACCCCCACCTCCTCAAACACACTGCACTAAATGGTGAGGCATGTTGCTATCAGTGGAAAAAGCAGTCATTTATTCAAAGCCTTTCCCACATATTTACAGTGACAAATGAGGGTCTCTGGATAACTTTTGGAATAAAGTGACAATTTGTAAAAGGGAGGCTTTCCCTTCCCTCCCCCTCCCCCTCCCCTCCCTCCCACCTCATCCATTTGAATACCCAGAAAGAAACAGCTTGTAAAAAGATTCATTGGTTTCATGGATGGAAGGAAGGAAGGAGAAAGAAAGAAAGAAAGGGAAAGAGAGAGAGAAAGAAAAAAGATTTGCTATTCTTATAACATTCCCAGTTGCTCCATCAGACAAGATTTCATTTTCTGCTGAAATCAATTCAAGGAACTGAGCAACCACCAAATTAGATCGACCTCTATGCTTCATTTAGTTCTTTTCACCCAGAGAAAAGGTCCTTCTTGTTCAAACAGTTGCAAAGCTCTCCCGAGTTCCCACTTGCAAAACGAAAATACCCACAAGCAGAAGTACCCAGTCCAAACAGCCCCATTTACACTTTTATGCTCAGTACAATCCTATATGCTTCTACTAGAAAGATTGACTCAGTGACTGACTATCTGAAAAGTGAGTATATAATCAGAACTGATTTTTATCAAAACATCAAGAGTAGAAACAGATGAACTGGTCAGAGAGCTGGACTGGTTAAGCTTTATTTTCTATCCCTCAAATTTGGATCTATTTCCTACAGCTACCTAGAAGTTTTTTAAAAAATGATTCCTTCCAAATAAATGAAAAACTGAGTTAATTTGCAGCTTTCCAGTGTAAACCTTTGTTGGTCTGCTCAGAAATGGTTCCGTTGTAGGGAACACTTATATTCACATGAATATACAGGAGGGCAGCTATAACAGTCTATTTTTTATACAGACCTATAAAGGAATTATAAAACAGAGTGGGGGAAAGAGAATGATTACTTAGGTTTTGCTCCTTGCTGGGGTCAACGTAAGGTAAAGTTTAGTCCTGGAGATGCCCACCCAGAAACAAAATTTGTAATGAGTTTGATAAGATTTATTTCCACATATGGAAAGTACAACAGGAAATTTTCTTCCAAAAATGTCTGAATTTGTTAGGTATGCTACACAATTTGTGTGTGGGGGTGTGTGAGAGAGAGATATGCATGCCCATAATTGTACAGAAAAGTTGGCTTTAATTCTGCTTTTGTGAAATCCCAGCAGTATGAATGAACAATTGAAATAATCACAAACCTTGAAGTGCACTGAGATACAGAATATTTTCCCCCATTACTACACAGCGAAGGCAAGGGAAATAATGGTTTCCAAGGGCATCTTAAAACGGTTCTGTTTATCGTGACTTCAGCTTTAGAGAAGTAGAGGGTTCTTGCTCAACTACAACTGTAGGTGGATTTTAATCCACCAACCTTTTAGGCTTTACTAAATTCAATACATTTGTCTTCAGGGTGCATTTCTCAGGAGTTTCAGAGGAGGGTAAGAATGAACAAGTTTACACCAAAGAGTAACAGAGATGTCTCGGGGATTCTTAAGTCAGTGATGATTGGGGGGGGAGGGGAAGAGAAGAGTTAGGTCTTCAACGCAGGAACACATTGCCAAATACACTACTCTAACGCACAAGTTGGGCCTCGCAGCGTTGGCCTTGACTGTTCACAAGACAACCCTATCACAGCCTTCTTACAGAAGTGTGGGACCCCTTCAAAGGTTGGGAGATGGATGGGAGCATCTGCATAGAGAAGAGAGACCACCCAAGCGATGGCTGAGTGTTTGAAGGGATCGGATAGAGTGGATATTTTTCATTCCAGATTCACTACAAGAACCAGTTAAAACACAACCCCAAATTTTACTTAGGCTTCCCTGCCTTGTTCCAGTTCTGAGTCATCGACTTCAATGGGCCAGTAGAGAAAGAAAACGAATCCAGTCGAGGGAAGGCTGGGCAGAGGATTTAAAATAAAAGAATACCTGGCTAGATCTTCTCCACTTTTTTTAAAAGGCCTAGATTTTAGGATTGCCCTAGGTTTGTGTGTGGGTGCATAGGATTTGAGGGTCGCTCATTGACACCTGCTCCTGAATAGTTACCGCAAAATGCCAAACAATTCCTATTTACACAGCCAGGTACCCTTCTGGAACTTGCTTTTAGCCCTTGCGCTTTTTTAAAAGCTGCCCTAAGCTCCTAGCCTCTTTTACTTGATCATTAGGTTGAGTTTAACCCCCCCCCCGCCCCTACTAAATGCAAATTCAATCTTCGTTTTTAACCAGTCTTGCAGATCGGCTGTTTTTCAACATACTTCTCCGGCTTAGTTCATCAACACAGATCCATAAAGGTATTTTACCAGCGGTTCATTTTCACAACGCTTGAATCCTGCTGATTCAAACCTGGACAGAAGGAACGGTCAGGTATGTGTATGTGTGTGTGAGAGAGAGGGGGGGTGTTCGTGGGGGGCTGGGGCTGGGGCTGGGACGAAAATATTTATTTTTCTCATTAATTTCGAGACAGTTTGGGGAAGTGAGTTAGAAACAGGAAGAGCTGAATGTATATTTCTATCTATCTATCTATCTATCTATCTATCTATCTATCTATCTATCTATCTATCTATCTAATCTATCTATCTATCTAAATCGCTATTTTGCCTACGGTGTTTTGTACAAGAAATCCACGAACCGGACTTTAATTTTCTTTATCACAACTTAAGAGCGCGGTCCCCTTCGGTTTTTTGCCCAGGACTAGAGGACTAAAGGGCGCCCACTTCCCCCACGGTCTGTGAACGACCATAAGCCGCCTTGCCCGCCCCGAGCGAGCGAGCGAGCGAGAGAACGAACGTCTGAATCGGGACCGTCTCTCTCTCTCTCTTTTTTGCTTTGCCCGCACAAACCGCTCACCTTGACTTGACTCTCTGTCATTCCCAGCGAATAGGCGAGCCTCGCTCTCTCCGGCCCAGCTAAGTACTTGGTTTGCTCAAAAGTCTTTTCCAAAGCAAAGATCTGTTGGCCGGAAAACGTCGGCCTCGTGTGTTTCCTTTTGCCGTCTTTATCCAGTAAAATGGAGCCTTGATCTAAGGGAGGGGGAAAAAAGGGAAAGGGGGAAGATGCCACGTTAAGGGACCACAATATAAAGGTCGGAGATAGCGAGAGGTTCGCACAGAATCTTCAAAAGGGTAACAACAGCAAAAAAAATATGTATATATTCCGCCCAGCGCTGCGTTTTTGCTCAACGGGAAAGGGGAAATTTCAGCACTCGGAAATTGAAGCAACCGGCGCACACACACACACACACGAAAACGGAAGATATCCGGAACAGCTTTTCCGAGTAACAAGTTCGCAAGAATTGTTAGTTGGGGGGAAAAAAAGTACTACTAGAAACCTCCTTTTTTTGTATTTGGCATTCAGGGTTTGAGAAGTTTTTTTAGAAAAATATTACACGGCTAGATGAAGAAGATAAGGCAGTGAACGAAGGCAGGGAAGGAAGGAAGGAAGAAGAAAGGAAAGGAAGGGAAAGGAGGAAAGGAAAGAAAAGGAAAGGAAGGAAAGGAAAGGAAAGGAAAGGAAAGGAAAGGAAAGGAAAGGAAAGGAAAGGAAAGGAAAGGAAAGGAAAGGAAAAATGGTCTATCTATATTAAAGACCGGAGTTTTCCCTTAGAGGGAAAATGTGACTAAATAAAGAGCCAGACCCATTGCTTAAAATACTAACATTTGGCCCCTCAACTGAGACGGATGTCTACATTTCGGAAGTTCTTTCGCTTGAGGCAAAGAAGATATTGCAGTGGGGGTCTCCTCTTTTCCCCTTCCACTGCTTCCCCCCCACCACCACCACCACCAAAAAAAGAAAAGGATTTTAAAAAGGAAGCCAGAACAAAAGCGCCCCGGCGGTCGGCCTTCATAGCAAGCCACCGTAACCAAGTTCACTCAAGAATGTGAACCCCACGAATTTTCAAAGGAACCGGCTTCGGAGCGAGTTTCTCCCCCCCCCCCACGGAAGGGACGGGGCTGCCGGGTTCAGTGCGTCCCCCTCCCCACCTCCTGGATATGCTTTCGTGGGGGGGGTGGGGGGGTGGAAGAAGCGGCCTATAAACACCCCAGTAGCCAGAAAAGGACCAATTTCTTTTTTCTCCAAATGTTCGTGGAGAGTTTGGGACTTGGAGCCTCGCTCTTTAAAGGCCAGGGGAAAGAAGCGTTAAAACGACTCCGGGGAAGGGTTGGCCAAGAAGCCGCAGGAATCGAGGGAGGCAGCTCCGTTGCTAAACGAAGCATCAACCCCAGGCGCCCCGCTTTAAGAGGAAAGCAAGAGAGGGGAGCTACGAGGAGGGTTTGCTTGTTCTATCGGTTGCTTAGACTTTAAACGACCTCTGAAGGCAGCGGTTCTTTTGAAGTGCCTGGCCCCCCCAGTTGCTCTCACGTGTGAATGAGTGACTCCCAGGTTTTTTTATTCCGAGAGCGTTTTTTTTTTAATTTGATTTATATGCCGCCCTTCTCTGGAGACTCAGGGCGGCTTACAATGCGTTAAGCAATAGCCTTCATACTTTTGTATATTTATACAAAGTCATTTTATTGCCCCCACAAACTGGGTCCTCATTTAACCTACCTTAGAAAGGATGGAAGGCTGAGTCGACCTTGAGCCTGGTGAGATTCGAACTTGCAGTAATTGCAGACAGCTGGTGTTAATCACAATGCTTTTAGTCTGCTGAGCCACCAGGCCCTTTCTTTCTTATAAATCATATAAATTGAATTAATTAAATTAAATTAATTCTTTTCGCTCTTCTCCCCTGCAGAGTTGGGTGGGTGGGTGGGCACTGAGTAGGATTCAAAGCAGAGCCTGTTCCCCGCCTACTAGCATGGCTGGGACTACAACTACCATGATTCACCCCCCCAACCCTCCCTCCCCGCCTTCAAAATAACGCAACCCATCCGGAGAGGGCAGCAGGTCGAAGCCAGAAAGAGGGCAAAGGCTCTCGAGCGAATTGCCAGCCCTGGATTGTCGGCCTGGGCTCCCCCCAGACAAGCTCCGACTTTCAACTTGGAAAAAGGGCAAAGTAGCAGAGTGGCGGAGAGCGCCAAGCGGCTGCTGCCCTCCAGCGGTGGGGCAGGGAACTCCCATTAAGCTCCCCGCCAGCCCAGGGCTAGGAATTGTGGGAGTTGTGGCCCAAAGAAGCTGGAGGGCACCAGTCCTCTAACGGCAGGGGTCTCCAACCTTGGCAACTTTAAGCCTGGAGGGCTTCAGAATTCAACTCCCAGAATTCCCCAGCCAGCTTTGCTGGGAGTTGAAGTCCTCCAGGCTTAAAGTTGCCAGGCTGGGGGATTCTGGGAGTTGAAGTCCTCCAGGCTTAAAGTTGCCAAAATTGGAGGCCCCTACTTTACGGAGTTCGGAAAGGGAGGGGATGCAGGGGAGGGGTGGAGAATGAGACTCACGACCTCCCTATCCAACCCAGGTTCTCCGGCCCAGGGAAAGGATTTGGTAGGGAAGGCACAGCTGGGTGGAGGGGGCAGATGTGGAGTGGGATGGGCCCATTGTCCAAGGAGAGCAGCAAAGGTAGGACGGTGGGGTGGGGGGTGTAGTCTTCTTCCCTGCAGAATTGGGGGTAGCACAATCATGAATCCCGGGGTGGGTAGAAGGAACCGCCTTGGAGGTTAAAAAATAGGCAAGAGCCTTGGTGGCGCAGCGGACTAAAGTGCTGTTAAGTAGCACTTAGCTGCCAGCTGCCTGCAATTACTGCGAGTTCAAATATCTCAGCCTTCCATCCTTCTGAGGTAGGTAAAATGAGGACCCGGATTGTGGGGGCAATAAGCTGATTTTGAATAAACAAGAACACCGCTTAGGGGGGACCCAAAAAGCCCTACTAAGCAGGTATATACAAAAGTATGAAGGCTATTGCTTAACACATTGTAAGCCGCCCTGAGTCTCCGGAGGAAGGGCGGCATATAAATCGAACCAATAAATAAGCAAGCCCTGGTAGCGCAGCAGACTGATAGCATTGTGATTAATACCAGCTGTCTGCAATTACTGTAAGTTCGAATCTCACCAGGCTCAAGGTCGACTCAGCCTTCCATCTTTTCTAAGGTGGGTAAATTGAGGACCCAGTTTGTGGGGGCAATAAGCTGACTTTGTATAAAATATATAAAAGTATGACGGCTATTGCTTAACGCATTGTAAGCCGCCCTGAGTCTCCGGAGAAGGCATATATGATGATGATGATAATACTAATAATACTAATACTATACTACTACTACTACTACTACTACTACTACTACTACTACTACTACTACTACTACTAATAATAATAATAATAATAATAATAATAATAATAATAATAAATAAAAAGAACCGACCAAAAGGAGAGCCGGTTTAAAGCGGCTCAGCCTTCCTTTCCCGGAGCCCTCCGGGATGCCAGCCTCCCCAGCCAGGGTTTGAGGGCCAAGGCTTGGAGGGAAGGAGGCGGGGAGGCCAAAGGGGTCCCAAATGGAGTGGGGGGGGGGAGGGAGGAGGCGATACTTACGGGGCGAGCAGGCGAGGCGGGCGTCCCTCCAAGGGGGGCTCTGCATGACCCCCGGCCAGAAGATGGGCGTCCTGCCGGGCAACTCGGCCAAAGGCTTGGGGTACCTCCCCACGGCGGCCACGGCGGCTGCAGCGGCGCTGGGGCTGAAGTAGAGGCCCGGGGGCGGCGGGGGCGGCGGGCTGAGGCTGCTGAACCGGGGCAGGCCAGCCAGGAGCCCGGCGGCCGGCGAAGCGGAGGAGGAGGAAGAAGAGGAGGAGGAGGAAGAGGCGGAGGCGGCGGCCAGAAGCGGCATGGACGGCCGGCTCAAGATATCGTTGATGCCGTGCGGGGTGGCGGCCGAGTGCTGCTGCGGGGGCGACCCCAGCGCCGACAGAGCCCCCGCGCCGTGGGGCTTGAGACCGGTCGGCGAGCCCAGCGGAGGGGAAGGCGAGGCGGACGCCGAGGAAGAGGAGGAGGAGGAGGAAGACGACGACGAAGGAGCCGAGGAGAGGGAGGAAGGTCCGCTGGCTGCAGAGGCGGCCGGGGGAGGCAGCTGGTAGGCGGCGGCTGCTGCTGCTGCTGAGTAGAGCGGCGTCTTCATCTCGGCCATGCTGTGCAGGGCGGCCAGCGGCGGGCTGCTGAGCAGGAAGGCGCTCTGCCGGGGGGTGCCATCCATCGGCCCCACCGCCAGCATCCCCAGGACGGGAAGCCCAGGCAGGGCGGGCTTGGGGCTGGACCTGGGGGTGGAGTGGAGTGGAGGGGTCCCTCTTCGGAGAAGCCGCCGAGCCTTCTTGGGACGGCGTCTAGGCGCCAAGGGAGGTTTTCCCCCCTCTCCAAAAAAGGGCAGAGATGGCGGGAGGGGGGAGGGGGGGTATAGGAAAGTGGGGTGGGGGGGGAGTCAAGGGGGGGAGCGTGTTCTGCTGTGGTGGAAAGGGTGGGGGGTGGGGGGGAGGAAAGGGTGGGGGGGTGAACGACTGAGCTGCCCGGAGCAGAGAGAGAAAGAAAGTGAGAACGACTAAACTGGATTCAGGCCAGCATTAAAAGGGAAAGTTATCTGTCTGTCTGTCTGTCTCTCTCTCTCTCTCTAATCTATCTATATATCTGTCTCTCTCTCTCTCTCTCTCTCTCCTATCTATCTATCCCCTGTCCAAGCTTGGAGGGAATAAAAAAAAAAAGAGAGAGAGCGCCCAGTTTCTCCTTGGCTTCTCTTAGACTGAAGCAGAGACGTCGGAATAGGAAAAAAAAAAAGGCCCGCCTGCCTGGAGCGAGAGGAGTTTGAGGAACGTGGGAAAGAGAACTTCGGGAAAAGGCTCCCCGGAGTTTGGAAGCCGAGACGGTTTCGCGCAGGGCGGGGGAGAGAAGCGAGTCGGGCGCCTCTTCTTGGGCTCAGGGGTGTCTTCCCCCACCCCACCCTCAAATCCTCCCTTTGATTTTGGAAGAAAACGAGGATTGAAGCCGGGAAAGGATCCTGCTCGGATCGGGTTGGGAAGCTGTCGGGAGAGAGAGAGAGGATCTCTTTGAAGGAGAAAGGATCTCTTCGGGGGATCCCAAGAGGGAGGTACTATCCTGCCCCCGAAAATAAATAAATAAAGCGGGGTAAAAACTCCTCCAAACTTTGGCCGGCGCCCTCAAAAAAGTGGGGTACCGGAGAGGCTGGAAACTTTCGTGGAAGGATCGGAACTTCTAGGCGAAGATCTACCGGCGGGATCAACTGAGAGTGGGGAGAGTAAAGTCCGCCTTGTGGCTTCCCTCTTTCGGGCTCTTCTCTGGCCCCTTTCAGGGCGAAGGGCGGGTCGGCCGGATCTTTCCCTTGCCAGCCGCTCGGCCAACGGACACCAGAGCCAAGTTCCCGGGGAAGAAAAACGGCATTCACCCGGCGCGGCAAGAATGAAGCGGGCTGGCGGGTGGTGGAGCGCGGAAATCTGCCCCGTCGAAGGCTCCGAGCCTCGGGCGGACCGACTCTGCTGGGCGCCGCTTCCCTCCTCCGCGGCTGGAGAGCCCCTTCTCGGGTTCTGCTTGGAGATCCTGCGCTCCCTCCGGACGCGATCGCTTGATCCCAAGAGAGAAAGCAGCAGCGGCGGCGCCTCCTCCTCCTCCTCCCCCTCTTCTTCCTTTAGCCCGGGTCGCCTGCGGAGAAAATCTCCCCGATCTTCGGACATGTAGAAGAATTTCTACCCTCTTTTCTTTCTTTCTTTCTTTCTTTCTTTCTTTCTTTCTTTCTTTCTTTCTTTCTTTCTTTCTTTCTTTCTTTCTTTCTTTCTTTTCTTTCTTTCTTTTCCTTTCCCTCCTTCCTAAAGGCAGGCAAGGCGGGTCCGGGCGCTCCCTCTGCGGCTGGCTGGGCAGATCCTTTTTTTGGGGGGGGGGGTCTTCTCCGGTTTGGCTCCTGGCTTTTTCCCGCTTTCCTCTTTTTGGGGGTGGGGGTGGGGGTGGGGGAATCGCGCGGCTCACCTTTCCGCCGCCTTCCTTGGGCTCCTGCGGGGCGTCTTTGCCTTCGTGGCGCGCTCTTTCCGCGGCTCGCCTTCCTCTGACAGATCCCAAACAACCACTCAGAGGTAATAAAACATTTTCAATCCCCCCCACCTCCCGCCCCGTCTCCTTTGGCTAGTGGGAGGGGGAGACGGCTGGGGGAGGGGGGGAAGAGAGAGAACTTTGGGGAGGTGTCAATAAAACAGCAGAGGGAGGGACGGAGCCGGACCCCAGCCTCCTATTGGCCCTGCCTTTTCGTGGGGAGGGGGGAAAGAGAAGAAACGTGGAACCAGAAGAAAAGACGAAGCGACGCAGAAAGCCGAACCGGCATCTCCGGCTCCCCCCTGCCCCCCCTCCCTTAAAGCCAAGGGGCGGGACCGGACCAGACCCTTCATTTGCATACAGAGCGCGCCAAGAAACTGCAACAGATTTGGGGACGACTCGGAGAGGGAGGGAGGGAGGGAGAGAGAGAGGGGAGAGGGAGAGAGAGAGAGAGAGAGAGAAAGAGAGCTCGGAAGGGGACCTGCCCCGTGGCGGTGAAAACCGAAATCGGAGTCCCTCCTAAAAGGTCATCTATCCCCCCCCATTTTTGTTTCTCCCCCCCCCCCTCCTGCCAATCAGATCTCACAGTCTCCGGCAGGTCAAAAGACCGATCATCCCATCCTTGGTGTCGGATTCCAGTTCCCATCGTCCCCAACCCACTCCGGCTCTCTTGCAGCCCAAGATTGCACCCCCTTGGGGAAGAGAGCAGGGCTGGCGAAGGTTTCCTATTGAACCGCCTTGACGCTCGGAGGGGGAGAGAAAAAAAAAAAAAACCCGACTCGACGGACGCGCTGCTGTTGCTAAACTTAGAGATGCTCGACGATTCTCCCCCACCACCGCCCCCATCCGCGGCGTTGGTCTACCCTGCGCGCCGGCCGGGCGGTGAAGCTGTTCCTTCCCACCGCCACGCCTTCTGAGCGGAGTTTCCCGGGGTCCCCTCCGCGGCCCCCACTTTCCCCTCCTCCTGTTCTCCTCTCGGCCGTTTCGTGCTTGCTTGTGTGTAAGACTTTCGATCACAACAAGGAAGCTAAACACAGTCAGTCCCCGGGCATCAGCCTGCTGGCGTTTGATGGGCTGTTTGTGCAAGGCAGGGATTTTTTTTTTATTCAAGCTGTTGGTTTTATTAAGGAAAACCTGCCCTGGCATCACCATGTCCCCTCCTCCCCTTCCCCGGGGTTCTCTCTCTCCCTTCCTTCCCCTCTCCCAGGGGTGAAATCCAGCAGGTTCTGAAGAACCGGTAGCGGAAATTTTGAGTAGTACGGAGAACCGACAAATACCACCTCTCGCTGGTCCCAGAGTGGGGTGGGAATGGAGATTTTGCAATATCCTTCCTCCAGGAGTAGGGAGGGAATGGGGATTTTGCAGTATCCTTCCCCTGGAGTGGGGTGGGAATGGAGATTTTGCAATATCCTTCCTCCAGGAGTAGGGAGGGAATGGGGATTTTGCAGTATCCTTCCCCTGGAGTGGGGTGGGAATGGAGATTTTGCAGTATCCTTCCCCTGGAGTGGGGTGGGAATGGAGATTTTGCAGTATCCTTCCCCTGGAGTGGGGTGGGAATGGAGATTTTGCAGTATCTTTCCCCTGGAGTGGGGTGGGAACGGAGATTTTGCAGTATCCTTCCCCTGGAGTGGGGTGGGAATGGAGATTCTGCAGTATCCTTCCCCTGCCACGTCCACTAAGCCGCGCCCGCCAAGCCACACCACACCACGCCCACAGAACCGGTAGTAAAAAATATTTGGATTTCACCACTGCCCTCTCTCTATTCCCGCGACCCACCGATTTCCTTCGAAAGACAAGATTTGGGAGGCTCGAAACCAGCCATGACGAAGTTTGCTTTTCAAATCGAAACGCCAGGCGGCCCGAGAGAGGCCTCGCTCCTAAAAAAAAAGGGGGGGGAGGGGATAGGATTCCGGGTTGGCTGGCCCGTGGTCCTCCCTTTCCCGAAACGCGTTTCGCCTCCCGTTTCGAAGCATCCGTGGATTGAAGAGATCCCCAAGGAAGGGGGCCAGGCGTCCGGCTTGCAGAATAGAAGACGCGAAGAGAGTTTGAAGTCAATAGCTCGAAGCCCTTCCCCCCCCCCCCCTTCTTCAAGCCCCGAGGGCCGAACGAGCGGCGGCTGAGTAACATCAGCGGTCTACAAATGCAAAACACTTAAAGCTTCGCGTG
The DNA here is from genome assembly GCF_029215685.1 of Pituophis catenifer annectens. Classification (NCBI taxonomy): domain Eukaryota; kingdom Metazoa; phylum Chordata; class Lepidosauria; order Squamata; family Colubridae; genus Pituophis; species Pituophis catenifer. Next base: position 72,040,935 of record NW_027256888.1, on the reverse strand, counting down.
TTGCAAGCGCGGATGGAGAAAGAACTGAACGCCGGGCGCCCCGAGTGACTTGAGCTGTTGGCCGCTCTTTAACAATTCGTTGCTGGATTTGAATGAGCTTTTTTTTATTATTATTATCTTGCATCGCTGTTAGGGAAAGCAACTCGCCTCTATCAAAAAGCGTTAGAGACAATAAGAGTCTCTAGCTAGATAGCGTTTTGACCTTTCTCTTTTTATTTCCAATTCTTTTAAGCTTCTTCTCTGGCAGTACGATCTTAATTACAGTTGCTTTTAATTACATCGCCTAGAGCAGCGGTGAAATCCAAACTTTTTTTTACTACTGGTTCTGTGGGCGTGGCTTGGTGGGCATGGCTTGGTGGGCGTGGCAGAGGAAGGGTACTACAAAATCCCCATTCCCTCCCCACTATGGGGCCAGCCAGAGGTGGTATTTGCCGGTTCTCTGAACTACTCGAAATTTCCGCTACCGGTTCGCCAAACTGCTCAAAATTTCCGTTCTCCAGAACCTGTCGGATTTCACTCCTGGTCTAGAGACATGGAGATGTACTGAAACCTGCTTTAAAATAAACACAATGTATCATAGTTTACAAGATGGCAGTAAAAGGGGGAAAAGAACAAGTCGAACGGGGTTGTGGGGGGGGGATTTGAGAGCGTCGCCTTTTCTGTTATAGACTTAGGGAGGGAGAAAGAAAAAAAAATATGACTTTATCGGATCCTTTGTTCCCCGCTAGAAGCTCAATTAAATAAATTAATAAAGCTGACTCTTGATTCACCGAAGTTGCTTCTTTTGTCTCTCCCTCTCTCTCTCTTTCTCCCTGCAACAGTTCGGGCCAAAGCCGAAGTGACTTCCAAGCTGTGTTTTTGAACGGTGGGGTAGTTGCCATGAACATACCTGTGCTTAACTGAAACTTGAATCGCTCAATTGATCCTTTATTCTGACCCTGGTTATAACTCTGAACCCTAAGCACAGGGGGCTAAATACTGGGTTCGTGCAACACTTAGCCTGGCTCGGTGGCTCAGTGGCTAAGACGCTGAGCTTGTCGATCAGAAAGGTCGGAGGTTTGAATCCTTAGTATAGGTCTCCTGCGTGAGCAGGGGGTTGGACTAGATGACCTCTTCCAACTCTGTTACTGTTACTTTGGATAGAAACGTGGCATTCCTCGGATAGCTCTCCAATTAAGCCTCCGAGACCTTTTACACACATTAGGCTTAATAACCTGGAGAGGCCATCCCTTGGAGACTCCCTTAAAATGGTGATTTCCCCCGACAGGCTCATTGAAGCTGGAGTTTGGCTTCCCTTGGCCTTGGTTGAAGAGATAAAAAGCCCTGGCAGAGACAAATGGAGAAAATGTAACTCAGTAGCCCCATTTATATCTGGGCCAAGAAAGTCACGTCACCCACAAAATATCTGGTTAAATAAACTAAAAACAGAAAAGTATTCTTTTTAAGATACCTGCCCTAAGCCCTTTTCCTAAACTGACCAGGTAAATTTATGTACCCCAATATCATTAAGTTGTTGTACCTTATGATTCTTGACGAATGTATCTTGTCTTTTGGTGCATATGCACCAAAGACAAATTCCTTGTGTGTCCAATCACACTTGGCCAATAAAGAATTCTATTCTATTCTATTCTATTCTATTCTATTCTATTCTATTCTATTCTACTCTACTCTACTCTACTCTACTCTACCCTACCCTACCCTACCCTACCCTACCCTACCCTACCCTACCCTACCCATTTATATTTGGCTTTTCTGTTAAAGTTTGGAGCTCTCTGTTTCCTCCTCAGTTGGGGGTCCTACTGCAACCTTTCCTAATTTAATCATTTCCGGGTATCCATGGACTACAATTCCCGAAGTCCACACTGGCTGAGAGTTCTGGAAATTGTACTTCCAGGCAGAATATATATATATATCTGGAAGACACCTGGGCTAAACTGAAGGAAACCGGGGAATAAATCACTCTGTGTTTGTTTGTGGCTTACCATACTTTGATATTTAATAAATCTTGGTGGTTAAACAACCCCCTGGTTGTTTAGTGTGTTGAATGAACAAGGTCAGGGTAACTCCTAAATCTCATCCATTTTTTAATTTTTATTTTATTTTATTTTTTTTGCAGAGTCGACAGATTGTCGTCTTTCACTGCATGTCCATAACAAAGCAATGGGAAGGGGCTGAGAGTGTGGGAAATTCAGCCATTGCCTTAAAACACTTTTGGAGTTAAACTGCATTGTGTGAACGTAGCCAACCACCTTTCAGCCTGGCCCTTTGGGGTGGGGGTGGGGGGGGGGTTGGAAATCAGTCCATCTGCTTAAAGTTAAGAAGTCCGTCTCGCAGGGCAAATCTATTAAATGGAGTCCAAGGAACCAGGGTTAAGTTAAGGGCGGAAAAGCTCTTTCGTCCTGAGACTGCAAGCTAAAACTCTCCCTAAACTGGCGTTCGTTGGTTTGGGTTGCACGGTAAGCAGAAATCATTTAGAAAGGGGTGGGGGCATTTTTTTTTTTTACTGCGGCACCCCCCACACCTTAAGAAAAAGAAACCTGTGGAATATCTGCCTTGTTTGTTTGATTGTTTTAAATCCTGCAGAATTCAATTAGGCAGTTCATCTCACTCTCAAGTGGCTTGTTGGTGCGTTTCGCCGCTTTCTCCGATTCTAGCCAGGAATCAAGGAAGCTTCTGGGTCTCTTGGGCCGATGCAAAACAGCCTGCGGCGGAGGAGTTGCTTAACCTGCGAACCTCCGCGAGATGCAGCGGCAGCGCTGCAGGATCAGCTGGGTTTGAAGGCAAAGCGAAATTAGGATTCCGGTCCCTTGGCAGCTTCTAGCACTCTTGTGATAGGCAGGGAAGACGCTCCCGGACTCCGATCGCCCCCCTCTTCCTCCTTCGACCCCCAAGGCGCTTTTACCGCAAGCTTTATTCAAACACCCCCGGAAAGGGGGAAGGGGGTGGCGCTTTGGATTCCAACAGAGGCCGCAGCAATTTACTCAGAGATAGATGGGTTGTGCAATTTTTTATTATTATTATTATTATTATTATTATTATTATTATTATTATTATTATTCATTAAACATGAAACTCAGTCAACTGTGTTATTATTATTAGCATCATCATCATCATCATTATCATTAGAAGCAGTTTAGGATCACAAAATAGGATTAGGACTGTTTTCCTCCCTTCCCTTCCCTCCCTCCCTTCCCTTCCCTTCCCTAATAATTGCTTTGAATTACCCCTGAAAATTGACGCAATGGTACCCGGTGATCATTTAGTTAGTAAGACCTTACCTCCCCTTGCGCCCCCCTCATCCCAACTTTAGACCCCTCAGATATATTGGACTACAAAACATGCCCACCCACTCCGTCTTGGATGATGGGTATTGTGCAAACGAAGGTCAGAAGACTGCGTTTATCCTTTTTGCAGTCGGTCCATCCTGATGATGATGATGGTCAGCTTCCTGATAAACATTGCGGTCAAAGGGAGGCCAGTTCAGAAGGCCGGCCGCCCCCTCGATCTCCAAATTCTCCGCGGCTTCGAAAGGCTTGGAAAAAAATCCCCCTTTCTTGGCCCCGAAGGAAAGGTTGGGCCGCCCCCCTCCAAAGCTTCGTCACCGACCCCGACCTCAAAGTCCCAAAATGAAAAAGGGCCGGGCCCGCTTCAGTGCATCTTACTCCAAGCTCTTTCTTACGGAGCCGGAGGCGATTTGCTGGGTTAACAGCAGCTACTAGGCGGGAAGTAGCTGTACAAGAGGCGAGTCCCGAGGTTGCTAGCAGCTGAGACTGGGCCGGCGGGTTTTCCAAGAGACGCTTGGCCGTTTGGACGGGAAGGCGACTGATGAGCATTTTAATCGGCGCGGAGGGGGAAATTATTATTTTTTTAAAAAATTTGATTTATATGCCGCCCTTCTCCGGAGACTCAGGGCGGCTTACAATAGCCTTCATCCTTTTGTATATTTATACAAAGTCAGCTTATTGCCCCCACAAACTGGGTCTTCAATTTACCTACCTTAGAAAGGATAGAAGGCTGAGTCAACCTTGAGCCTGGGGAGATTCGAACTAGCAGTAATTGCAGGCAGCTGAATGATAATAACAGGCTATTAGTCTGCTGCGCCACCAGGCTCTTCCTGGTGCTTGGGGGGGAGGAGAGAAGGTTTGGAACCTGGAGTCTGAAAATTATGTAAAAGCTGATGAAAAGGAACAAAAGAGGCCGTGTTTGCAAAAAATCTTTGGCTAAGAAATGTCTAGTTTATAGTTTAGAACAAGAGGTCCAACCTTGGCAACTTTAAGCCTGGAGGACTTCAACTCCCAGAATTCCCGAGCCAGCTGGCTCGGGAATTCTGGGAGTTGAAGTCCTCCAGGCTTAAAGTTGCCAAGGTTGGAGACCCCTGGTTTAGAATGCTGGGACCATCTCGTTATCCAATCTGTTTTCTTCCTTCTCCTGAGCTGCACATCCAAAGGCACCGCTAAATGGGCCTTGGGTGGATGCAAGACCACTAAGAAAGACCAGACCAGGTAGAGAAAATCCAAAGGCAAGCCACCACTTCTTGGTTGGAGGCAACCCCCCCAATTTCTTTGTGGAGTCATCTTTTCCGTTTCAACGACTGTGGCAGGTTGCAGGTCCAGGATATGTGCAGGCAAATCAGTGTGGAAAAAACACACACCAACAACGCACTTTTGATTTCCTAGGTGGGAAACTGGACAATCTTCCAAAGAAGTGAAGCCAACCAGAGTGACAGAAACTCCCAGAAATCCATACAGGGCACCCGGACTGGGAAGGAGGAGGATTTAATTTTCACTGTCAGCTTGCTGTGTGTGTGTGTGTAGGTCGGCCTATATTTGCATTGTTGTTCCCACACACCAAAACAACAGCACAGCTCCAGGGAAAGTACAAGAGGATAGCTGTGGCAGGAAGGAGATATTTGGAAAAGGACACCACCAGGAAATCAGAATTGTAGGATAGGCTAAGTCGGAAGTGGAAAACTACCCCAGATTTGGGGAAGTAAGTAATGGCTATCAATTCCCACAAACTATAAGACCTGCTCATAAAGCCACAAGGGACAAATGACTTTATTTTAAAAAAATAGGCTCAAGCTCTGGTGGCGCAGCAGACTAAAGCACTGTTATTAACACCAGCTGCCTGCAATTACTGCAAGTTCAAATCTCACCAGGCTCAAGGTTGACTCAGCCTTCCATCCTTTCTAAGGTAGGTAAAATGAGGACCCAGATTGTGGGGGCAATAAGCTGACTTTGTATAAGTATACAAAAGTATGAAGGCTATTGCTTAACGCATTGTAAGCCGCTCTGAGTCTCCCGAGAAGGGCGGCATATAAATCAAATAAAAAAAAAAAAAGCTCAAAGAATACCTTTGCCGTGCGATCTAATCCACATTCTATCTACTCCGGATTAGGCCTGTTTTCCTGCTCAGTTTATGAACTGCGGGCCGGGCTTCGTTTCGAAGCCTTTGGTTAATGCTCGAATTTAGGAGCTACGCAAATAAAGTTAAAACTGGGTTCCCCCAATGCCGAGTGCTTAACCCCGGTTTGTTCACACAAGCCCTAAAAACCCAAAGCGAAACACTCCTGCCCCGTCACCTTCGTGGAGACATTGATGAGAAACTCGGGGGGGGGTGGCGAATCTAACGTCGAAGTGCGGCGCATCCGTGTCTGAGAGATGGGACTCCGTTTGAAATGATCTGAATGGGCAGAATTTTTTTTCCCAAGGGGACGGGGGGACCCCCAACGGTCCTGACACGGCTTAAAGAAAGCAGTTAGGAAAAGGGGGACCCTGGCAAAGGGAACAGGCGCCCCCTATTGAGAAGAACGGGCCGGGGCTGCCACCCATGGAGAGCAACCGTTTTGTTTGCTCGCCTCGACTTGCCTGGGCTAATAAAACCGTGGCCAACGCTGAGAAAGTGATGCGAAGGACTTTAAAAGAAGGAGCCGAAAAAGACGCCCATCAAAGAGTTTCAGCCCATTTCGTTAACCTTCATGTTGCAGACCGCGACACTTCGTCGTCTGAACGCGCGCTGGTTTTTTTTTTTAAATACTAGTTAGTCAACTTGAACCCTCCTTTTTTAAAAAAATAAAAATAAAAAATTACACGTTTAAATCCTGCTTGCTAGTGAATTAATCCTGGCTTCTCTCGGTATATTGTAACCGAACCAGTTGGGCTTAAAACGTGAAACCACCAAGGAACTAAGCCAACATTAAAAGTATCCGTGCTCGGCAGGTCGTTCGAATGCTGCCGCTTCGTGTTTGGCTGACCCGGTGAACGGGCACGTTTGGGGAAAGAGAGCTGAGAGATGGACTGTCTGGGATGTACCCTCGTTCTCCTCGCCATCCTGACAAAATGTCCTTAAAGGAATGGCCAGGGAGAAGCTTTTGGATTTGAAAAAGAGCTAATGTTTAAGAAGCATCGCCCATCGAGCTGCGTCCACACGTGCATTTTGTTAGTTACACCGGAGTCTGAACGCGTGTAAGGACAGCTGGTACAGTTCCCGATCGGCCCCGGGGAACGGGAGCACGGCACTTTTCCGTGGGGACCGAAAAAAGGCGAAATTAGAGAAATGTGGACAAACAACACGTGAGAATCAGCCTTTAAAGGGCAGCGAGTCCACCCGGTCCGGGTTGAAAGGAATTCATCGGAGGAGCAGGGAAGGTGTAAACTTCTCCGAGTTCTTTTCAAGGAAGGAAAGTTACTTTTCGAAATTCTTTTCCTCGAAATTAAGCCGCGAGAATTCGATAGCACAGTCGAATTGACAGGGGTGGCTGATGGATACTGCAGTCCGAAAAGAAGTAAGTAAATAAAAGATCATTATTGTCTTGTTTTTTCAGGTAATCCTGAAAAAGCGAAATCAAATATTAGAGATCGAGAATGGAGCGACAGAATGACTAGTAGTCTGCTTGGGCAGTTCTGAGCGTGTTAAGGGGCGCTACTGCCGTCTTGATTTTATTCCACAATTAAAAGTATATCACGATGTTTCATTTTTCAGCTAATCTCCAAGATGATTGTTCCTTCCGCCGCCTCATTCGCCAAGCAGCTTTCTACCGCGTAAGCTGCGTGTAAGCCTGTTACGGTGGACTGCAGTTTGCTTTTAAAGGGTCGATTGTAGTACAAACAATTTGCCGCTTGAACAGAAAAAAAGACTTTTTTTCGGCCGACAGTTAACCGGGAAGTATTTCACAGGAAATTCTTGAGCTGCGCTCGCCCCCTTGTGGTGGAAGGGGGGAAAAACCCCGCCGCAATGGAATAGATAGAACTTGGAGTACCATCAAAAGGCTCTTTTGAGCAGGCATTGAACTTTGAAACTGTTCAGTCGGGCAGTGAGCCCAAAATAGCTTTGGAAAACAAAACCACTGGAAATGTAAGTAGAATTCTCCTCGGCGGTTTTTAATTGCTTTTCCCTGGGGACAAGAGCAGCCTGGAGTGCCTAATGTCTGGGAAGGAGGAATTTATGCGTGCAAGCTCTGGAAACAGAGGACCGGTGCAAAGGAAGGATTATTTACCTCTCCCTCGGAAACCGATGAAATGTGGTTGAATCAAGATTGGAGCTGGGAAAGTTGTTAATTTTGCGCCCTGTTGTTTTTGTTGGGTGGGGCAGAACTCGAATGGGGAAGGCATGACTGTAAACACATTGGCCAAGGGCTTTTCTTCCATTTCTAGGTACCTACAACATACCATAAACCATAAACCACACAGCCTGAGTTTGTGCAACGCTGAACCACCAGCAGCCCTTTTAACCATGGAAAACCAGGGTATGAAAGAAAAAATGTTCTGGAGAAAGACAAAATAGGGAAACGAATAAACCCAGTAGAAACTTGGTAACATCTCTGTATCTAGGCATCTTTCCAAGGCTGAACTTTCAACTCTGTACATGTAGCAGATTTACGACCACAATTGAGTCCAAAATTTCTGTTGTTGAGATGTTTTTAAGTGAGTTTTGCCCTCATTTTGTGATCTTTCTTGCCACAGTTGTTAAGTGAATCACTGCAGCGGATAATAACAGGGCTGTTAAGCGAAGCTGGCTTCCATGTGGATTTTGCTTGTCAAAAGGTGATTTACATGACCCCCAAATCCAGACTTTCTACAGCCTTATTGGATATTTAAGCATGGTTTATTCAATGAAACCAATTATCTGGGTTTACATAGGATGCCAACTCATGCAATAATAGCCCCATGAACAGGGCTAAAATGTGTTCCCCTAGCTTGTGATTCATGTGCCATGAAATATGTGATGAAGTGAGCACTGCTACAGTTTCTTACTCTTGCCTGTAGTGGGCAGGAGAGGACCTCCACTAGGCTACTGATTTTGGGGGTCCTGTATCCGTGGGTTTGTGCCAGGCAATTCTGCCTACTGTTACTATCAGTGTCCAGACATTTCAGAAAGTCCAAACTGTTGCAAGATAATACCGCAAACTTTTAAATTCTGCTCGAAGCCAGCTCATGAAATTTGGCTGAGTGAGACTTCAAAGAACTCTAAGGGAGGGGGTCTTCCCAGGAGTATTGCCTGGTTAAGCCTGCCTTGCTAAAATGTCCAGGTCCATCAGAAGCTTGGCCAGCCAATTATCCCACTCCTACACAATTGTAGCCAATAGTGCAAACAAGACTGAGAGGGGGATAGCTATGACACTCTCTGCTTCGACACATCCTAGGGCAGTGATGGCTAATCTTTTTGCCATCGTGTGCCAAAAGCGGAAGGGGTGCAGGTGGGTCATGTGCGAGTGTGCCCATACCCATAATTCAAAGTGCCCCCCCACGCTCCCCCCACTTTTGGCACACGATGGCATGGTGGGCCCAGTAGACCCGTTTTTGCCCTCCTAAGGCTCCAAGAAAGCCTCTGGAGCCTGGGGAGGGCGAAAACAGCCTTCCCTATCCCCCCCGGAGGCCCTCCAGAGGCCGGAAACAGCCCGTTTGCCAACTTCCGGTGGGACTGGAAGTCCCGTTTCTTGCCCTCCCTGGGCTCCAGAGGCTTTCTAGGAGCCTGAGGAGGGCAAAAACGGGCCTTCCCCCCATCTCGAGGCCAGAAATGGCCTATTTGCCAACTTCCAGTGGGCCCAGAAGGCCCAAAAATCAGATGCACACGTCAGAGCTGAGCTAGGGCAATGTACGTGTGCCCACCGATATGGCTCCGCGTGCCACCAGTGGCACGTGTGCCATAGGTTCGCCATCACGGTCCTAGGGGTTTGGTATCCTTGGCCCCATCATCTCTCCTCCAATGATCTTTTCTTCTTCTTTCTTCTAACTTGTTAGAGGCAAAGCCTAAGAGAAATCTTCATTCCCCAGAGGGCCTCTAGATGCTGAAGGAAGATGGACAGAGCACATCTTTTGTTTCTTAAACCAGTATAGCAGTTAATTGGGGCTCTCTCTAAAGCAGGGGTCTCCAACCTTGGCCACTTGAAGACTTGTGGACTTCACCTCCCAGAATTCCTCAGCCAGCTGGCTGAGGAACTCTGGGAGGTGAAGTCCACAAGTCTTCAAGTGGCCAAAGTTGGTGACCCCCGGTCTAGACTGCCACTGGATTTGGTTTTACTCCATTGTTTACAGATTATGGTAAATGTACAGTCACTTTTAAGACAATGCCTAGTGACTTCACATCCATGTAATTTTCCTGGCAACAGTAGGGAAGTAATTATCCACTGCTTTCTTCTTTCTAGTCTAACCTGTATCTCTGGTATTATGGTATCTTATGGTTTTTCAATGAAACACAAACCAAATCAAACTTGTTTAGCTTCTGAACTCGCACAAGATTAACTGGGTGATACCACCAGCTGAAATGATGGTTGATTGTTTGAGTACATTTAGGTGTAATTGTACCCTACAGAGTTGGAGGCTTCTCTGCAAGTACTTTTGTTTACAGTAAGGTGACCATAACTGCCCTGCAAAATTCCAAAATGGTCACCAGATGGCAGCAAAGAGAGATATAAATCTCAATCCCTTTGGTAGCACCTAGTGGTAGTCTGGATTTATGCAACCCAGAAATGGTGGCTCGGTGATCATGCTACACAAGGATTGTCTTTGCCACACCAGCTGTTAAGACACCAGGCTACAAACTGGGGGATGATGAGTTCTAGTGCTGTCTTAGGCTAGATGACTTTGGTTCATTTACTGTCTCTCAGATCAACCACCCCACAGGATTATTGCTGTGTGAAAAATTGTCTCATTTATGAAAAAATAATAAAGACGCTATAATACGCCAGTTGCGCCCCTTTCTGGATCGGGACTCCCTACGCACAGTCACTCAAGCACTCGTCACCTCTCGTCTGGACTATTGTAACGCTCTCTACATGGGGCTCCCCTTGGGGTACACACGGAGGCTCCAACTGGTGCAGAATGCGGCCGCGCGGGGGATTATGGGAGCGACTGGGCGCTCCCATGTGACTCCTCTCCTGCGCGAGCTGCATTGGCTTCCGGTGGACTTCCGGGTGCGCTTCAAGGTGTTGGTGATCACCTTTAAAGCGCTCCATGGCTTAGGGCCAGGGTACTTACGGGACCGCCTTCTGCCACCAATAGCCTCCCACCGGCCAGTTCGCTCCCACAGAGAGGGCCTCCTCAGGGTGCCGTCGGCTAGACAATGCCGGCTGGCGACCCCCAGGAGGAGAGCCTTCTCTGTGGTGGCACCTACCCTTTGGAACAATCTACCCCCAGAGATACGAGTGATCTCCGACCTCCGGACTTTTCGTCGGGCCCTAAAAACTCATCTCTTTCAGTTAGCCGGTCTCTCTTGATTTTATGATTTTATGGTTGGTTTTAAATTTTGATATGGATTTTAAATTGATAAATTTTAAACTATGGGCCAAATTTAATCATTTTAAATCTATTTTTAATCGTACTTATGTATAAATGTTTTTATTTTGGCTGTTCACCGCCCTGAGTCTGAAAGGAGAAGGGCGGTATAGAAATTCGAATAATAAATAAATAAATAAATAATAAATAAATAAATAAATAAATAAATAATCAATAAATTACACATAGTACTATAGCAATATTTTTAAAAAGAATTTGAACTTTTCCCAGATCAATGTAGATAAGTTTACGGAGAGAAAGCCTTATCGGCTCCAATAGGCTTTATTCCCAAACAACTACATGAATTAGTCCTTCTGTGTGGCCAACAAGAAGATGGTATTGTGTTGCAATTTGCTAAGGCTGCATAACCTGTACCAAAGTAGCACGCTAGCTATTGATTAGTCTCTTAACCGAAATAAATGTTGGCACATGTATGCTGAGCCATTCCCCTCTCCACACCCCCAGTTCAGTTTAATAGAAGAGTATTCTGAAATTAAAGTAAGCAAATTGGAAAATAGTAATATTCCCTTTGGCTATCTGATGAGAATGTTGTGTGTCTTTTCATATCATCAGTCTTACAGGTAACCCCGCAGTGAACTCCAAACTGAATCCTCCTCTTTAGAAATTTTTGGCAGGTTGA